>NW_005362033.1:2361670-2370743 GCF_000412655.1 Myotis brandtii
CCACGCTTTCCGCGGGTGGTCCTCTCCCAGCGGCCTCCCGGCGCCCGGTGCCAGGTCCTCTTCCTGCTCCCTCCGGGCCCTCTGCTGGTGGCAAGTCCTCTTCCTGCTCCCTCCGGCCCTCTGCTGGGGTTCCTCTCTGTCCTGCCACCACCTTTCATCCTGAGTAGCACCTGCCACGGCCTCCAATTATTTTGTTCCTTTTGTTGCTTTACATGTTGATTGTCCTTCTCCCACATTTAGGGGATTTTGGAGCCAGCAGTCAGGTCCCTCCATCTTGGTTAGGGAGGTAGTGAGTGGCAGGGGACAGTGCCAGGAGCACAGTGCCAGGCTGCTCGCCCTGAGCTGTCCCCCGGGCACTCACCTCGGTGGTGCTCTGGGGCACAGCCTGTGGCTCCCTCTGGGCTGTGACCTACCTGCCTCTTTCACACCTGGGAGGACTGACTCAACTTTTTATTTAAGGAGGGAGGGATCTCTTGGGGGTCGAGCAACATGATTTGCTGATGGATTGGAGTGTTTGGGTGTGGAGGGAGGTGGTGAATGAAGGAAAGGATGGTTAGTGAGATTTGGGCTGTAGTTATGTGGTCTCACTGCCCACATCCTTCAAGGATTAGAGGAGACTCCGTTGTGTCTGGTCCTCCGTGCCCGCAGGATCCCGTGGCGCCCTGCGAGGCCACAGGGCCGCTAAGTGCTGATCCAGTGACGGGCTCAGTCCTGTCTGACTGGGTACACTTGGCACCATTGACCAGATGCTCTTTGTAACAAAACAAACCTTCCCCCCAAATGGCTTAGTAAGAAAACTCGGGAAAGATAGAGGAGCCCAAAGAAACAAACTCAGATTACCCATAACCCACTGGCTAGAGATAGCCTCTGCTGATGTCTTTCAAGTTCTTTTCAAAATGCTGACCTTTTGATCCATGTTGCCAGATTTCCCTGCCGCTTCAGCTGCCATCTAAGTGATGGACCAGTGAACTGCCTGCCGGCCCTGGGTGTCCGGGCTGCACCACAGTCCCGTACACGTGATAGCCTGTGCCACGGTCCCGTACACGTGATGGCCTGTGCCATGGTCCCGTACACGTGATGGCCTGTGCCATGGTCCCGTACACGTGATGGCCTGTGCCATGGTCCCGTACACGTGATGGCCTGTGCCATGGTCCCGTACACGTGATGGCCTGTGCCATGGTCCCGTACACGTGATGGCCTGTGCCATGGTCCCGTACACGTGATGGCCTGTGCCATGGTCCCGTACACGTGATGGCCTGTGCCATGGTCCCGTACACGTGATGGCCTGTGCCATGGTCCCGCACACGTGATGGCCTGTGCCATGGTCCCGCACACGTGATGGCCTGTGCCATGGTCCCGCACACGTGATGGCCTGTGCCATGGTCCCGCACACGTGATGGCCTGTGCCATGGTCCCGCACACGTGATGGCCTGTGCCATGGTCCCGCACACGTGATGGCCTGTGCCATGGTCCCGCACACGTGATGGCCTGTGCCATGGTCCCGCACACGTGATGGCCTGTGCCATGGTCCCGCACACGTGATGGCCTGTGCCATGGTCCCATACACGTGATGGCCTGTGCCACGGTGCCGTACACGTGTCTGTCCAGCACACACAGTAGATTTGAGACATGAAAACTGGCCGAGAGCATGGCTTTTGAGAGGCAGAGACTGACACTTGCCTGTCACCACCCAGCGGTGTCACCTGTCGTCCTGGTCTTGGGTGCTTTCTGGGAGCTTGGAGGCAGCCGGTGGGTGCGTAGGGCTATGGAGTGGAGCCATGTGGCTGGTCTGGGCTCCATCCTGGCTTTGCGTTTTCACCTCGGGCAGTACCCGCCCCTGCGGGCTCCCTCCCCTCTGGACTTGGGGTGATGACACTTAGCACTGTGGGGGGTGGTGAGTGAGGTCAGAGGCCGCACAGCACTGTCCCTGGCGTCCTGAGAGCCCTGCCGGGGAGCTGCCCACCTGCCCTCCTCTTGGGGAGCGTCCTGTTTTACAGGGAGGCCCGCCTGGTGGGGTCGCTGGGAAGAGTGTCCTGAGAGGAGCCCCTGGCGCCGGCCCAGAGGTGGAGCCGGTCCGAGGCAGCAGTGCCGCCTGCAGCACAACCGCGGTGTCTGTCCCTGTCTTTCAGGTTCCAGTGGGATGGGAGCTTATCACGGAAAACATAGTTTCGATACTTTTTCTCACCAGCGTCCCTGTTTATTGAAAAGTTTAAAGAGAGAAAGTGCTAACAAACTCAGATATCCCCCCAACAGCCAGTCAAAGGTGGATTGGGCAAAATTCTTCATTTTGAAACGATTCAGCAAAGGAAAACTCGGTCTCCTGCTCCTCGCCGTCCTGGGCATTGTGGCCGCCGTGCTGGTCAAGGTAAGTCCCGCGGCGCGTGCCGGCGTCAGGTCCTGCCTGGGTGGCCGCCAGCTGCGTTCCTGTTGCCTGGGGGGCTCCTGGGATCTTTTCATGAACTCTGGCTCAGATGAAGGCGGTGGGCCAGCACAGCCTGCTGGCCAGCCTCCTATTTTTGCAAAAAGGTGGGGGCACAGCCACGCCCTCGCTGGCTTGGCCTCTGGCTGCTGTTGTGCTGAGACTCGAGGCCACAGAGCCCACGGCCTGCGGCACAGTCGCCGACCTCTGGTCTCAGACTTCACACCACGAGGACCGCCTGGCCGAGTTCTGAGCCACCCAACCCTCTGGTGCTTTGCTCCTGGTGCCTCGGTTTCAGTTTTGTTGGTGAATGTGCCTGAGAGGGAGGAGGAGCTCTGGTGGTGAAGCGACCACTGAGGGAGGTCTGGGTGCTTTTCCTCCAGATTTGACTCCCATACGATTCTCTTGGTGACAGCGACAGAGACACGGGCTTGCTGAGAGGCCCCGACCGCCGCCTCCAAGGCAGTTTGTGTCCTTGAGGGGCGAGCCGGTGCGAGCTGGGGTGGGAGGGCAGGCAGTGGTTCTGAGGCTGCCACTGAAGGGACTCATCTGTGAGGAGCAGGCTGGGGGAGCGGCGGAGCTCGAGCGTGCCGTGGGAATAGCGTGTGTGTGTGTCTGTCCTGTTTCAAAGCAGCAGGGCTTGGGTGGAATCGGAGATCCAGTTGCATGTGAGGTCATTTGGGTTTTCTCAGAAACACCGGGCTGTGCTGAGGAGAGAGGCCCCGCTGGGCCTCCTGGCGGCCCAGGGAGCCGTGTGAGCGGACGTGTCAGAAACCAGCTGTCTGTGGGAGTGAGGTAGGACTTCTTCTCTCTATGCAGCGGGCTTGGGGCTGTGGAAGAAACAGTGTTCATTTGCCTTCAATTTGGACTTTGGCCCGAGTGTCAGATGTTAAAACTTAACTTTTCCACATTTCAAAAGGGTGAGTGAGGGTGGGTCGCTAGAATCTTAAAAAGTGTAGAGGTGCCGTAACCGGTTTGGCTCAGTGGATAGAGCGTCGGCCTGCGGACTGAAAGGTCCCAGGTTCGATTCCGGTCAAGGGCATGTACCTTGGTTGTGGGCACATCCCCAGTAGGAGGTGTGCAGGAGGCAGCTGATGGATGTTTCTCTCTCATCGATGTTTCTAACTCTCTATCTCTCTCCCTTCCTCTCTGTAAAGAATCAATAAAATATATTTTAAAAAGTGTAGAGGTGATGGTTAGCTGGGTCTGGATGAAGGTGCATCAGTTTTACAGAAGGACAGGCACTCACTGCCCCTTCCTCTCCCCATCCCTCCACGCTCCGGAACCGGACCGCCAGCCAGTGTAGACCTGCAGTCGCTTTAGACACCGAATGCTTTGTTTCATAATTTGAGAATCTTCTAAGAATCTCTCAGTCACTTTTAGTTTTGTTTTGAGTTGTTTTGGTTTTAAAATGTGACTTTAGGATTCATGGCAGCAGCCGGTGTGTGCAGCTCAGGGCTTTCCATTCTTCGCCTTCCTGCGGCCCCGCGCGCCGGGAGCAGCTCTTTGCCGGCAGCAGCCTGGTGCGGCTTTCTTCCCCTCTCAGCGCAGCTCCTGGGCCGGGCTGGGACTTCTTAGCCTCATGGCAGTTTGGAGGCCCCGCTGACTGCTCTCGGGCCTGCCGTACTCTCAGGAAGGCCCCGCATTAGGGTCTGGAGAAGCAGCCCCGTGTAACAGTGCGGAGCTGCGCCCGGCGGCCTGGCTCCGTGCTTGAGCATCAACCTATGAACCCGAGGTCACAGTTCAATTCCCGGTCAGGGCACAGTCCCCAGCAGAGTGTGTGTAGGAGGCAGCCGACCAATGATTCTCTCTCATCATTGATGTTTCTCTCTCTCTCCCCTCCCTTCTTCTCTGAAATCAATCTATATATATATAATGTGGCTTTGATTCCTGGCTTTGAGATCAACCTAATTATGACATTGGCAAGGCCTTTCCTTGGGCCTCAGCATCCTCACCTGTGGGCAGGGGCAGGCATCAGGCTTCCCAGGCCCTTCCAGCTCCACCTCTCAGCTCTCAGTCCTGTGAGCTGGTGTGTTCGCTGTTCAGGTTGGTTGAATTCAGTGAGACTGTGGAAAGATTTGGTTTTCTTTTCCTCTTAGCTGCTTCTCTGCTATTCTCTCTGAGCTTGTATCCATTTTTTTTTTAAATCACCTTTTATTGTAAATAAATGACCGAGCCTATATTGGTCATTTACTTGAGGAATCTTTATTATAATTATGTGTGGATGTGATTGTATTCATTTTGCTAGAATTAGGGTGGATTTAAAACACTTCTTTAAAAATCCTCTCCCAAGGATATGTTTTTACTGATTTGAGAGAGAGAGGGAGGCAGAGACAGAAACATCAATGTGAGAGAGAAACATCATTTGGTTGCCTCACACACACACCGACCGGGATCGAACCCGCAACATTTGGAGTCAGGACGGTGCTCCAACCACCTGAGCCGTGTGGCCAGGGTGGGTCAGAAACACTTAAATGGGAAACGAACAGCGTGAGTGCTTATCTCCAAAGAGCCTTTCAGAGTGAGAAAGAAACATCATTTGGTTGCCTCACACACACACCAACCGGGATCGAACCCGCAACATTTGGAGTCAGGACGGTGCTCCAACCACCTGAGCCGTGTGGCCAGGGTGGGTCAGAAACACTTAAATGGGAAACGAACAGCGTGAGTGCTTATCTCCAAAGAGCCTTTCAGAGCAGGCCAGGGTGGGTCAGAAACACTTATCAGTAAATGGGAAACGGACAGCGTGAGTGCTTATCTCCAAAGAGCCTTTCAGAGCCTCGGGCAGTTCCTGTAGACATTGGAACACACGCGTACAAGTGCACAGAGCCCCAGTGAAGTGCAGTCTGAGCTGCGGGGAGCGTTGCGGAGGGCGTGGAAGGGTCAGAGGTAAAAGGCTAGTTGGTAAGTGTCACTCGGCCTCTGAAAATTAAATATGACAGTTGAACTCTAAGGTGTGTGGCAGCGCTTCTTCAGCCTCGCAGTATGGCTTGGAGTTAGTAGGACTGTGGAATTTTAGTCGTGTTTTAAATTAATTTTTAAAGGGAGAGAGAGAGAGAGAAACATCGTTTGTTATTCCACCTACTTATGCGTTCATTGGTTGATTTCTTGTATGTGCCCTGACCAGGAGCAAGCCCTCAACCTTTCTGTATGGGGATGACGCTTTTACGAGCCACGCTCCCGCCCATGGTGAAGCTTTAGTGGTACTGCAGCTGTCAGCAGTTCTCCGATTTCATGTAGCGGCTGCTCGCAATGCGAGGACAGTAAATAAGCATTTTCAACTCCCGTCTCTAGGCCAGGGCTGTCCCACTGGCCTGGAACAGGATGCCGCCGGCGGCACCACCTGCTTGGTTACAGGTGTTGGGGGAAGAGCATAATCTTGACCCAGTTCACACCGCACGTAGACCCTGAGGGATACGCGGCCTTGGATGGAACGCGTTTGGAGGTGGCATCCTCAGCTCCCGCTCCAGGGCTGGCCGGGTAACCTGGTCTCTTTCTCCTCTGCAGGCTGTGTACTACTGAAGAGTGGCCCGCTCAGCCTCCTCGCTGCCCCCACCGCATCATTCCTCTGAGAAGTAGTTCATGAAGCCATAGGTTTAGCATCCTACCAAAAACGGAAAGAGAATACGCAGCCCCGCACTCAACCCTGACATCATTGCCAAGCGCCATGGATGCAACTTGCATTTCAGCCAAATCCCAGCATTCCCCCCTGAGGACACTCAGAACCCACACTCGACTGTGCTGCCCGGGCTGGGGCCGGGGAAGGAGAAGGTCTGGAGCTACCCCTGCGACCCTGGGAGCTCGGAGGAGCCTCAGACCCGCCCAGGGACCGCCTCCCCCGTTCATGGACATGGGACACCCCGCCCCATCCCTGCTGTTGCCTCCATCACTCTGGAAACTTTCAAGAGTTCAGTCCCGAGAGATGAGGATGGATTTTCCCCGGCTCTAGAACTGGGGGAGAGGGGTCCCTGTTCCTCGTTCACCCCTTAGGACTTGCGGACCTGACCTCCACGAGTTGGCCCGCCCATCAGACCAGTGGTGCTCCTCCGTTCTCGTCCGTTCACCGTCCTGCCTTGTGTTTGGTTGTGGCATCTCTTGTCCCTGCCACGGAGGCTTATTGTGACGGGAACCCCGAAGCATCCTGTGAACCCTAGGACTTCCGGGAAGACTGCCCGTTTCATTCGGGTGTCACCTGTCACTCTCACGGTGTAGGCGTTACAGGTCCTACATCTTACAAAACCTAACTGGCATTTTCAAACGTAGTAGTAGGAGTGCTGTACTTACCATTCTTATCCTCTGTCAGGGCCCTGAAATTGCAAGTTAGTGGTTTTCCAAGGGCAGATCTTTACGTTTATTCTATAGCAACAATGCGAGTAAGTTTCACTTCTTTAAGCTGCAGAGAGGCCCCGTGTGGGGAACCCATTTCCTGTCTGTCGGGGACAAGAGGCCTTGGGTGCTCAGAACCTGGGAGTGGTCCTTTGGAGAAACCTGCAGGAGGACTGGACGCCGTAGCAGTTGGCCAGGCTGAGGGGATGGAGGGCCAGCAGCGCCCGCTGGGGAATGTGCTCGAGGAGCCCAGAGGCGGCGGGCGCCCCGTGGGGCCTGCTGAGGGGCTGGCGGCCAGAGCCCCACCTCCCCCAATTTGAAACAGACTCCGCCCACTCGATGAGAGAATGTAATTCACTTTATGGAATGTATAATCTGCTTCGTTGGATGAGTTTGTTCCTTGAAGATGGTCTGAAGTATGTCTTTATCACAGAATGAGGCGTCAGGAGTTAATCACTACACTTGTTTAGGAAAAAGCTGCTTAAACTGTAACTATAGAATAATCATAATTTCAAAATGGCATTTTCATTTAGTAAATTGTAATTATAATTTCTAGTTAAACTAAATTATTGGCTTGTCTACTAGTATATTCCGCTTCAAAATAAACCATTATATTTGATGAAAGGGTATGATTTCCATAACATTCTTAGTGTGGAACCTCAGGCATGATCTTTGGGACAGAATTCTTTGATCATATATTTTCTCCAACTATAAATACATATTTTGTCTTTACCGGAGGTGGTGTCTCAACCTCCTTTAAGCCATGCGTCCTCGTGTTAAATTCTAGCTGAGGAGGTTTCCTCAAGCTTCGCTTTCTGCCCTTTGTAGTTTGGTTTTTGTTTTTTAAAATACCATTGTAGTAAATAGTTTTTTTCCAACTACATCCTCTGGGCTGTTGTAATTTATAATAAGAAATAGATATGGTCTTTGTCCCTGTTCCTGCCCAGAATTCCTAAGTGATGAGAGTGACTAAGGCGTCTTGTTAATGTTAATGGTAAGGATTTTCGGACATGGCCCGAGGATGAGGGATGGGAGACGGTTGCCAAGGAAACCAGCTTTGTGATTAGAGGGGTGGCACTTCCCCCCAGACCTCAGAGCGGGAGGGGTACCAGTGGTTTGGTCAGAGCCTCTGTGGTGAAGCTTCATAAAGGCCCCAAGGCCGGGAGTGGGGAGCAGGCTGGGGAGCACGGGGGACATGGCAGGGCGGCCCCACCCCCTTTCCCTGCTCTGTGCCTGTGGTCTCCCATCTGGCTGCCCCCGAGTTACATTTTTTAATCAACTGGTCATCCAGTCAGTAAAGTATCCCTGTGAGTGAGTTCCCTGAGCCACTCTGACAAGTTAATTGGCCTGCGGAGGGGTCATTGGAACCTCCCATCTGTGCTGGTGGGTCAGGTGACACCTGGACTTGTGTTCAGAGCCTGAAGTTGCCAGTGGGGGCGGCGGGGGGGAGGGGTGTCTTGTGGGACCCAGTCCCTAACCTGTGGGGTCTGATGCTGTGTCCAGGTGCATAGTCAGAACCAAGTTAAGTTGTGGGACATCAGCTGGTGCCAGAAATGCTCGGTGGCCGGGAAGGAAACATCAGAACTGGTGTCACAGTCTTACCCTCGGATCCCCATTTGCTGGTCTAAAAGGGCTTTGTAAGCGCATTCAGAGGACACGAATCCCACAAGCCTCACACAAAAAGGTCCCACACCGACCTGCCTCCGGAGGCTGTTGGAGACACCAGCGTATTGAGTGCCCACGGCCGGAAGGGCCTTCCAGGTGCCCGTGTTTCCACGGCTCGTCAGGCTATGGACCGTTCCCTCCTCGCCCGGGAACCACGGAACACGGCTGGAGAGCCAGTGGCACTACCTCGCCACGCTCTGCACCTGGTGCGTGACGGGTGCTAAAGCTCGCGAACAAAAGGCATTTGTGTCAGACAAGGGTGTAGGCTTGCCTTCCTGTGGGCCGGAGGCTGGGTGTCTGTGTGGACGCTGCGAACAGGAGACTGATTCATAGCACATTGGCCTTCCAAACGGAGCTAGACTCTGCGTCCTTTTCTCTGTCCTTGATCAGCCCATCTGGTTGGTTTGTGAGTGTTTATAGCCACCGATGCTGAGGGACTGGCCATGGAGGCCGGCCTGCCCTCTGCCCTCGGTGGCGGTGTGTGTGCGGCTGAGACAGCAAGGAGCCCGCAGATGTTCCCCGGGCTCAGAATTCGGGTCAACACTGAGTTCCTCCTGCAGCAAAGCGAGCTGGGCTGGCGCCCTCGTGTCATCACTGCGGTAAGAACGAGTTTCTCAAGGTCTCTGACAAGTGAAAATGCCAGTGGGATGAGGGGTTGGGGGA
>NW_005362033.1:2370895-2371663 GCF_000412655.1 Myotis brandtii
AGGTGTGGTCTCGGCCCACTGACCCCTTTTCCAGAGTTTCTCGAAGGCTGCGGACAGATTGGGCCGAAGACGGAGCTAGGAAATGCATACTTTTTAATGTGATGGTGTTTGTTTTGCTTTGAAATGTCCAATTGGAAGCCGTTTGCATTATTAAGTAAGTGCGATCCCAGGAGCCTCGCCTTCAGTCTGGGGCAGAGAGAGCCATTGACCACAACACAATCTGCACAAGTCAGACCTGTCGGCCGCGGCCGGGCCTTTTGGGGGAGTGGCCGGTGTGGCCTCGCACTGCATCCCGTAGGAGCTTGGCTGTGCAGTGGGGCAGCCTCTCGGCTTCCTTCCTCAGCAGCCGCTCGGCTAGTGCCTGGAGGCCAGGATGCTGACCACGAGCCCCACGGTCAGAGTGGCCGACGCGGCCCCCAGAACATCGTCAGGGAGACGCCCAGGGCAGGGCCTGTGGCCACTGCAGAGCAAAGGGGAGCAGCTCAGCCATCCCAGGCCGGGGAGGGTGGAGTGGGGATCCTGGCTGTGCCGTCTGCCCGCAGGACCCGCTAACTGAGCTCAGCCCCCACAGTGAGCCGCACGGAGCCGCCGCCTTTCTGTGCTGCAGCGGGGGCACCGGAGGGGACCGTGCGGGAAAGCGCCGTCAGCTGATTTAAGGCACAGATAACGTTACCACGAAGGTCAGGGAGGCGTGTCCCTGGCTGAGCCTGCCTCTGTCATGACATGGCCCTCACAGTGGTTTCGAGTGCGTGTGACCTGCCTCGTGGA
>NW_005362033.1:2371760-2373251 GCF_000412655.1 Myotis brandtii
GCTGCCTCCCCGACAGCCCGCTGGGAGGAGCTGGGAGCGCCGGGGCTGCGTCTGGAGTCCTGAAGTGGTCCGCGTGGCACCCGGGGCTCGAGAACATCGTCAGGGAGACGCCAGGGCAGGTGCCTGTGGCCACTGCGGAGCAAAGGGGAGCAGCTCAGCTGGGGCGCGGCTGGCGCTCAGCACGGCCGGGGCAGGAGCCTGTGCCCTGAGCAGGGCCATCGTTCCACCACAGACACCGGATGTAAACAGAGGTGCCCGCCTCCGGTGCGGTGCAGGGAGGTAGGTGGGCAGTGCCCGCTCCAGGTAGCGAGCCAGGCAGACCTGCCCCCGCCAACAGGACGGCTGTGGGCCTGAGCGGAGGGGGCGCTATGACCGCCCGCTCGGCCTCACCTCTTGCCTTTGCCAGTGGAGGGACAGCGAGGAGGAGACCTAGCTCCCAGCCCTGCTTCCGTCTGAGGACGCGCTATGGCTCGCGGCCTCACGCGGCGGAGGGCACGTGTGTGAGTGTGTCTTCCGGGGCTCAGTCCTGTCACGCTGAGAGCCCTGGGCTTGCCTGGTTCCAGCCGCCCGACAGGGCAGCCGCTGGCCTTTGTGTCTGAGCCCAGCAGAAGCGCCTCCAGCATTACCTGCAGACCCGGCCCCTTCCTCGGGCCCGGCTCTGGGGGCCCCAGGTGCCCTGCTGCCGCAGCCCCGCGTACTTCTCAGCCTGTAGGAGAGAGCCCGCGGGTCAGCCTGCCAGCCCTCCAGCACCAGGAGCTGGACCCCAAATCGGGAGCTCCCACTCCCCCCCACCCTGACCTCCGTGCTGGGACTGTGCTCTGCTTCCCTCCCTGCTCCAGCTGCCCCAGAGCGCAGCCCTGCAGAGAGGAGCCGGGGAGGACCGTGGGGGAGCGATGGACCGGGTGCGGCTGACCGGTCAGGGCTTCTACGTCAACAGCAAAGATCCTGGCGGGGGTGCAGCGGTGCTGGTCTAGCTGCCGCCTCAGGCAGCCTCACGTGCTGCTGGGTAAGCCTCACCCACTCTGCCTGCCTCTTCCGTGGCGGCTCCCTGCCTGCCTGCGGAAGGCTCCCTGGCCGGCCTGTGACACCGGCCGCTGAGGCCGCACACGCTCGGGGTGGGGCAGGCCTTAAATGGTGCTGCTTTACATCCGTGCTACCATCGTCTTACACGCCAAGATGACTCGCTCCCCACAGGAGGGCACAACCGCACCGCTGGGGACCAGGGGCTTGGAGAGGACACCCCTCCTGCTCTGCCCGCGGGCCGGCCTGCACGCGGCAGTGGACAGGATCTATGACGGCTCGCCCGGCGGGCGCACACGGGGTCAGGCAGTTGCACTAGCCCTTTGCCTGGGGTTCGGCGGCCGGCTGGCTGAGGGGGCTTTCTGGGGTGCGCGTCTCTCTAATCGGAGCGCGAGCTGCTGCCATGGCCCGGTCTGGGCTCCATCACAGGACAGAGCACGTGGGTCCACTGAGGCCCCACGAAGCAGGTGT
>NW_005362033.1:2373367-2382340 GCF_000412655.1 Myotis brandtii
GCGCGCCGCAGACCAGCATGCCCAGCCAGAGGCCTGTGGGGACAGTGACAATGGGCACGTGTCCAGCGCCCGCCCCGCCCTCTCCTCACTCCTCCCCACATACCCATGGTTCTCATTCTGACCACAAAGGCCAGAACGATGCCCAGTGGGAGGCCGATGGCGTAGTAGGCGATGGCGTTCACCAAGGCTCCGAAGGCCTGCCGGCCGGTTCCTCTCAGGACTCCGCCGTAGACACACTGGGCGGGAGCAGAGGGGTGGTGAGCAGGGATGGGGCGGGTGGCAGGCAGCAGGCACTTGCTAGGCGGTTTCCTGAACTCTCACGGGTGCTGCTCTCAGCCCCCTTTCCTCTGCGGGGACGGAGCCCGGAGCCCAGGTCACGCCCCGGGTGGCACAGCGGCTGGGTTTCAGGCACAGCGCAGGGCCCGCCTTCGCCTCCACGCCTCATCGCCGCCTAGAAAGGGCGGTAAAACCGGAGACTGCCCGCCAGCTGGCCCGGAGATTGGCCTAACTCATTCGGAGGTGTGAGGTGTTGGTTTCCTATTCTTACCGTAGCAAATCACTGCAAACTTAGAGTTAAAAACAAGACACTGTTGCTTTGTAGTTGGATTGGAAGCCCGATGGGTCTCACCACACTGAAGTCAAGCCTGCTGCCTTCTGGGCCAGAGACAACGTCTCCGCCTTTCCCAGCTCCGGGAGCTACCTGCGCCACAGTGGCGTCGCTCCCCCCTCGCTTCCCTCGTCTCCTTCTCTGGCTCGCCGCCTCCCCTCGCATGAGGCCCCTGGGATGACGCTGGGATCTGGATAATCCAGGATCGTCTCCCCACCCAAGACCCTTGACATCGGAAAATTCCCAGGTCCCGGGATGAGCAGGTGATACTCCTGCGGGCCGGGCCGTCATTCTGCCCACCGCCTGCAAGCCAAGGTGCTGTGCTGTCCATGTGAGGCAGGCAGCCGTGCCTGCTCCGGGGGAGTACGACTCCTGCTTTATTTCCTAGCCTCGTCCTCCCGAGGGACCCGGAGCTAATGAGCTGAAGAAGCGCAGGCACAGCTCACGCTCGTCAGCACTCAGTCGCTGGTGCTTGGTTATTTTTACTTTGTTAAGATGAGGGCTGTGGAGTATGTTGTGGCTGCTACACATCTGAGCAGAGAGGTCATGCCCTGGGGACAGGAGGTGCTGCCTCTTGAGCTTTGAAATATGTGCACACATTGCTCATTGTTATATATCAGGATATAGATGATACTTTTGATTAAGAAAAAGACGTCTCCAAAATTATGCTCGATATGCTCTGGACCAGTATGTCTCAACCTGGGCGGTTTGCCTCCTGGAAGTGTTTGGCAATGGCTTTGATTGTCACAACTGGGGGGGGGGGGGGGGGGGGGCAAAAAACGAGAGGGGGGGGGGGGGGCGGTGCTCCTGGCATCTAGTGGGTTGAGGCCAGGGATGCTGCTGAACACCCTCCAGTGCCCAGGGCAGCCCTCCTGCAACAAGGAATGGTCAGGAGGGCCAAGCTCGAGAGGCCTTTAGAACACAATGCCGTGGCAGGGCGGGGCACAGGAGGGCCGGTGGTGCGGGGCTGCCTAGGAGAAGCAATGGGCTGGTGGACTCAATAGTGAGCTCCAAGAGCGGAGATGGCCAGGGGAGGCGGGGGAGCTGGCTCAGTTCTCCACGTACCCCACGGTAGCTGGAAGCTGAGCGTGTGTGGAGCAGAGATGAACAGACCCGTGCCACCCACACCTCCCAGACAGTGGAGCCTGGGCATGGACAGAAGAGACACAAGAGGACCCAGAAGGAAGTCAACGCTGAGCAGACTTACAAACAGCCTGAGTGTGCCCCCAGCCCACACGCGGATCCTCCAGCAGGAAATGGGAGCCTTACCAATGGTCAGAGGTCTCTGACCACAATCTCCAATCGGTGACTGGCTGGCCACTGAGCTATGCAAACAGGGAAGTGCCCCCTAGGAAGCTAAGCTTAAAAATAAACAAGAAACACACACGCACACAAAACTAAGCAGAGATATCAGCTGCAGGTTGTGGAGGCAGGATTCACAGAAATAGTCCGGGCAAGTTACTAAACAGAACAACAGGCCTTGGGGAGAAGTCACACATGACAAGCTCCAGGATGGACCTATGCTAGGCCACAAAGCAGGTCACAGTACATTTTTAAATATTGAATTCATATAAAATATGTTCTCTGGCCATAACAGAGTGAAATTAGAGGTGCCTACCAGAAAGAACCTGGGAACAACCCAAATATTGAGAAATTAACACACTTCTAAACTCAGGAGTCAATAACTCACAAGAGGAATTTTAAATATTTTAAACTGAATGAAAAGGAAAACAACATGCCAAAACCTGTTAGATGCAGCGGACGCAGCACGTACTGGGGGGATGTATGGTTCTACATGCCTGGGTCAGGAGAGAAGAAGGAGCTCCGTCAGTAGCCTAACGTACCACCCGCCGAAGCCAGTGAAGCAGAGCAAACTGTACCCAAGGAGCAGAAGATGGGCGTAAGCTGATCAGCGTGAGATCATCGGAACCAAACATTCTACTTCCTTGATGAGATCCGCAAAACTGGCAAACACCAAGGAGTCGACATTGGTAAATAAGACCAAGAAAACAGCAAAGTGAAGCCACAAGTTACCAAGATCAAGAATGAAAGAAGGGACGTTGCTCCTGGCTATAAAGAAAGGATTATAAGGGAATACTATGAGCAACTTCATGCCAAAGAATTAGCTTAGTTGAAGTGAATACATTCTTAGAAAGACAAATTACCAAAACTAACTCAATAATAGAAGGGAAATATACCTATAACAAGTCAATAAATTGAATTACTTTAAAATCTTCTGACAAAAGCTCAGGCCCAGATGGTATCATTGGTGAATTCTGTCAAATATTTAGAGGAGAAGCAATGCCAATCCTCCACAAACTCAAAAAGTGTAAGAGTAGAGAACACTTTCAAAATCCTTCTATGAAACCAATGTCACCCTTACACCATGCCAGGTCAGGATATTACAGGGAAAAGATAAACATTACAGACGAGCACTGGCCAGGTGGCACAGTTGGTTGGCGCATTGTCCTATACAACAAAAGGTTGCAGGTTTGATTCCCGGTCAGGGCACATGCCTCGGCTGCAGGCATGATCCCCAGTTGGAGCACGTATGGGAGGCAACTGATTGATTTTTTCTCTCACATTGATCTCTCTCTCTCTTCCTCTCTCTAAAAAAAAAAACAATAAAAACATCCTTGGGTAAGGATTACAAGTAAATAAATAGAAAATTTAAAATTACAGGCGAATATTCCTCATGAATATAGATGTAAAATCTTTTAACAAAATATTAGCAAGCCAAATGCACCAATATATAGAAAAGATATACACCATGATCTGGAGGAGTTTATCCTAGGAATGCAAGGTATAACATTTGAAAATCAGATCATGTAATTATACCATATTAATAGAACAAAAACCATAGGATTATCCCAATAGATACAGAACAACATTCTTCAAATCCATGAGAAAATGTGTCAACACAGTAGGAGTAGAAGGGCTCTTCCTTAACCTGGTAAAGGGTGTTTGTAAAAACCTTACAGGTAACACATTTGATGCTGAAAGACTGAATACTTCCCCCAGCATTGGGCACAAGGCATAGATGAAACATCTTTCGACTTCTACTCAATATTGTCCTGAGATTCTAACCAGATGAAAAGGAAAAAGTAAAACTCTTTATTCCCAGATGACACGATCCTATATGTAGGAAATCTTAAGGAATCCACATAAAAAAATGACTAGAATGAATTTAACCAGGTCACAGGATAAAAGATCAATAAACAAAATCCCTTCACTGTAAACTCTCTGTTGGCGATAGTTTGACTTCTTTCCTGCATGAAGCCAAGAGCCCACAGTGGGTGGTGGACCCTCGGGCCCCCAACCCCGCGGTGCCTGCATCACAGCCACTTCGGGAAACAGTTTGGCAATTACTTAGAAATTTAAACATAAACTTATTATTCAACCGAACAATTCAAGTCCTAGGACTGTAAAAGGAGAAATGAAACCATACGTTCACACAGAGGACTTGTACGAGAATGTTCCCAGCAGCCTTAGTCATAATAGCCAAAACCAGAAACAACCCAGAAGCCCACTCACTGGTGACTGGATAGGCAAAATGTGCTACACCCACACAATGGACTATTATTTGTCACAAAAAGGAATGAAGTCCTGAAAAAGTACTACAACATGTATAAACCTCAAAACGTCACCCTCAGTTAAAAAGGCAGCTACAAAAGACGACCTATGTTTCATTTACATGAGCTGTTCATAAAAGGCAAAGTTCACACACCTATGGAAAGTACCTCAGTGGGTGCCTGGGGCCGGCCAGGGGCAGGGACTGACTGTGAAACAGGCCCCCAGAAATTTGGGAGTGATGGACAGATTCTGAAACTGGATTGCCGTGATGGTTGACAACTCTACATTTACTTAAAATCATTCAATTATTCACTGAAAATGTGTGAATTTTATGGTATGTGATTATAATTCAATAAAAGTATAAAAACGAAAATAATGTCCATGGAAAACATAAATGGAGAATAATGTCAACATAGCCAGGAGGAAAG
Source organism: Myotis brandtii (assembly GCF_000412655.1). NCBI lineage: Eukaryota > Metazoa > Chordata > Mammalia > Chiroptera > Vespertilionidae > Myotis > Myotis brandtii. The sequence continues at coordinate 2,377,976 of NW_005362033.1, forward strand.
GCCTCTTGCAATTGCTAGTTGCAAAGTTGTTTCCAAGTTCCTTGCGGTGAACGTGCGCGGAGAAGCGCTGCCTGGGAGGGAGGCAGGCCTAGCTCCCTGAAGCACAGCTCTCCAGCCTGCCAGCGTCAGGAGGAACACTGACCAGTAACCCTAACAGCATCCTCTGACCCCCCACAAGGTAGTTCCCCTTCATGGTCCATGATAAAAGCTACAGATACGACGACAGAACAGCCCGGAGGACACGCGCTGCCGGGGCTGACGGTGCTGCGCCTGTGCTCTCTGAACACCCAGCCAGACTCAGAGGGAAGTCCCAGGGCAGGGCAGCCGGGCAGTGAGCGCTGGGCCCTGGGAAGCCCCCGAAAACCAGCTCTCCCGGGTGGATTCCGGAGCTGGGCTCTGCGCTGCTGGGCTCGCCTAACTCAGACGGCAAGAGGAGACACAGGTTCCTACTCCTGCTTGGGAATGAGCCCGCAGTGCTCTCCTCTTTCACGCCGTGCTTTTTCAAACCCCCAGAGTTCAAGTCTGTGCTCAGTGGAACCTCCCTTTAGTGGGCAAAGGGGAGAAAATTCCAGTCCCTCTGCATTCGGGATTGACCCCCGCCCTCCCAGAGATGCCCCTTCGCACTGGCTACAGGTGTGGCTGCCGTCGAGCTCCTGGCCAGGCAGGGCCCAGGTCAGTGCCTGTGGCCCCGGCTCAGGGTAACAAGGACGGACAAAGATCTGTGCACTTACGCTGGTGCAACTTTTCAGTTTTGCTCACCTGCATTCATCGTTTGGCTTGTTGGAGTTGCAGGAGGCAAGGGAGCCATTGTTTTGAATAAAAATAGACCTACTATGAGTAAATACTCTGGGCACTCACTGTACAGGTAGCCCCCTCCGTGTAGCGATACATAGAGAGGCCCGGGGAAGGCGGCACAGCGTACTCACACAGATGGCCTCAAACAGCTGGAAGACGATGTAAATGGGCATGACCTTGTTCACCAGGGCGATGACCTCCCTGCAGGGGAAGCAGGAACGGACCTTCGTTGGGAGCACTGAGACAGGACTTATTCTGAGAGACCTGCTCGTATTCCCTCTCTTACACCTCCTCCCAACATGGCCACCCATGCAACCCAGCTCCCCTGGCCCGAGTCTCCATGTCTGTGGGTCTCTGGACAGGCAAGTGGTGGAGGCCAGGCCTGGGGGACGAGCCCAGATGCTGGCGTCTCTCCGTGAGGGCAAAGCCAGGCCTAGCCCTGCTCCCTGTGAATCCAGGGCCAAGCCAGGCTTGTGACAACCCCCTGTGACGTTTCCCAGAAGTCAGTGAAGAAAACCGATTACCTACTCATCATTGGTAAAGATATAACCCAGGTTATTTTTCAGGAGGCTCAGCAGGGTGCCGATAACCAGCGAGGTGCCAACTGAGAGAGACAAAGGAAGAGCATTTGGCTAAACAGCCCATGGCGAGTCCAGCCGGTTGGCACAGGTCAGCCCAGCCCCCCACCAGGGCCTCCTGTCCTGCATTAGAGCCAGTCACTGGGACTGTGACATTACTTTGCCGCCCTGTAGGAAGGACGACATATAAAATGCCTTTCCCGTGGTTCTCCAAGTGGGGTTCCTGGGCCAGCAGCATCAGGATTGCCTGGTCACGTGCTGGACATGCTGATTCTCAGACTCCCATCTCTAACCTACGAGCCAGAATCTGCCCGGGGAGGCCGGGGCCTGTGCTGTGGGCGGCCTCTAGGGGACCCAGAGCCACCTGAAGCCTGAGCACTCTGCTCTCCGCAGAGGAGCTGATCGGAACCTGTCGGCCCAGAGCCGAGCCCGGTGAGGACACAGGGCTGGTTCCTTCTGAGGGGTGGCCTGGGCGGCCCTGCTCCTGGGGGTGCTGGAGGGCAAGCCTGCAGAGCTCCCTGGGCGGCCGGAGGGAAGCGCCCGGGGAGGGTCACACTAAGGTGTGTGGTGGCAAGCTGCCCCCAGAAGGCCCGGGAGCCCAGCAGAGGGTGGGGAAGGAGCGCAACAGGCTAGAGTGGGGACTGAGGTACCGTCCACGTATCAGCCAGGACTGCTCTGGGCCCGACACAGGTGTAGCCGGTGGAATAAGCCTGGCCGCTCCATGGCAGCCCGGCCGCCAGCACCCAGGCCTCCCCGGCCCAGGCCCCTGACCCCCCAGCTTGCCAAGTCCCCTCCCCTGGGAGAGGACTCCCCCACCTGTGCAGAGCACGCCTGAGACGGCGGATCGCTGGGCTTGCACGGTGTCTGCAGCTCCCAGGGACGTCCCTACTCGGACGCAGACAGAGATGCTGAGCCCCATGGGAATCTGGGATCGAGATAAGAAGGTGCTGTCAGTGGAGCCAGCCTGGGCCCTGGGATGGGGTGGCCCCCCAGCCCCCCAGCCCCGGCCGAGGAGGAGCGAGAAGGCTAGATGGATCCCAGGCAGGCAGCGTGAGAAGAGCTGCTGCAAACAGGCGGTGGCCTCTGATGCTGGGCGATGGGGTGGGGATAGTGAGCCAGCAATCGCCGCACCATCCACCCCATCAAACATCACAGGCAGACGGGCCTTGCAGTCAAACTCACTGTGTTCCCCAAACTCATGAGGAAGTGAATGTTTAAATGGCCCTAAGTTGCCAGGAAAGCTCCCTGGAGGAAAAAAATGTTTCCGTAAAAACCATCTGTAAAAATAAGAATCACCTTATAAGTTAGTTTTGTCAGTGTAGGTTTTTATGACCCTTTGCTAAGCCTGCGGGCCCAGGAGCCTGGCGGGTTCGCACATGAGTGACACGGACAGCCATGTCTCTAGAGAAAGGAGGGACCCTGTCGGAGAAGAGGATCCCCCCGGGACTCTGTCACCCAGTTCTCTCTAAGGCAGCGGTTCTCAACCTGTGGGTCGAGACCCCTTTGGCGGTCGAACGACCCTTTCACAGGGGTCGCCTAAGACCATCCTGCATATCAGATATTTACATTACGATTCATAACAGTAGCAGCATTACAGTTATGAAGTAGCAACGAAAATAATTTTATGGTTGGGTCACAACATGAGGAACTGTATTTCAAGGGCCAGAAGGTTGAGAACCACTGCTCTAAGGGGTGCAGGGATATGGGCCCAATGCTAAATGGAAAATGCAGAGATCCAGATTAGGTGTAAAATCTCCTCATTTTGAAATGGTGTTAATTAGAAAAGAATTCTTCTAACACCGGGTGAGTTCAGTGTTAGCCCGGGGTGGCTGGGGTGTCTGTGTGTGAGTCTGGCAGGGCCTGGACCTGACGGGCATGGGGAGCCCGGGAGGGCCCCTTGGGACAGAGTGACAGCCTGCTCCCTCCTGTGCCGCCCCAGGGCAATGGGGGTGCAGGTCGGACGGAGGGCACTCACCATGTAGGTGACTGTAGCCACCTCGTAGATGACGGCCTGGGCAGAGAGATCCACCATGCTCAGCAGGCCTGCGGAGGGGAGGGGTGAGCAGGCCTGCGGAGGGGAGGGGTGAGCAGGCCTGCGGAGGGGAGGGGTGAGCAGGCCTGCGGAGGGGAGGGGTGAGCAGGCCTGCGGAGGGGAGGGGTGAGCAGGCCTGCGGAGGGGAGGGGTGAGCAGGCCTGCGGAGGGGAGGGGTGAGCAGGCCTGCGGAGGGGAGGGGTGAGCAGGCCTGCGGAGGGGAGGGGGGCACCCTCCGATTTGGGGTAAGTGGTTTTGAAGGGCAAATTCACAACCGAACATGTCCTGCTGGGCCTCCAGCCTTCCAGGAAAGCCCTGCCCAGCCACGGAATTTCCTGCAGGCTGTTCCCGGGAGGGTTTGGCTTGCGAGCTGAATGCAAAGCATGTGGCCTGGTGTGCAAAGACAACTGGGCCAGGACCAGGAAACCCAGCTGGGCCGCGGTGCGGCTCTAAGCTGAACACGAAGCATGTGGCCTGGTGTGCAAAGACAACTGGGCCACAACCTGCATGCCCAGGAGCCTGGCAGGTTCGCACATAAGTGACAGGACCAGGAAACCCAGCTGGGCCGCGGTGCGGCTCTGGACAGCGCTCTGTGCCGGGCCTGGCTTCCTGGCTGTCCGTGGGGGCAGGGCCACCTGGAAGGTCCTGGGTGAGTGCAGCTCGGCCCAGCTCTCAGGCAGTTCGGGCTCCGTGCTGAGCGCTCAGGGGAGAGCCATGCCGCCAGGCCCACGCGCACTCGCGCACCATCCATTCCACCTCCCACTCGCTCGGCGACTTGCCACCTGCACTGGGTGCCCACTCGGTGCCAGGGCAGTGCTGGCATCCACCACAGAAGGCCAGGCCTGCCCCCGGGAGCTCACAGACTGAGGGAGACAGTGCACCACCGACCTGGCCTGGGCGACTGGCCAACTACCTGTCAGGGAGGGGCTTCTGAGCTGGGTGAGCCGCCCACGGGCCCAC
>NW_005362033.1:2382787-2388096 GCF_000412655.1 Myotis brandtii
TCTGCTCCATCTGTGATACCACAGGATCTAGGGCAAGTGCCCTGCCCTTCTGGGCTCTGCCTGCTCATCTGGAGATTTCTGTCCTTATCTTTGCCCTGCTTCCCAGGAGGGTCACTGGAGGGCGGCATGATTGAGGCCAGAGGATGAGCCCGAGGGCCATGCAGACACGGGAGGGGACACCCTGGCCTGGAGGAGGCCAGGCCTGAGCTGGGCCTGAAATGCCCGGAGACGGAGCCCACAGGCTGCCGTCAGGTGTCAGGAGGCAGAGGCTCGGAACCGGAAGCCTGGGAGCGGACAGGCATGGGTTCGAGGCCAGCCCCCACCGTGCACCATCTTTGGCATTTTGGGGAAATCGCTTAGCCTCTCTGGGTCTCAGTTTCCTCCGTGTAAAGGGAATGGGAATGATAAGGTGCCCTTAGCCGGGTCAGGAGTGCCGGCCGCCGGGCTGACACCTAGGATTTTGCCTGTTGTTACTATTACTCCTTAGTGAGATCCAGGGGCTAGTGGAAGGCTCCCTGAGCCTGACTCCTGCGGGGCTCTGCACCGTGGGGCATGGGGTGAGGGGACCCCAGGACTTCGGGGTGGGAGTCCTGAGGGGTAGAGCAAGGCCCTGAAGGGAAATAGAAGCAGGTCGGGGATGGGGCTCCTCCAATGGGGCTCCAGCCGGCCCTCTACCCGCCCAAGCAGCGCCCTGGGTTGCGCAGGGGCTGAAGCAGGCGGCCCACCTGCCCACGTCTCCCGATGCAGCTTCCTCAGCACGATGTAGAGCAGCAGGAAGACCGTCTGCACGAACTGGGAGAGGGTGTTGGCGTAGGCAGAGCCCCTGGGAGGGGAGACGGCAGGGCTGGGCTGAGGCCAGCATGGCAGAGGCAGGCAGGGCTCGCTCAGGCCCTGGGACCCGTCTCGCCCTGTCTCTTTGTTGGGGCGTCCCCATCAAATTCCTCATGACCCCCCACTTCTGGACGGTGTGAGCAGCCTCCACAGTCTTTGTCGTGGGTGAAGCAAGGATGACAACTGACCTGCCCCAGGCGGGGTGGGCACTGGGTGCGCATGTCTCCGACAGGCCCCCGAAGCCCAGCGGCCTCACCTGACCCCCAGGCTCAGCACCAAAACCAGGACGTAGTTGGCCAAGGCGTTGATGAAGTTGCCCACGAGGCCGCTGAGGACTTGGGGCCAGACGATCCCCTGAAATAAACGAAAACTGGCCTGGCCTTGCTATGGGCTGGGCAGGACCAGGCGTGGGGGCACATGCAGGGGGTGCAGAGAGGCTGGAGATCAGGCTCCCCACGGGCCCTGCACCCGAGATCAGGGCGCGCAGACTCAGACTCGGACACTGAGAGGGAGAGAGCCCCCGCCCCCGGGCCCGGGCAGTGCGCTAGCCACCCTCCAGCCAGGGACCTGTACCTGGTTTTGCAGATATTTTGCCAGCAGGCTGTAAAGAAAAATCACCTGCATGAAATAAACACACCCACAGGTAAACAACCACCAAAACATGACCAGGTGAACATTAACAGGGATTTCTTAGGGATCTGAGTTTGGGGCAATGACTTCGCCAAAGTACGTGGGGGCCCCACAGGTAAGCTTCACCTGGGTGCATGCTCTGGCCCCGCCCACGGGAGAGGCCTCGGCCTCGGGTGACAAGCCGGCAGGGAAGGTGTCTCTGAGAGCGCAGGCAGCAGGCGCCTGCCAAGGCCGAGGGCTGGCGGGTGCTGGCAGCCACCCCGGGCCTCCCACCCACTTAGGAAGGCTGCCCAGTGGCTGGTTCAGGACACACCGATCCCGAATCCACAGGCGTGACCACCTGGCGCCTGGCCCTGGTCACTGGAGACAAGAATCTGGAGGGAGTGGTGGGAGCTGAGCAAGGCTGGCCGCACCAGCAGCCTCGCTGAGCAGGTTTAAGGCCCCATGAAGGGCAGGGCCTTTTTTCTCTGTGGAGCACAGGGGTCCGGGGCGTGTGTGTGTGTGTGTGTGTGTGTGTGTTGTCTGTGCTCTCTCTGTCCTCTGTCAAAGCCTGGCCGGGCCTGTGCCGTGTGCCCCATCCCTTCCTTTAGCCTCTACTCGTTGGATGGGTCCCGAGCGTGGAGCTGGAACTGCACTGCCTGCGTCCAAAGACCGGCTCTGCCGCTCAGGAGCCGTGTGATTCTAGGCCAGGGGTCCTCAAACTTTTTAAACAGGGGGCCAGTTCACTGTCCCTCAGACCGTTGGAGGGCCGGACTGTAGTTTAAAAAAAAACTATGAACAAATTCCTATGCACACTGCACATATCTTATTTTGAAGTAAAAAAACAAAACGGGAACAAATACAATATTTGTATTTGCATGTGGCCCACTGGCCATAGTTTGAGGACCCCTGCACTAAATTATCACAAATATTGTCCTTTACAAGTTACAAAAACAGGTTCAAATAATATACCTCATTTGATACCAAATATAAGATTTTATAACCTAAAAATTACTACATTTTATTAATGTTGGCAATGAGAGATTAGGTCATTGATAAAGAGCAAATGACTCAAGAAAGGCAAAATTGTGATCCAAAACCCAGACTGACTGCTCAAATGCAGTTTTTCTACAACCTTAATGTTCTATATCTAACTGCTATACCTATTTTGAAATCCTGCATACATTATTCATTTTTCTATCAGGTAAATAGCTAAACAGTACCTTTGCTTTAAAATGACATGTGTAGAAATAGTGGAAGCCCTCAAGTTTACTAGAATGTAATTAGAGAACAAAGATCACTATCCTTGTTCATTTTTATTTTGTAAATCTAACACACAATGTAATATATATATGTATTCAATAAATATTTTCTCCACAGATCATGACTCATTTTTAATAAATACTTCGAAAAAAGTATAGCTGGAGGGAGAAGGTAAGGTTAAAAGGCAAGTTTCTATGCAATAGTACCTAGACTACTGGCTGTAATAAACTGCCCAAGTCTAGGATCAAGCAACTGTGACTTGGGAAAGAATAGAAACTCAGAGACATCTAGCAAAACAGTGGAAATGATGTTGATGAAGTTCTGATAAATGTATGAATTTATTTACTAACAAGGTCAAGTATCTATGATAAATTTTAATTTTAAAGGCAGCTATGGAAAAGTGCATATAGTACAATCTCATTCATTAGTTTGATAATCAGATAGCAAAAACCCCATATTCATTTGGGGTTGGGGTAGTAAGGAGGCTAGAGCTAAGACAAGCAATACAAAACCGGGAGGGGTGAGAGGGATATAGATACTGAAGTGAGGGAAGTAAACTCTCTCTCCATCTTCCTCTCTGAAATCAATAAAAATATATTTTAAAAAATTCTTTAAGTCAAATATATCAAAAAGTTGAAAGGCAAGTGACAAACTGAAAAGTGCAACATATGTGTCAAAGGGTTAAGCTATTATTTAACAAATGATTATAATTAGAAAAAGATTAACCCATTATAATAAGCAATTCACAGAAGAAAAACAAATGATCAGCCCGGCTGGTGTGGCTCAGTGGTTTAGCATCCACCTATGAACCAGGAGGTTGCGGTTCAATTCCCAGTCAGGGCACAGGCCCGGGTTGGGTGCAGGCCTGCAGGAGGCAACCGATCAATGATTCTCTCTCATCATTGATGTTTCTCTCTCTCTCCCCCCTCCCTTCCTTCTTGGAATCAATAAAAATATATTTTTTAAAAAAGAACAACAAATGATCGCTAAATCCATGAAAAAATGTTTAATTTCATTGACAATAAAATACATGTTAAAACAATTTATTTCTAATTGGAAAAAATTAATAATACTCTGCTGATGAGAGTGTTGTGAGTGGGAGTAGAAATGCTACAAATTGGTATCAAAAGCTGTTGGCAGAGTAACTCCAATTCTAATAATGCATCTTAAGGAAATCATTACAAATGTTCACAAAGTTTTTCTATAAGAATGTTTATCAAATCTTATTTATAATAATGAATATAGGGAGCAACCCAAATACCCAACATATGGGGATTGGTTAAAAATTTGTGGCACAATGAGGTACTATGTAGCCTTTGAAATGGGTGTGTAGGAAGCTGTTTAATCATATAAAGGGACTAATGACATATTTGAAAGGGAAAGAGCAGGTTATAACACAATATACACACATTGGCCTCATTTCAAACTGCATATGTGTATGTGTGTGTGAAACCACGCATTCGTGAGTAGAAATAGTCCTGGAAAGAGAACCTATGTTCTCTCTGGATGGTAGGATTATAGGTGATTTGAAGTTTTTCTTCCCCAGGCTTTCTACAGTAAATGGTTTCCTAATCAGAAAAACATGTTCTGTTATTTTTTAAAGTTCAATCTGCACGGACCAGAAGGGGAACTTCTCAGACCCCTGCCAGCATCCTCACTGCAGTGGGAAGTCGCTGCAGGCGGATGCCTCCCAGCAGACCGGGTGGACAGGCGAAAAGCCCGAATTTGGGAGAGGGGAGCCCACCGCCTCCAGGCTCGGCACTCACCGGAAGTGCGGGCATGAAAATCAGCACGTATTCGTGGGTGAGCCTGCAAGAGACAGAAGCTCCAGAGCGGGCAGGCTGTGCCCTGTCAGCCGGGGCACCCTGGGACCCCGGGTTTGCGGAGAGCTCTCCCAGGCCCTGCAGGTATCCGCCAGGACGAGTGGGGTGCTGCCAGAGAGGAACCCCAGGACCAGCCACAGGGGCCTCGGGGCCCGGGGACTTGCATTTGGAGTCACGTGTGGCTTGTAAGGGGGTAAAAAAGTTCTCTGATCAAGAACTAGCCAATGAGTGCACATACTATAAAGTGAACAAGGCATTCTTCATGAGGGACGTTTCTAAAATTAATGATAAACGGTGTAGTTCATCAGAAATGGGTTCAGTCCTCTTTCTCCTTTTTGGAATATGGGGTAGTGCACACTTCATTTCTTTTTTTTAATCCTCGCCGAGGATATTTCTCCACTGATTTTTAGAGAGAGGGAAAAATCGATGTGAGAGAAACACATTGCTTGGTTGCCTCCTCACGGGCCCTTGAGCAGAATAGAACCCGGGGCCCTTCGGTCCACAGGCCGACGCTCTATCCACTGAGCAAACCGGCTAGGGCCACACTTGTTTCTTCAAAAAGCATCTGTGACGGTCCAGCTGGTGCTGGGACACAAATGCAAACATGCAAATCCCTTATTGGTCTCTCCTCCCAGATTAAAACCTGCCGTTTGTCTGCCCCCTGCTGGTCGCAGGCAGAGCAGCATGCTGTGCGGAAGACTCCCCAACCCTAACCTGGACCCCGCCCCCAAGCGGCACCTGTGTGTTTCTGACGGGGAAGCGGGGCGCCCGGGGGGGGGGGGG
>NW_005362033.1:2388507-2389105 GCF_000412655.1 Myotis brandtii
CCCGGTCCCCCCGCCCCAGTCCTTCCCGAGCGCTATTTCCCCGCGCAGCCGAGGCCGGGGGCTGGAGAGCATTCGCAAAGTCACCTGCTAGTAAGTGGCAGCAGGGCCCAACCCAGGTCCCCAGGTCCCCAGGTCCACCCGAAGCCCAGAACTCGGGTCCCCGAGGCTGGGCGCCCCGGGGCAGGGGTCCTATCTGTGCACCCTCAAAATCTGACACACGAGCAGGGACCCGCTCCACCCCTTCCTGCCAGGCTCGCTGCCCGGCCCGGCTTCGGGGAGGTCTGTGTTCCTGGCAGCACTCGGTCCTTAGGGAGCAGGTGGGGGGGGGGCGGGGGAGGCAGCTGCCCCACCGGGTCTGCTTGACAGGCTCCCACTCCAGGGAGCACCCAGGAGCCTTTGGGGGTCCCACCCCCCTTGGGCAGCAGTGGAGGGACGGCTCTGCCCTGCCCGGCTCCAGGAGGCCCGCCTACCTGGGACATCAAGGTGTCACACGCCGAGGAGAAGCCGAGACCCACGGAAACGCCGCAGACGTTGATGAACTGATGCCAACAGGAGGAAACAGGCTGGTCAGGCGCTGCCCAAGGAGGGCCTGCATCCG
>NW_005362033.1:2389359-2403184 GCF_000412655.1 Myotis brandtii
GTGAGGGGCCCGGCCCAGCTGGGATGCAGCTGTCAGCCCCTGTGCTGGGTCTTCGGGGGGGCGGGGGGGCAGGGGGTGTCCCTCCAGTCCTGCCTGTACTCACGGCCACCGAGAGGGTCACCGACGCCAGCTCCACTTTGCCCAGGTGCCCGCAGAACACCGAGCTCACGACGTAGATCATGAAGGACAGCACCTGGAACAGGAACTGGACAGGGCAGCCTGGGTCAGGGGTGCCCGGCACAGCCCCGCATTCACCAGGGGCCCACAGAGCTCCCTGAGCCCCGGCACAACCCACACCCGGGATCTGTGTGCTGAGCCGGCCCAGCAGCCAGGGCCGGAGCCAGGAGGCAGCGCTGCTCCCGCTGTGCCCTCCACAGCTGTGTGGACCCCCGGCTGCAGGTCTATTGCCTGAACGTGCAGCAATGAGACACCGAGCAGGAGCCCGGGACTAACGCAAGCATTCGCCACTGCTGCCCATGTCATGGAACCATTGGCCAGGCCACAGATAAACAAAAAGGAGGAATAAAATCCATCCAAATCTTAGCAATGGCCCTGGCCAGTGTGCTCAGTGGTTAGAGAGCCCACTTGCTCACCAAAGGGTTTCGGGTTAGATTCCAATCAAGGGCATGTACCTGGGTTGCAAGTTCGATCCCCAGCCTGGTCGTGGTGCGTGTGGGAGGCAAGCAATCGATGTGTCTCTGTCACATCAATGTTTCTCTCTCTCCCCTTACCCCTTCCTCTCCACTCTCTCTGAAAATCAATGGAAAAAAATATCCTCAGGTGAGAATAAAAAGTCTTAGCAATGACTATGTCCAGGTGGTGGGATTGGAGATGAATTTCTTTCTTCTTTATAACTTCTTGTTTTGTCTGAAACTTTTACAAGGAACACATATCAATTAGCTTTTGTGATTTAAAAAAAATGTATCTGAAGACATTTTCCTTTGTCAATAAAAAGGGCAGCGCCCGGCTGGTGTGGCTCAGTGGTTGAGGGTTGACCCATGAACCAAGAGGTCACAGTTGGATTCCGGGTCAGGGCACATGCCCGGGCTGTGGGCTCGGTCCCTGGTGGCGGGCGTGCAGGAGGCAGACAATCAGTGATTCTCTCTCATCATATTTCTATCTCTCGCTCCCTTTCCCTTTCTCTCTGAAACCAATAAAATATGTAAATAAATAAATACATACATGAAAAGGGCAGCGGGCCCCCTTCCCCTGCACACACCTCTCAGGGGAGGCCTGTGGCTCCTGCATCGGTGGCTCTCACTTGTCACTATGAGACCTTCCACCCCCACCTGCCTGTGGGTTTCCGAAGGAGGACAGGAGGTCCCTGCTGAGCGTGGCCAGGCCCCACCTCTACCCCCGGCACCGTCCGGGGACAGCTGTCCGCGGTCACCTGCTCTGGGCGGCAGCCCCTGGTGCAGTCTGAAGGTGGCCAACCAGGGAGTTTCTGGGGAAGGGTGGTGGGCAGCCCCTGGCACACCCAGGTCATGCCTGGAGCAGCTGGCCCCCAGCCCCCGCCCCGCATGCCACCTCCTTACCAGGGGTCCAGACAGGACGAAGAGCCTCCACGCCTCAGCCCGAAAGCCCTCGGGGACCAGCTTGCCGAGGGCAGGGCAGCAGCCCCCGCGCTCTGGGCGCACTGCGTCCTGGAGGCTGTCCATTCCCAGCCCTGGCTGCTGGCTGGGCTCCCGTGCGCCTGAGCACCCCCTTGGCCAGCCTCACCGAGCAGCCGAGTCACCTTGCAGCCTGGCTAATGAGTAAGGAGAGGGAGGAGGGCTGCCTTGAAGACCAGCTGTGGGGTAAGCCTCGCCTCCTGGGCAGCCCACTGGCCCTGGCCCCGAGCCAGGAAAGGACAGTACAGAGCCCTGGCCACCTGGGAGGCACCTGGGCTGACGCCTGTGGGTGCCTTGTGTCTGCTCTCCCCCGGGGTCAGCAGCGAAACCTCGGAGGGGGGCTTGGGGGCAGACAGGGGTGTGCTGGGCGAGGCGGGGCGGGGACCCTGGGAGCCTTACACGTTGGTGTGGTCGTGCCCAGATGGCGCCCATTTCACGATGAGAAATGGAGACAGAGAGCCAGGCGGCAGAGCCCGGGCTCCAACCAGGTGGACTGCCTCAAGAACCCTGCCCTGAGGAGGGAGGGGTCAGGTGGGAGCCTGGGGTGGGGGCTGGGGCTAGGATCCCTGGGCAGAGACCCCTCGCCCTCCCTCTGCCCCCACCCCTTAGGGCAGCAGCCCTGAGAGCCAGGTGCCCCTGCCTAGGCAGCCAGCCCCCTGCGCTCGGCGTCTGTTTTGCTCAGTGAAGCAGTCACTGGGCCTCCTGCCAGGTTCCTTCTGCCCCCTGGTCTATAGTCTCTTCCCATCTAAGAGGGTTGGTGCGCCCCCAGGACAAGCAGGCAGCCCACACTGGGGGAGCTGGTAACTGCCCTTCACGGGGCTCCGGCCTGGATGGGGCTTTGAAGTGTGGGCTGACCCAGGAGAGGAGGAGTGAGTGAGGGGCCCACAGGACTGGCAGGCAGGACAGCTGGCCTGGAGGCGGCCAGACTCCAGTCCCCTAGGCGCCCAGCCGGGGAGCTGCATGGAGGGAGGAATCAGGACACAAACAGGAGATGCTCATCACTCCCTCCCATGGCGGCCGCCAGCGTGCCCCGCCCACAGGCACAGGAGCCTCCTCTTCACAGAATGTTCACTGGCTTGGGCACCTGGGCACCTGGGTGATGTACTCTCCCTCACTCCGCCAAGCGCCTATTGGAGTACTCTGCAGCCTGTGCACGGAATAGTACATTTACCACCAACAAGAGGAACGAGAAGAGGTAGTGCCACTGCAATGGCTAGTATTTGACTCAAAGGGTGGGGGCAGAGCACAGCTGTTTGGCTTCCTCCTCTGAAAGGGTGACTGAGCCGTCACCACGGGACCTGAGCCGGGTCCCTGTTCCGTGAAGGGCCGGAGGCTGGCAGTGGTGCCTCCTGTCAGCTGGCACTGCCACGCGGGGACGTGCTTCCCCTCCCCGGACCCTCTGTGCACCCCGGGCCTCCGAGCCGGCCTGGCCGGAGAGGAGCCACTCCAGGCGCCCGCGGAAGCTGCATCCGGATGGTCGGCCAGAGCTCCATGCGGCCAGCCCGGCCTCCTGCGGCCTCGGGGCCATCACAGACGCGCTCCATCCTCCGTCTCCGCGCCTTGGCCCTGAGGAGGGCAGAGAGAGAGTCTCCCGCCTCCTGGGAGGCGCCAAGGACTCACCATGAGGAGGGCCCAGAGCTACAAAGTCCTGGGGAGGCGCCGGGGAGGACAAGGGGAGCAGGGAGTCACGGCAAGCCCCCTACACACCTTGGAGTTAGGGAGGCTTCCAACCCCAAGAGGGAGCCTGCTGGGAGCTGGTACCCATGCCTGGCAGCTCCCCATGCCACCGACCAGCGCAGCGCAGGGACGGCCCTGCCGGGCAGCTGACTGCCGAGTTCTGCCAGGCACGGTCGGAGCCCGGCCTCTGTTTACTGGTTACTTGTTAACTGTTAGCTCCGTACACTTGGTTACACTTCACCAACCCGGAGCCGCTAGGTGTCCCCTCGGCCTCCCTGAGCCCCCCTCCCCGCCCCCAGGCCTGCTGATTTCTGGGTTTCAACACCAGAAAATGCCGTGAGGTTAGAAAACAGTGACTGGAGCCTTCCGGAGGGCGTGTGGCCGGGCGGCGCTCCGTGTGGCCGGCACCCTCTGACTCAGCCCGTCCTCCGGGAGGGGCCTGTGCCAGGAAGTCGCCTCAGTTAACCTGCCCGGTTACCACGCACTATGGCCGGGCCGGACATGGGGCACCGTCAGTGCGATCCTCCCGGTGACCTCGAGATTTCCATGCTGAAACCTCTTTACCTTCTCTGTACCCGTTTCTAAGCCGCCACAGTCATCTTGCTGGAGTTTTCATTGGCGGACCACTGCTACCAACTGGTCGTAAATACTCCCTACTTAGTTTGTCTCTACTTTGTAGAAGACTAATCCTTACTCGCTTTTTAAAAAAAGACAAAACATTTCTTTATTGATTTGAGAGAGAAACATCGACATGTTGTTCCACTATTTATGCACTCTGGCTGCTTCTTGTATGTGATTGCCTGGGATCAAACCCACAACCTTGGCGTATCAGGAGGACGCTCTAACCAGCTGAGCTCCCCGGCCAGCGCTCTGTCCCCAGGGGAAAGCCCAGGCCAGCTCTGCTCACCGCCCCTCAGGCTGCCACCCTGACTCGCTATGTGCAGCCTCCCTCCCCCGGCCTCCCCTTCATCTGGCCTCCTCACCGGGCCTCCGGGCTCTGGCCTCCCTGCTCCCAGGCCGAAGGCTGCCTGCATCAGTGTCCTCGAAAAGAGGCCGAGGACACAGTCAGCAGCTGGCCAGGGGAGCCGAGAGCAGCCCTCTCAGGCTGCAGGTCATGCATCTCTCATGCTCGCCTTTAAACAGAGGTCGTCCGGGCTCATCTGGCCTTTGTGTTCTGTATCCTTGACGCTGCGTCTTGGGGGCCTTGCTGACACTGAAGGGCCTGCCCCGCCCAGGGCTGGCCACTCCCAGGGATACAAACAGCTCTGCACCTACCATGCCAACCAACACCCAGGTCGTGCGCGCCCAGCACCTCTACGCGCTCCCAGCCGGCTGCCCTAACCACCCAGAGCCGCTGCCAGACACCCAGGCCAGCGGCAATCATTCCATCGTAAACCCTTCCCTCCCAGGAAGGGACACTCCGGCGGCAATCATTCCAGCGCATCCATCGTAAACCCTTCCCTCCCAGGAAGGGACACTCCACGCTCTTGCCCACGTTCCCCTCCTGACTGACCCTGGGGCTCCCCGCTGTGGCCCCCAGTGACATGGAGTGCCCCCTCCTCTTGGGAACTTTGTGAAAGAAACGGTCTTTTCAATGGCAGTTGTCTCCTGATCTATTGCCCTTGTCATACCTGAATAATAACAAAAAATAATAATAACCTACATGTTAAAACTGTCTAGAAAAGGGAGGAATCCCTTCGTTACTCAGAGACCCAAAGCTGGTGATGAGCAGAGTCTGGGCAGCCGTGGCCCCTGGGAGGCAGCCTGAGTTGTGCTATCAGCCCATCAGGCCTGTGTTTTTACCTTCGTTCAAGGACACGCTCACCAAGGGAGTCCTGGGCAGCGGTGGAGGGGCCCTATGGTGCGTGATGCACTGTGGGAGGTAAGCCCTTCATGAAAAAATGCAGTGCAGCTGGGGACAGAATCAAGGCCCAAGTGACAGGACGCACTGGAAAAGGTAGGCCGCGTGTGTCACCCGGGTGCAGGAAGCCAGAGACTGCGCAGCTGTGGGCAGCTCCTCCGTGAGGCGGGCTGCGCTGGGGAAGACTGGCCGGTCACTCAGTGGTTAGAGCATCGCCCCATGGACTGAAGGGTCCCGGGTCTGACTCACGTACCTCAGGGGCACTACCTTGGTCGCAGGCTCCACGCCCAGCCCTGGTTGGGAGGCGTGCGAGAGGCATCCAATCAATGTATCTCTCACATCAATGTTTCTCTCTTTCTCTCTCCCCCTCCCTTCCACTCTTTCTAAAAATTAATGGAAAAGTATCCTCCGGTGAGGGATTAACAACAAAAATAATAACAAATAAAATAAAATTTCTGGGTGTGGCCTGGTCATTTGCATTTTTATTTTTCATTTATTTTACTTATTTCCCAATTGCAGTTCACATTCAATATTATTTGGTATTAATTTCAGGTGTACAACATAGTGGTTAGACATTCATATACTTTACAAAGTGCTCCCCATTTGCAATACCCAACTGGCACCGTACAGTTATTACTATGCTAGAGGCCGATGCATGAAATTTGTGGAAAAGTAGGCCTTCGCAGCCCCTGCTGTCTCGCAGCCCCGTCCCCCACCCGCACCCGCCTTGGTCTGGCCCTGTCCACGCCCACCGCCACACACCCCCAGTTCCCCGGTTCCACGGAGCCCTCCGATCGATTGCCCCACAGAGGGTGGGCTGGGCCTCCCTCTTTGGGGCGATCGCAGAGCTCCCCCCACCCATGGATCACCCCACTGGCCAGTGGGCTGGGCCTCCCTCTGTGGGGTGATCGTGGGCCAATGGCAGGCCCCCCGACCAATCGCATTGCACCCGCCGTGCTGGCCTGGCGCCAGTGTGTGTCATAGCGTGGTCGTCCGGAAGGTCATTCTGCTGTTCAGCCGTTCGGTCGCTTTGCATGGTACGCTTTTATTATTATGGATTACTGACTATATCTCTTACGCTGTACTATTGTGTAACTACCAATCTCTACTTCTCAATCCCTTCACTTTTTTCACCCAGTCCCCCATTAAGACTGATGTTCTCTGTATCTATGAGTCTGTTTCTATTTTGTTTGTTCCTTTATATTGTTCTTTAGATTACACGTATAAGTGAAATCATATGCTATTTGTCGTCCTCTGACTAATTTATCTCACTGAGTATAATACCCTCTAGGTCAGTGATGGCGAACCTTTTGAGCTCGGCGTGTCAGCATTTTGAAAAACCCTAACTTAACTCTGGTGCCGTGTCACATATAGAAATTTTTTTATATTTGAAACCATAGTAAAACAAAGACTTCTATTTTTGATATTTATTTTATATATTTAAATGCCATTTAACAAAGAAAAATCAACCAAAAAAATGAGTTCGCGTGTCACCTCTGACACGTGTGTCATAGGTTCGCCATCGCTGCTCTAGGTCCATCCATGTTGTCATAAATGGTAAGACTTCATTCTTTTTATGGCCGAGTAATATTCCATGGTATATATGTACCACAGCTTTTTTATCCACTCGTCTATTGATGGACACTTTGGCTGCTTCCATAGCTTGGCTATCCATATTAATAAAAAGGTAATATGCTAATTAGACCAGATAGACTGGACATCTTCCGGATGTCCTTCTGGACAAAGTCGAAGCTGCTTTGGGCCGAGGGCCGGCGGCGCGGGAGAGGTGGAGGTGTAGGAGAGGCAGTGACATGGGAGAGGCAGCGGCAGGAGAGGCAGCAGGCGGCCCCTTCCGCAGAGGTGGCGCGGGAAAGGCCTTGGTGCGGACCGGTCCAGCGCAGCAGCCCCTTCTGCAGAGGCAGCCACAGAGGCAGTGGCTCGGGCCCGGGCCTGGCACCACGTCTTCGCAGAGGCTAGACGGGGTGCAACCTGCTGTGTGTCAACCTCCCACAGCCCCTCCCCCAGCTGGCCTGGCCCCAGATCACCCCCACCCACCAGTGGGCGGGGGGCAGGGCCAGCACTAAGAAGTGAGGGCCAAGGGCCGGCAGCCACGGCAGCTGGCAGTGGCAGCAGCAGCGGGGTGATAGGGGCAGCGCCTTCCCCTGATAGGCCCGGTGGCCTCCCGCAGAGGGAGGCCAGACTGCAGCTTAGGGGAGCGGGCCTAAGCTGTCAGTAGGACATCCCCTGAGGGCCCCCAGACTGTGAGAGGGGGCAGGCCGGGCTGAGGGACCCCCCACAGTGCACAAATTTTTGTGCAATGGGCCCCTAGTTGTAAATAATGCTGCAATGAACACAGGGGTGCATATATTTTTTCGAATTAGTGTTTTGGGTTTCTTTGGATATATTCCCAGAAGTGGAATAACTGAGTTATAAGGCAGTTCCATTTTTAATTTTTTGAGAAACAGCCATACTGTTTTCCACAGTGGCTGTACCAGTCTGCCTTCCCACCAACAGGGCACCAGGGTTCCCTTTCCTCCACATCCTCGCCAACATTGTTGTTTGTTGTTTGTTGTTTTATTGATGATGAGAGGCCCAGTACATGAAATTCATGCACTCAGGGGGGTACCTCAGCCCAGTCTGTGCCCTCTCGCAGTCTGGGAGCCCTCAGGGGATGTCCCACTGCTGTGGAGGCGGGAGAGGCTCCCGCCACGGCCACCGAGCTCACCAGAGGTGAGCCCAGCTCTGGCTGAGCATGGTCCCCCTGTGGGAGCGCACTGACCACCAGGGGGAAGCTCCTGTGATGAGCGTCAGCCCCCCGGTGGTCAGTGCGCATCATAGTGGCCATTCGTTGCACCCTCCGGTCGATTTCCATATTGGCCTTCTATTACATGGGAGGACAGCCATTCTGACGGGTGTGCGGTGACACCTCATGTGGTCTTAACTTGCGTCTCTGATGACGAGTGATGATGAGCCTCTTTCATGTCTCTTGGCCGTCTGTGTGTCCTCTTTGGAGAAGTGCCTAGTTGGGTCCTTTGCCCATTTTTTCATTGGAGTGTGTGTGTGTGTGTGTGTGTGTGTGTGTTCTGGGTGTTCGTCTGCACTTTTAAAGTGTTCCCGGGGTGTTCTCAGTGACCAGCAGGGTTGGAAATTCAGCAGCTCAGCAATGTGTGGCTCTGGGTCAGTCGCCTCCGCGCTCTCGGGGGCGTTCCCTCCTGACCACAACGGCGTAGCAGCCGCCCCTCACTGCCCTGGCAGCGCCCCCACTCACATCTCTGCCTCCGGCCCTTTCGGGAATCACTTCCCCAGAAGTACCTCAACACCTTCCTCTAATATCACACACCCCGCTAGGTCCGCCTCCAGGAGACGGTTACTGAATCTAGGGTTGAGCCAGCAGTTCGACCCTGGCTGGGCCAAAACCGGGGCTTTCTGAGGTCAAGGTGAGGCTGAACCTCCCAGAGCGTGACCCACCTGGGAGCGCAAACAGGAAGCCTGAACCCTGGCTCCTGCTGGTGCAGGATGGGAATAAACTCGCCTTTATTTAAAAACAAGCTGAAATTCAATTGAAATAATAATAATAATAAAATAAATAAAAACAAGCCTAACTCAGACCAGCTTGTGCGCGGCCTGGATTCCCGAAGCCCAGGGGGCGTCCTGCTGGGTTAGAAGCGCCTCCTGCAGCCGTGCAGTGGGCACACTGGGCCCCCCACTGCCTCAACCCTCAGCTCCGAGGACCAGGCAGGCCCTGCCCACAGGTGGTCCCAGGCGCCTCTCCATCTCTGGCTGAACCGATCAGAGTCTCTCCCAGGACTTCACGGTCAGTGAGAAGGCGGCGGGATGGAGAAGGGGCCCCGGGGCCTGCCAGGCCGGGCAGAGCTGGATGAAGTCCCAAACTAAACGGGCGCTGGAGGAGCCAGGAAGCAGGGCAGCCAATTGGGAAGGAGCAGACAGAAAAGCAAACCTCAGTGAGAGGCAGATGTTAGAGAACCCAAGAGAAGGGCCACAGTATCAGTCATGCAGCCAGTCATTTGTTTTGCTCATCGTCTTTGCACTCCCGGTCACTGCGCAGCCTGGCTGTCCCCCCCCCCCCCCCCCGCGGAGACGCTGCACCCTTACATCTGCATTTTCCCCTTGAGATGATGTGAATGGAGGCCTGATCTTTGCAACCTCAGGTCCCCTGCCCGTGGGCCTGCCAGCAGGTCTGCACTCGCAGCTCTCTCCCCACCCCTGCCTGTGTCTTCACACTGACCACGCTGAGCAAACCCTGGCCTTATTGTCCTCCACACGGGAGGCCGCCGACCAGGCAGGGCCACCTCGCAAGACCCTCTGACCAATCCAGTCACATGCCAGCCGGGGAGGAAAGCAGACGTGCCCACTTTTCTTCACACCTGCACCCCTTTCATGAGGCAGCCTGCTGAACGTTGCTCAAGGGAACGTTCACTGACTAAACCAGGAGGCCTCTGGACTGAGGTGGCTCTAATACCTTAGCAACCCACTTAAGCAAACCCAAACCCAAGCCTGTAACTGCCTCAAGGTTAAGAAATCAAAACCCGAGGACCACCCATCACACAGCCAACGAGGCATTTCCCAGTCAGACAGCGGCTTCAGCTGTAGCCAAGCCAATCGTTCCCTCCCTTCACTGCGGCCTCTTCTCTGTACGTCTCCCTCCAGCTGCTCCCAGCGGCGTGGTCCTGACCACTTCTCTCTGGTGCTGCCTAATTCAAACAGATTTTTGCTCAAATAAACCCTTAATTTTTTTAAGCTTTAAAAAATGTGATTAAGAGTGGTAAGTTTATTTACCTGCAATTCTCCTGATCTAAGAAAAAAAGATAGTATATCAGTTTGCAATACATATGCAAGAAAATAACGGAAGCATAAAGGATAAAAGGTAGGCAAAATCTTTCCAGGGAAAAGAACGAAAGCAGAAGGCATTCTAAATAATAAAATGGAGACAATAAGCAAGTGGAAGTACATTTTAAAATCTTTTTGAATAAAAAAAACTTTTTTAAAATGATACAAGTAATACACTATCATTGTGCAAATGCTACCACAAAGAGTGACGGTTCCTCCATTCCCTTCTGGCCTCTTCTGAGACTTTCTTACATATTCTTACAAACCTGCTCTCTCGGTTGGTTTTTTTAAAAAATATACGAATAGGGTAATACTGTTCTGTAACTTGCTTCCCCCCCCCCCACTCGGTAGTACAACATAAACCCCTCGCGGTTCAGTATCTACAGATCTGACTCATATTTAATGAGCGGATGTCACTCATGGTCAGTGTTGTGGATAAACTAACTTATTTTACCAATTTCTTTAATGATGGACAATTAGGTTGACTTCCTTGTTTTGCTATTATAGGTGATGCTGAAATGAATCATCTTTCACATATAATGTAAATGTCTTTTACATATAATGTTAAGTATTTACTGCCGCTTGGAAAGCGTCCAGAAGCAGGAATACATGGATCCTCCACGGCTCCCACACGGCTCCCAAGGCGCCGGGCCCACGTGCCCACACAGCCGGCGTGGGGAAGCTTGGTACCGCCGTCTGTCTCCACTCTGTCCCCACTCTTTCAACTTTTAATACGCCTCAGTTTATCTTTAACAGGAGAAAGGAAATAATAACTGAAGCTCAGTTAAGTTGACGGGTTCTATTCTGATTCTGCCACTTTCTTACTGTGCTGTCCTTGGGCAAGTCACTTATTCTCTTTAGCTTTTCTTCCTTGGTCATACTAGGAATTGCCATATGGCCCAGCGAATCACATCTGGATATAGACCCAAAAGCACTGAAAGCAGGGACTCAAACAGATATCTGTACCATGTTCACAGCAGCATTTTCACAAGAGCCACAAGGCGGGAGCAACCCCAGTGTCCACTGGTAAAAGGGATCAGCAAACGGTGGTATGTACGTCCAATGGGTCTGACCCATCCTTAAGAAGTTCTGACATTCCCACACAACATGCAAATGTTATGAACACTGAAAACATTAAGTGAAATAAGTCACAAAGAGGACAAAACATATGCCTCCGTTCATATGAGCTCCTTACATGAGGGCCCCCGAGTAATCAAATCATAGACACAGAAAGTAGAAGGGTGGTTGCGAAGCCCGGGGTAGGGGAAGGGGAGTTGGCATTTACTGAATATAGTTTGTTTTGCAACATGAAGAGTTCTGGAGATCGACTGGACAACAATGTGAATATACTTAACACTACTGAACTTTAAAATGTTTAAGACTAGTAATTTTATGTTATATGTATTTTACTACAATTGAAAATGTTTTTAAAAAATCAAATGCTCACAGAAAGTATTGATAAAAGAAGTAAATGAGTTAATATATATGGAAATACCTGGAACAGTAGACATTTAAGAGACGTTAGGGTCTTTTTTCTTTCTTTCTTCCTTAAATCCTGGTCCTGACTCCTAATGTTTTAAAGATGTAGACCAATGATTTTCAACCTGTGTGCCTCATGAGTTTTTTTTTTAAATCATTTTTTAACATATTTTATTGATTTTTTACAGAGAGGAAGAGAGAGGGATAGAGAGTTAGAAACATCGATGAGAGAGAAACATCAATCAGCTGCCTCCTGCACACCCCCTATTGGGAATGTGCCCGCAACTAAGGTAGATGCCCTTGACCGGAATCGAACCTGGGACCTTTCAGTCCGCAGGCTGACACTCTATCCACTGAGCCACACCGGTCAGGGCTGCCTCACGAGTTTTTAAAACACGCAGCACCTGACCAGTCAGGGCACTGACATCTCTTCCCTTAGATCAGTGGTTCTCAACCTTCTGGCCCTTGAAATACAGTTCCTCATGTTGTGACCCAACCATAAAATTATTTTGTTGCTACTTCATAACTGTAATGTTGCTATTGTTATGAATCGTAATGTAAATATCTGATATGCAGGATGGTCTTAGGCGACCCCTATGAAAGGGTTGTTCGACCGCCAAAGGGGTCGTGACCCACAGGTTGAGAACCACTGCCTTAGATTATCAAATAAAAACATGACAACAGCCAGCACAGCAACAGCCATCCGGTATGAATGAATCTAAATTGTACCTTTATTTATTTATTTTTTTTTTTGTCACTAGAGGAGCCCAATTTATAAACAGGCCAGACTTTCCCTTTATGTCAATGAACACTGAAAAAGTTCCTGGGTTCTTAAGTCAATAATCTGCATAATGAATCTTGTTGCAAAACAAATCTTTCTGAAGAAGGAGAAAGAGAAGGAGGAAGAGAAAAAGACTAAAAAAACACCTTGAGCTTGGCTTGTGGCATTTTGATTCCTGCAGATTTCCCATAGAATGTCTTTTGTTGAGTGTAGAAGTGTATGTGTTAATGTAATAGCATATGTAGGTAGAGATGTCTCTACATTATGTGCTAATTAGACCAACAGCATTAGACATATTTTCTTAATTGGTCTTATACCAACCTTTTCGGGTAGATAGATATGCTAACCTTCATTTTTAAAAAATTTATATTTATTGTTGAACGTATTATAGATGCTGCCTCCCTCCACCCCGCGCCCCTCACATTGACCACCTCCACCCCACTCCCACCGCATCCCCAGGTCTTCCCTGCACTATTGTCTATCCACAGACTATGTATATATGCATATAAGTTTTGGGGTAATCTATTCCCTCCCCTCCCCCTTCCCTCTGAAATTCGTCAGTCTGTTTCATGCTTCCATGTCTCTGGATCTTTTTGATCCTCAGTTTATTTTGTTACTTAGATTCCACATATGAGTGACCTCATGTGATACTTGTCTTTCCCTGACTGACTTATTTCTCTTAGCATCATACTCTCCAGGTCCTTCCATGTTGTCTCAAAGGGTAGGAGATCCTTCTTTTTTACTGCTGCAGAGTATTCCATGGTGTAAATGTACCACAGCTTTTCTATCCACTCATCTGCTGATGGGCACTTGGGCTGTTTCCAGATCTTAGCTATTGTAAATAATGCTGCCATGCACATATGGGGTGCATATATTATTTCTGATTGGTGTTTCTGGTTTCTTAGGATATAGTCCTAGAAGTGGGATCACTGGGTCAAATGGCAGTTCCATATTTAATTTTTTGAGTAAAGTCCACACTGTTTCCCATAATGGCTACACCAGTCTGCATTCCCACCAGCAGTGCACGAGGGTTCCCTTTTCTCCTCATCCTTGCCAGCACTTGTCATTTGTTGATTTGTTGATGATAGCCATTCTGACAGGTGTGAGGTGGTACCTCACTGTCGTTTTAATTTGCATCTCTCTGATGATCAGTGACATTGAGCATTTTTTCATGTCTCTTGGCCATCTGTATGTTCTCTTTGGAGAAGTGTCTATTCAGGTCTTCTACCCATTTTTTAATTGGATTGTTTGTCTTCGTTTTGTTGAATTGTATGAGTACTTTATATGTTTTGGAAATTAACCCTTTATCAGATATATCATTGGCAAATGTGTTCTCCCATACAGTGGGCTCCCTTTTCATTTTGTCTATGGTTTCTTTTGTTGGGCAGAAGCTTTTTATTTTGATGTAGTCCCATTTGTTTATTTTCTCCTTAGCTTCCTTTGCCCTAGGACAGTGATGGCGAACCTTTTGAGCTCGGCGTGTCAGCCTTTTGAAAAACCCTAACTTAACTCTGGTGCCGTGTCACATATAGAAATTTTTTGATATTTGCAACCATAGTAAAACAAAGA
>NW_005362033.1:2403559-2408749 GCF_000412655.1 Myotis brandtii
TGTCAAATATTAATTGAGCATAATGGCTTGGGTTGATTTCTGGGTTCTCTGTTCTGTTCCATTGGTCTATATGCCTATTCTTGTGCCAGTACCAGGCTGTTCTGAGTACAGTGGCTTTGTAGTATAGCTTGATATCCAGTATTGTGATCCCTCCAACTTTGTTTTTCTTTCTCAAGCTTGCTGTGGTTATTTAGAGTCTTTTTTGGTTCCATATAAATTTTTGGAGTGTTTGTTCTAGAGATGTGAAATGTGGCATTGCTATTTTAATGGGGATTGCATTGAATCTATAGATTGCTTTGGGTAACATGGACATTTTAATGATGTTAATTCTACCAATCCATGAACACAGTATATTCTTCCACTTGTTTATATCTTCTTCTATCTATTTTTAAATGTTCTGTAGCTTTTTGAATTAAGTTAACCTCCTTGGTTAATTTATTCCTAAGTATCTTCATTTTTTTGTTACAATGGTAAATGGGATTTTTTTTTTTTTTTAGTTTCTCTTTCTTAGGGTTCATTTTTGGTGCATAAAAATGCCATTGAGCCCAGCCAGTGTGGCTCAGTGGTTGAGCATCGACCTATTAACCAGGAGTTCACGGTTCAATTCCTGGTCAAGGTACATGCCCGGGTTGTAGGCTCCATCCCTAGTGTGGGGGCATGCGGAGGCAGCCAATCAATGATTCTCCCTGACCATTGATGTTTCTATCTCTCATTCCCTCTCCCTTCCTCTCTGACATCAATAAAAATATATTTTTAAAATGCCATCCATTTGGGGGTATTAATTTTGTATCTGCTACATTGCCGAATTCATTTATTAAATGTAGTAGTTTTTTGGTGGAGTCTTTAGGGTTTTCTATGTACAATATCATGTCATCTGAGAATAATGAGTTTTACATCCTCCCTTCCAGTTTGGATGCCTTTTTTTCTTCTTCTTCTTGTCTGATCGCTGTGGCTAGTACTTCCAGGACTATGTTGAATAAAAGTGGTAAAAATGATCTTCATTTAGAAATGAGAGAACCTAATCAGAGAAATACAGTATTGCCCAAATAAAGAGGCAGAGCCAGAATTATGAGGCTGTGTCTGTATCACCTCCAAAGCACATGTTCTTTTTAGTACATCTGGGATGGCAAAGAGCTTTTCTCATCTTGGCCAATGGCTCAATGGTTAGAGCGTCCGCCAAAGCACCAAAGGGTGGTGGGTTCAATTCCCAGTCAAGGGAATGTACCTGGGTTGCAAGTTCCATACCAGGCCCCAGGCGGGGCATGTGCGGGAGGCAACGAATTGACATGTCTCTCTCACATTTCTCTCTCTCTCTCTCTCTCTCTCTCTCTCTCTCTCTCCCTCTTCCCTTTCTCTCTCTCCCCTTTCTCTCTCTCTCTCTCTTCCTCCCTCCCTTTCATTCTCTCTAAAAATCAATGGAGAAAAGACCCTTGGGTGAGGATTAACAAAAACACAGAGACGGTTCTCCAGGTGTCCAGCTCTGCTCTATCGGGCACGGGGCCTCGCGCCGTGTGCTGTGAGCCTCAGACAACTCCGCAGAACAGAGCGCTGCGTCCGCTCGCCCGCCTCGTGTGCCCTGCCACTGCCTCTCCCGCCTACATCATACTGGGCACGAGTCTGGAGCAGAAATCGGAAGAAAGCCTTTTTCGGTCCGTCTGGCCAATGTTGGCCTGTCCTCTGAGAAAGAGCCCAGCACCGGATGCTCACGGGGGCCCACGCCTGGTCCTGCCGGCGTGGGGCCGGGCTAGGCCTTGTGCTCGCAACCCTGTGCTTCCTCAGGAGAGAAAAGGTGTCTCCCCAGCCCCCAACCCGTAAGCGCCGACCAGGCAGACAAGCTTTGGGGAGCAGAGAGCTGTTGTCTTTCTCAAGCACAACGGTCACTAACAAACATTCATTTCCCAGAAGGGCACATGAGGACTTGTGAGCTCATGTCTGGCCCTGATTCAAGGCAAGATGATCTGTGAACACAGTGCCCTGGGGCCAGGCTGGGCAGCATTCCCAGGGCGGCCAAGGCAGTTACTTGGGCAGCGTGGAACCCTCAAGGCTCCCTTGTCGTGGGAGGGAACAAAGGGGGGAGCAAGCTCTTCATTTAGAGCGTGGGTCAAACCACACAGGTGAAAACACCTTCCCAGACCATGTCCTCCCTCCCCAGCCAGCCTGCTGCGCCTCCCTCTCCTCCTGCTTTGCTCAGAGGCTGAGGCCAATCCAAAGTGTTGACAGAGACCAGCGCGCGCCAGCAGCTCACTAGGGTCTGGCAGGGAAGGGCTGCCTTGGCGCCGATGACCATTGCCAGGCAGGAGCCCAGAGGCAGAGGGCCAGCCCTGGAGCGGGCGCGAGTGGAGCTGCACCCCCAGGAGCACATGCCCCCCCGCCCAGGCACTGGGCTCTGGGTCCGGGAGAGGGCCTGCCTGAGACTGCCAGCGCTGCGGTCTGTGCCTTGCATGGGGCTGTCTTGCCCGCCCACACAGCCTCTGTGGCCCTTAGAGAAGTTAAGCAGCATAGGCCACACCCAGTTGGTATTTTCAAAATTTTGCATAAACAGAGTAAAAGATGCAGTTCCTATAACTAACCCCCTGGCTGGAGAGGCCACAGGTGCTGGCACGGCTGAGCGGCCAGCAGGAGCCCAGGGGGCAGCAGTCCAGCGAGGCTGGTGCTGAATGGAAGCTGTGGTTGTCCATGGCCATGGCTGGGCCACCCTCTCAAGGCCATTCGTTCTAAATTCACTAGGTGTGTGGTCTCTGGGCCTGGTTCAGGGTAAGGGCCCTAACCAAGGCTTAGAGAACCACGGGCTAGAAAGAGGACGTAACATTGGCCCCTGATAAGGCACCAGGCCAAGGCCTCACACTAATCCTAGGAGCTAAGCATCGATGTTATAACTACTTGGAGCAAAGAAACAGGCTCCCAGGGGCTGAGCAGTCACCCTCCCTTCACAGCGTTGTGCAAGGTCGCCGGTTCTCAGCATCGTCCCCTTTCCTGTTAGCAGCTCTCAGTGTGGAAGGGCCAGACGGCTAAAAGCTAGATTCCCAGACCCTTGCAGCCAGAGCTGTAGGTAAGAAGTAAGTTCTGTCCCTGAGACGCTTGTCAGGATCTGACTGCTTGGCTCGGTAAGCAAGGCATGGCCCCGGGGTTCCTGCACCAGCCAGCACATGCCCAGCGCCACTTTGTAGGGTCAGGAGGCAGTTACGGTGGCAGTGCCACTGCCCGTCACGGTGTGAGTCCAGAGGTGGAGCAGAGGGGTAGCTCTCCTGGTGGCGGTTACAGGCATCCTGGGAGCGCTCCCAGCGGCCAGGCCCTCCCTGACTTGGCAGAGACCTAATCCTCTGCATTAAATACCTTCCTGTTGAAAATGCCTACAGCGATTTCCATTTCCTTTTCTGGTCTGATTGAGACAGTCCTGGAGCAAATAAGAGGTGATGCGGGGGCCAATAGCCGGTGCACCCCAGAGGCCTCCGCAGCCTCCCGCTGGTTGGGAGAACTCGGGGGAGCAGTGCGCATGGGCGATGAGAACCAGTCCTGACACCTGCTGGTAGGAGTAGGGAGGGGCCTGGGACAGAGGAACCGCTGGAAGCATGACCAGGTCTCAGGAAGTGGAGTCAGCCAGCCTGCGGGAGTCACGAGCAAGGGGTGGGCCCAGGGGCCCAGAAGGAGAGATGAGCCCCAGCTGAGGAGGGGAGGTCAGGTCTGTCCCGAAAACAATGGTGGGTTCCTCCACCCATTATTCAAATGTAAATATCGGAAACACACTTCAAGATGGTTATTTAAAAAGTAGGGGAGGGACAACTTAGTGTCACATGAAGGGGGTGACGGGAGTCCAAAGAGGGTGGCTCCCCTGGCTCAGCGACATCCCCGAGGGCCGCTGTTCCCAGCTTCCCGCCACCGCTCTCAGGGCTGCTCAGCCTCGGGGCTGTCCTCCGGAGCACAGGCGGCGGCGCCATGCCAAAGGCCACATGCAGACACCCCATCGTCTGAGCAAGGGGACAGCCCTTGTGTGCTTCTGTTTTCACCCCGAGAGCCTTCCCCGAGTCCCTGTAACTGCCCCGCAGACCCACAGCCACATCGGGGTCACACGCCGTCCTGTTAACCACTGGCCAGGAAAGCGGCTTCACTCGGCTTCTGCCTGCTCGGCCGCTACACTAACAGCACCCGAGGGGCTCTTTACAGATTAGCTAACCCCTGTCTCCACCTGGAACCAGCGTCAAACGCTCGCTTGGATCCAGTGGTTGCAACAACAGCCCCGCTCGGGCACGTTGATGGTGGGGGAGGCATGCGTGTGGGGCAGGAGGTCGATGGTAAATCTCTGTACTTTCAACTCAGCTTTGCTGTGCGCCTAAAACTGCAGTAAGAAATAAAGTCTAGCCGGGCCGCGTGGCTCAGGGGTTGAGCGTCGACCTATGAACTAGGTCACAGTGATGGTGAACCTTTTGAGCTCGACTTGTCAGCATTTTGAAAAACCCTAACTTAACTCTGGTGCCGTGTCACATATAGAAATTTTTTGATATTTGCAACCATAGTAAAACAAAGACTTACCTAAAACTGCAGTAAGAAATAAAGTCTAGCCTGGCCACGTGGCTCAGGGGTTGAGCGTCGACCTATGAACTAGGTCACAGTGATGGTGAACCTTTTGAGCTCGACTTGTCAGCATTTTGAAAAACCCTAACTTAACTCTGGTGCCGTGTCACATATAGAAATTTTTTGATATTTGCAACCATAGTAAAACAAAGACTTATATTTTTGATATTTATTTTATATATTTAAATGCCATTTAACAAAGAAAAATCAACCAAAAAAAATGAGTTCACGTGTCACCTCTGACACGTGTGTCATAGGTTCGCCATCACTGAACTAGGAGGTCACAGTTCAATTCCCGGTCAGGGCACATGCCTGGGTTGTGGGTTCGATCCCCAGTGTGGGGCCTGCAGGAGGCAGCTGATCAATGATTCTCCCTCATCAATGTTTCTCTCTTCCTCTCCCTTTCTCTCTGAAATCAATAACAAATTTTAAAAAGAAAGTCTGTTTAAAAAATTTTAAGCTTAGGACCCTAGGCATTAGTATTGTTTTTAAGCTCCTAAAATTGTTATAATATTCCTGGTTCAGACTATTTGGGGACAACTAGTCTGAACTGGGGACAAAGTGACCTTCCTTGAGGTGAATGTCTGAACAAAATGGGGGTTCTGTCGGCGGCGGGGGGGG
>NW_005362033.1:2408980-2415202 GCF_000412655.1 Myotis brandtii
CAGCGCTGGCTCCTGGGGAC
This sequence comes from Myotis brandtii, assembly GCF_000412655.1. Taxonomy (NCBI): domain Eukaryota; kingdom Metazoa; phylum Chordata; class Mammalia; order Chiroptera; family Vespertilionidae; genus Myotis; species Myotis brandtii. Next base: position 2,409,001 of record NW_005362033.1, read on the forward strand.
GCCCAGCGCCGCTGCAGGTCGGGGGCAGGTCTCCGAGGCGGTGACAAGGAATGCGTGATGAGCCTTTCTCTGGGGCACCTCCTCACCTGCCATCTCTAAACGCTAGCAGATTCTCCCGCCTCAGCACGCCTGCCCTTCTCCCAGGTGGCTTCCGTCTGCTTATTCATGTGTTTCTTGTCTGTCTTTGTCTACGGGACACAGACATTTGCTGCTCAACAGATAACAATATTCCTCCGCGTGGCCCAGCACCTTTCCAGCGGTGAGTGGGGAGTGAGCGCGGTGACCTTCGTGTGACCTGCAGGCTCCTTCCTGCCACAGCTGCTCTGTAGCCGCAGCCTCTGACTTTGCGGGCCACAACCTCCTGTTGTGTTAACCACAGGCATTTCGGGGTTAACTTGTTACCGCAGCAGAGCCTAACCCATCCTGACTAAGCCACTCCAATCCAAGGTCAGTTTCTCAGACAGACAGACCTTGTCTGTTTTTTCACCACCATCCCCAGGACAGCCCATTGAGTGAAAAATGAGTGAAGAAAATCTTCCCTCCTGTTGAATAACAGCAGCTAACATGTAGCATTTGAAAGAGACTATGACTGCAGCAGGTTGTGTTTGTTTTTCTTTATTATCTTTTGTTTTGTTTTTACCTGAGAATCTAAACACTAGAAGCAACCGGGCAACTGAACTGAAGAGTGGCCCACTGAGGCGGTGCTGCCCGCCACCTGCCGGGCCGCCTGCCGGGAGCACAGGCGCCCCCTGTGCACTTTGACCGGATGTAGATGGTGAGCAGCCGAGAAATGCCGCTGCCTTTGCTCGGTAACACATGAGCTGCGACGAAAATGGGGCATTTATGTTTTGGGCAATGGCAATTGTTTAGAAAGGGTGACTCATAATTGCGCAAATATTTCTTTCAGCCCATTCCTTTATTAAAAAACAACAGTGGAAAGGAAAAACAGGAAATGAATCACAGTGTTATGTTGGGGCAAGATCAGGTTTTTTCAATTGTTTTTCTTTTGAGTTCAAATCCAGTTTGAAAATGGAATTAATCCAGAGCAGGCCAGGGTGAGGACATTATGAATAAAACGGGTTATAATGTAAATTGTAGGTGTTATAATAATGATAGTCTACAGAAAACAGAGGAAGAGGAGGGTGAAGGAAAGGAGGGGAGGAGAAAGAGAGGTGAGTGTGCTTCCTTTCCCCTCCGTAAAACTCAGGTGAAGCTTTGGGAACCTTGAGCCACCTCCCCGAGCTGAGTTCTCCCCGCAGCTCCTCTGAGCCACTCGAAGTGTCAGTGCAAGTGGCATTCCCTGGTGTCAGGAAGGAGCTCCAGAGACTGGGCGCCTGTAACTGGCACCGTGAGACCAATGACATTACTTCCCGAACCTCAGCTCCCTGGTCTGTAGGCAGGTCCACAAGCCTTCTGCGGGGCTGACGGAGCAGGGTGATGGGAGGAGGAGGTGGGCAGCCGATGCTCTCTCCTTCCTCCTGCCTTCGGCCTGGGGTGGCTCTGCTCTCTCATTTATCAGAGCGATGACTGTGGGGCCTCAGTGCTGGGAGGACAAGGCACCCGTTGTCCTTAACCAGGACATTGTCTTTGTCATTAATATGGTTTCACCTCACAATTGGCTCATGTGAGCTTGTTGTCATTTAAAATAAAGTAGGAAGGGAGGACTCAGAGCAACCAAACACCAAGGGTGCCACTTAAATTCCTTTACTGAAATATTTATTGAGCACCTACTATGTGCTAGTCATTGTTTTAGCCTTTAGGGATTGAGAGTGAATACAGTGGACAAAGGTCAGTGCTTGCATTTTCACAGAGAAAGACAAGCAATAAACAGGTAAACAAATCAACAAGGTAAGGACGGACTATAACAACCTTCCAGACGAAACCAAGGTTAAGTGATACACAATGATGGGAAGGACTGGGAGGCGGTGTGAGTGAGACAGCGATGGAAGGACTGGGAGGTGGTGTGAGTGAGACAGTGATGGAAGGACTGGGAGGGGGGGTGAGGTGTGAGCTGAGACAGCAATGGAAGGACTGGGAGGTGGTGTGAGCTGAGACAGCAATGGAAGGACTGGGAGGTGGTGTGAGCTGAGACAGCAATGGAAGGACTGGGAGGTGGTGTGAGCTGAGACAGCAATGGAAGGACTGGGAGGTGGTGTGAGCTGAGACAGCAATGGAAGGACTGGGAGGTGGTGTGAGCTGAGACAGCAATGGAAGGACTGGGAGGTGGTGTGAGCTGAGACAGCAATGGAAGGACTGGGAGGTGGTGTGAGCTGAGACAGCAATGGAAGGACTGGGAGGTGGTGTGAGCTGAGACAGCAATGGAAGGACTGGGAGGTGGTGTGAGCTGAGACAGCAATGGAAGGACTGGGAGGTGGTGTGAGCTGAGACAGCAATGGAAGGACTGGGAGGTGGTGTGAGCTGAGACAGCAATGGAAGGACTGGGAGGTGGTGTGAGCTGAGACAGCAATGGAAGGACTGGGAGGTGGTGTGAGCTGAGACAGCAATGGAAGGACTGGGAGGTGGTGTGAGCTGAGACAGCAATGGAAGGACTGGGAGGTGGTGTGAGCTGAGACAGCAATGGAAGGACTGGGAGGTGGTGTGAGCTGAGACAGCAATGGAAGGACTGGGAGGTGGTGTGAGCTGAGACAGCAATGGAAGGACTGGGAGGTGGTGTGAGCTGAGACAGCAATGGAAGGACTGGGAGGTGGTGTGAGCTGAGACAGCAATGGAAGGACTGGGAGGTGGTGTGAGCTGAGACAGCAATGGAAGGACTGGGAGGTGGTGTGAGCTGAGACAGCAATGGAAGGACTGGGAGGTGGTGTGAGCTGAGACAGCAATGGAAGGACTGGGAGGTGGTGTGAGCTGAGACAGCAATGGAAGGACTGGGAGGTGGTGTGAGCTGAGACAGCAATGGAAGGACTGGGAGGTGGTGTGAGCTGAGACAGCAATGGAAGGACTGGGAGGTGGTGTGAGCTGAGACAGCAATGGAAGGACTGGGAGGTGGTGTGAGCTGAGACAGCAATGGAAGGACTGGGAGGTGGTGTGAGCTGAGACAGCAATGGAAGGACTGGGAGGTGGTGTGAGCTGAGACAGCAATGGAAGGACTGGGAGGTGGTGTGAGCTGAGACAGCAATGGAAGGACTGGGAGGTGGTGTGAGCTGAGACAGCAATGGAAGGACTGGGAGGTGGTGTGAGCTGAGACAGCAATGGAAGGACTGGGAGGTGGTGTGAGCTGAGACAGGGATGGAAGGACTGGGAGGTGGTGTGAGCTGAGACGGGTGAGCATGGTGAAAAGATGAAAAGATCTAGGAGAGGGTCCCCCACCCTGGGGAAGGGGCGGGCTTTGGGGGACTCTGTGTGTTGAATGTGGAGTAGGAGGTAAGGCTGCAGCCAGAAACCAAGGCTGGCTCCTATCACACAGCACCTCTCCAGGCAATGTGTGGACTTCAGGGTTTTTTCTAAGTGCACTGGGAGGCCACAGAGGGTGGCGTTGGGGAAATATAATTAAAACTAAAATTTTCTGACCCAGGAAACCCCTGTACAAGGCAGTGGAGAGAGAAAGCACCTTTATTATTGTGTTATTGACTAGGCATGTGGCCAGAACAGGATGCAGCGACAGGCAGCCACTGAGAGTCAGACAGAAAGAGGCTGCCACCCGCACAGCCGGAGGTCGCATGCTGACTAGCCGCAGCCCCACTGACAGCACACAGCTTACCGCGGGCCTGTAGTCGGGGAGACAGCCTGAGTTCACGGGGGGGGCCTTATCCAGAGGGAAACAAACTCCCCTGCCTGTGAGGAGCTGGTGCTGCAGCTTGGAGGGAGGCACAGCTGGTGGATCCCCCCTCCCGCCCCGCACCCAGGTAGGGGCGCTGTCTCCCTGGATGGCCTTTCGAAGAGATGGCTCCCAGGTGCTTGAGAAAAACCGTCTTGGCTTACAAAGCTGGTCACAGGCTTGTTTACCTTCTGGAAGGATTCACACACGATTCAGAGAGAGAAAAAGCATCCAATCACACGTGTTCTAGAGTGAGTGCTCTCAGCAAAGGGAGGGGAAGGAGGTGCCTTTATACTTTTGACGGGAGGAGGGGTGTTAAGCCTCTTGTTTTTCATTGGTTGTCCTCACAGTGGCATGATTGGCTCTTGGTTTGAGGAGGACCACCTGGGTTCTCAGGGAAGAACGGACTGTAAGGGAGGAAGACCACTGGGGAAGCTGTGGACATGCCGAGCCCGGAGGGGGTGGGGGGAGAGGAGACACACCCCAGGGTCTGCGGAGGTCCTGGGAGGTCCTGGCCCCGAAGGAAGGCAGGAGTCAGTCCTAGGTTTGGGCTTGAGCAGTCCTCTGAGGATGAGGCCACGTGGGAAGGAGTGGCTTAGAGGGGAAATCAAGAGTTCTGTTGTGGACACATTGGAATTAATTTCTATTAAGAATCGAAGTTCAGATTTTTATCGGCCAATTGCCACGTCATTAGTCTTGGACTGACTTGTTTGGTTGTCTGGTAAGTTAATGTTCAAGAAAAAATATTAATTTTTATTAAAATGTTATATTATTTTATGTTAACGATTACTCATTTATTGCAGCCCTCTTTGTATTCAGCATGTCTCTATAGAAATAAACCTACGTTTCTATGAAAAAAAAAAAAGAATCCAAGTTCATGTCAAGTAGGCAGTTGGATACAGGAGTCAAGGTTCAGGGCCAGAGCCAGAGACTTTATTTTGGGAGGAGAAACTGGTGAGGGAGGAGAACTGAAGTGTGGGGTCCCAGAGACCCAGAGATGGGACAGTGTCGGGAGGAGAGGTGGCCAGGAGGGGGGTGTGATAGGGGGGCGACAGGGAATGACTCCGGGGTCTGCCCACAGGGGGTTGGTGGTTCGGGGACTGGAGGTGATGGGGGCTCCCTGGATGGGTCGGGTGAGTAGACGGCAGGAAGAGGAGAGGAGTGAGGCAGTAGCTGGAGGGGCCGTGGGTTTTGAGAAGATTCTGGCTTTGTTACGATTCAGTTATTTGAATATTTGCACAAGGTAAGATATTTAAGTGATCCACAACCGTCCAGTCTGCCCGCACCCTCTCCAGCCCTCATTAGAGGGGGTGAAGCCTGGGTAGCAGCCCAAGGGCTTCTTGGCTGGTGTTTGGGGTTAGGGAATGTGAGCTACTAGGCAGTGATGGCGAACCTTTTGAGCTCGGCGTGTCAGCCTTTTGAAAAACCCTAACTTAACTCTGGTGCCGTGTCACATATAGAAATTTTTTTATATTTGCAACCATAGTAAAACAAAGACTTATATTTTTGATCTTTATTTTATATATTTAAATGCCATTTAACAAAGAAAAATCAACCAAAAAAATGAGTTCGCGTGTCACCTCTGACACGTGTGTCATAGGTTCGCCATCACTGGCCTAGAGACTGGAAAGATCCAGTGCAGACGCGGGGCTGGCGATGGCGGAGAGAGGAGGGCCTCGCAGAGGGGGAATCAGGAGAGGAAGGCTGGGAGAGGCAGGGCCTGGCCGCGTGGAGGGTTGGCCTTGGCTGGGCAGAGACACCGGTGCAGTTGGGGAGCGATGGCGTGGGGTGAGGGCCTAGGCAGGGCCTGCACGCCCTCCGGGTCCCGTCGGGGCAGCGCGGCGCCAGCTGAGCTGCGGTGAAGTCTGTGAGCACCAGCTCGCTCATCCCCAACCCGACTGCGCACAGTGCGCCCCAGCGCCCCAGCTGCCGAGAGGGCGCAGCTGAAGGACCAGCAGGCGGGCACCCGCAGCCTCTCCCCACCTGCCCGCCACCTGGTTTTTGCTCCGACTCTGCCCGAAGCCCTGCTCCAGACGGTTGTCACTGGACCCCATCTCGGTTCCTCAGGCCCCTGAGGCCAGCCCCCGGCACTGTGGGTGCTGAGGCTCACCTGGCTTCCCGCCCTCTGCCCTGAAATCACCCAGGGGTCCCGTTGGTGGCTGCGGGCCTCGCTGGGGGACCCCTGCCCGAGGTGCCAGACCTCACTTGCGGGGAGTGCTTCGGTTCTCGGTTCTGGAGCCACTTGTCCTCCAGACTCAGCCTCCTAGTCAGCCTCGGCAGACACCCCGGAGATGAAGCCGACACCCCAAGTCTAGATGAAAGGCGAACATCTCTGCACACATCTTGCCGTGAGGCCCAGAGCGGGGTGCTCATGTGAGACTGGGGAGCCCTTCCCCTCACCACTAGTCAGGATGCTGCGGGTGGGGATGG
>NW_005362033.1:2415563-2417376 GCF_000412655.1 Myotis brandtii
GGGGGCGGGGGAGGGGCAGTGAGGCCCTTGTCCTGCGCAGGCCGAGGCTCCCCGCGGCCTGGCTTGGTAGCAGCCCCACCCCCACCTCTCACCTTGGCCAGGCTGGGGGGGTATCTGCCTTTGAGGGGATCTTCCTTCTTCAGAGACCTCACCAGGCAGGAGCGGCGGTGGGAGAAGGTCATGAAGCTGTACTTGCCGTGGTAGCAGCCCATGCCGCTGTGCCCTGCGGGGACCGGGCGGCTCAGGCCCAGCGCCAAGACCCGGACCCTCCCGGGGTGGCCGGTTCCTGGGCGCCCCCTGGTGTCCACACCGGGAACAACACAGGGAGCGCCCAGGATGAGTGGAGTCCCTGCGATGGCACCAGAGGGTGTGCCCCTCGGGCCGTGGCCGCTCTCAGGGCCTCCGTGAAACAGGCCACAGGCGACCTTCAGGGCCCTCTAGGGTCTCAAGGTTAGTGTGGCTGATGGATGTGCCCGCAGAGGCCAGAGGGCCGCACGGGAAAGGGGATGGGAGTCTGGGGCCCAGGACTGCTCCAGCTCCTCCTGAACCCCCAGTCCAGGGCTGGAAGGGACGCTGCGGGGAGCAGGTGGGCAGTGAGCTCCCCCAGACTCACCCACACCCCCGAAGGGCAGAGAGTGCACGGACAGGTGGACGATGACGTCATTGGCGGTCACCCCTCCGCTCGATGTCTCCGCAATCATCTTCTTAATCACCTGCCACGGCACCCAGCCCGCCTCAGTCTCCTGCCCAGCACATCCCCCGCCCCTCCCACCCTGTCTGGGCACAGCCTGGAGCCCAGGAGCAGCTTGGAGCACAGCCGGGCGGCCTGCGCCCTGGGCCCCGCGGCGGGAAGTGGGAAGAGTGGCGGCGAGCAGGGGAGCTGGGACCGCGCCCACCCACCTTGTCGTTGTGGGAGAACACGTAGAGCGCCAGGGGCTTCTCGCGCTGGTTGATGAACCGGATGGCCTCCTCCAGGCTGCGCACGCACACGATGGGCATGATGGGCCCGAAGATCTCCTCCTGCATCACCGGGGACTCGGGGTCCACGTCCGTGAGGATGGTGGGGGCTGGACAGGAAACCAGCAGTCAGCCCCGCCCAGACCCTCGCCTGCCTGCCGACCGGGCACCTGGCTCCCCCCTTGACTCCTTTACTGGTCCGGCTGCGGCTGCCGAGGCTGCGAGAGGGGCAGACAGGCCTCTGCCCGGGCTCCAGCCCCCCGACCTTGGGAGGAGGGGCTAATTGTATGGAAGGGCCCAGGGCCCACACCTAAGGGGACAGGGTGCATCCCAGGCCACCTGAGCCCCTGCTGAAGCTCCTCTGCCCCCTGGAAACCTGGAGGCTACGTGGGCCCGTCTGGTGGTCCTCACGCCTCGCCCCTGGGCCCCTCCAGCCCTGCACCCGGCCTCCGTGGCGTTGCTGTCACACCCCGGCTGAGGCCTTGCGGGGAGGGGGCTGCTGGGCTGGGCCAGCTGTCACCCGTCCAGAGAGCAGCAGAGCCCACCCCAGGCCTGCCCCGTCCCTCTGCAGGGTTGTCTGCTCTCCAAGCATCTGTGCCCACTCGCTGCCACTCGCAGGGACCCTGGCAGCCTGGGCAGGAGGGCAGTGCTCGCAGGGCACACACCTATGTACCGGGTGGCCGCGTCCCCAGTGCCTCCATAGGCGACCTTCTGGCCCTCCAGCAGGCCCATCACCCGCTGGAAGTGCCGGGAGCTCACGATCCTCCCGTAGTCATGAGACTTCTGGGCATCGTCCCCGTAGAACTCCTGCGGGCGGGAGGCGACGGGCTTCAGACAGGGACAGGGGCCTCGCCGC
>NW_005362033.1:2417479-2419474 GCF_000412655.1 Myotis brandtii
GCGCAGGCACCGCCGCCGTTTTCAGTGCACCGGCAGCGCTAGCACCTGCACGGCCTGGGGGCGCCGCGTCAGGAGCAGCTGTGTTCACAGAAAGGACCGCGGAAGGGAATGGACACCCCGTCGGTGACGGCTGTCTGGGGCAGCAGGATTCTGGGGGGACATTTCCCCATCTTTATGCTTTTTTAAAAAAATATATTTTATTGATTCTTTACAGAGAGGAAGGGAGAGGGATAGAGAGTTAGAAACATCGATGAGAGAGAAACATCGATCAGCTGCCTCCCGCACACCCCCTACTGGGGATGTGCCCGAAACCAAGGTACATGCCCTTGACCAGAATCGAACCCGGGACCCTTCAGTCCGCAGGCTGACACTCTATCCACCGAGTCAAACTGGCCAGGGCCTCTTTATGCTTTTTAATCTTTTCCCAAATTATCTACAGAGTGTGGATTACGTTTATGATCAGGAAAAAATCCAGTTTTCTGAAGTCCACACCCACCTGGCCACCCGGCCGCCTCGCCCCCGGGGCCGCACTCACCTTCACGGACTTTTTGAGCTTCTCCACGACCTGGCTCTGGATGGAGGGGTCGCAGAGGATGTAGTCGGGGGCCACACAGGTCTGGCCGCTGTTCATGAACTTGCCCCAGGCGATGCGCCTGCGAAAATCCCAGGTCAGACCGTATTCTCACCTCGGAGGCTGCCCGGCGCTGGCGCCCTGTCCCTTCGGCTCAGGGTCAGGACTCGGGCAGAGCGCGGGTGTGACTTCCAGCAGGGCCAGCCCTGGCTTCCAGATTCTGGGCTGAGGCACCCCCTGTCCCTGGACATGCCCCCAGGGCCCGGGTCCCTGCACATCTTTCCCTCATCGGCGAGTGCAGGGGGTTCTGGGGGTGTCTGGGCGGACAGCCTTTGTGCCCGCTGTCTCGCTCTTGAGCCCTGCCAGCCGGGGTCCCCACCTGGGAGGCGATGCATGTGGGAGGGGGAAGCTGGGCAGAGCCCCGGCTGGACCTCTCCTCTCCTGCCTTCCTGGGCTGGCGGCTCCCCCTCGGCCGCCCAAGCTCCAGCCCAGGCCTACCGGCCCTTAGGGCAGGGGCATGTCTGTGTCGCTCAGAGCGCAGCTGTGGTCCCCGGGAGCCGGCAGCAGTCAGAATGGCCGCTCCAGCTCAGGCGCTGAGCCCCTCACCGGCAGGCGATGTCCAGGTCACAGTCCTTGTCCACGTAGCAAGGGCTCTTCCCCCCCAGCTCCAGGGTGACCGGGGTCAGGTGCTTGGCCGCGGCCGTCATCACGATCTTGCCGACACCAGTGCTGCCCGTGTACAGGATGTGGTCGAACCTCTCCTTGAGCACCTCCGTGGTCTCGGGGACGCCCCCATTGATCACCGGGTACAGATCCTACCGAGCGGGAGGGAGGCGAGGCTCAGAAAGGACCCCAGCCCCTCCCCTGCCTGGGCAGCCACGGCCACTCAGGCCCCCACACACACATCGCTCAGCGCTCTGCCCCCCAGTGGCCGAGGCCAGTGGTCCCACCACCACCAGGGCTGCGCCTCTGGCTGCAAGCAGTCGCCATCTCTCACTCCCAAGGCCTGGCCCCCGCTCAGCTCTCTGTGCCGCACCTTGTCCAGGTACTGAGGGATGAGGGAGGCCAGCAGGCTCGCCATGTTCTCGCTCAGCTCCGAGGGCTTGATGACCACTGCATTCCCTGCAGAGCACACAGAGTCAGCCCCCCCACTCCCTCCCTCCAGGGCTCTCCCCACCAACCCCGCCCCAGGGACCCAGCCTGCTGCCTCCCTCCATCCCGTGTCCCAGGAGGAGTGGACAGCAGCGCTGCGGGCACTGGCCACAGGACCTGCGTCACCCGCCGCAGTGGATGAGGTGTGGGACAGAGGGAAAGAGCGGGGAGAGGTGCTCGGCCCAAGCAGTGCGCCGACTGGAAAGGAAAGCCTGGCTCAGCTCGGGGAGAGCTGCCAGCTCGGGGGCGGAGTAGGGGGGGAGGGGAGGGGG
>NW_005362033.1:2419633-2420350 GCF_000412655.1 Myotis brandtii
GCCTGGGGGGCCAGGAGGGCACGAGGCCTGCTCCCCGCAGTCCCCAGTGGAAGACAGGCCCTTCACACTGCTGGCCCAGCGCCTCTTCTCCAGGCCTGAGCCCCGGCCACCCGCAGGGAGGAACAGTGACCCTCCCTCCCTCCCCCTCCTTCCCGGCGCTGCCGGCACCTGCAGCGATGGCGCCCACCATGGGCTGCACCGTGAGGTCGAAGGGGTAGTTCCAGGTGCCGATGATGAGGACCACGCCCAGCGGCTCCGAGTGGATGTAGCACTCATCCTGCTGGGTTTGGGCCGTCTTCTCCGCGGGCTCGTCCAGAACCCACTCGGGGAGCTTCTTGATTATGTACTCGATCTCCTCCAGGCAGTAAACCAGCTCCTCGTGGTACGAGTTCCACTCGTTCTGCGGGGAGAGGCTCCCGTGAGCGCCCAGCCCAGAGCGCTGAGCGGGTTACCGGACGCTGTGGGTCCTGGCTCGCGGCTCCCGAGCTTTGTGACCCTGACTGACGTGCTACCCTTTCCTAACCTCAGTCTCCCAATCTGCAAAATAGGAGCATGATCAGTACTCCTAGCCGGCCTGCTCAACTTGCGGGGTGAGGGGGGCCGTTCACCACCCGGCTGAGGGGAGCCAGGGAGCGGTGGGTCTGCGAGAGCCCTTCTGCAGGTGTGGGCACAGGTGTGGGCACAGGTGTAAGTGCCTGAAGGGGGGCGTCCCTCGGG
>NW_005362033.1:2421204-2428211 GCF_000412655.1 Myotis brandtii
TCGGGTGCGATTCCCAGCCTCAGGCACCCCGTCGGGGTTGCAGGCTTGCTCCCAGCCCATACGGGGCGGCCAATCTGTGTGTCTCACATCGGTGTCTGTGCGTGTCTCCCCCTCTCACTCTCTAAAAACCAATGGGAAACGCATCCTCGGCCCGGCTGCCCGGGACAGCCACCGGCCACCGGCTGCCCCTGCGGAGCCTCCAAAGGCAGGCCCGGCCCTGCGGGTCCCCTTCAGGGGCGACAGCATCGCAGCGTTTCCAAGCTTCCCGGTAAGAAAGCGCATCCGCCGTTTATAACAGAGATGCTGGCAGCGCCCTAAGCGTTCATGTCTCAGTGGGAGAATCCGCCTGTTTCCCAAAAGGGGCGGGTTTGGCTCCCGGGAGGGGCGGTGCGGAAAGCAAGGATCCAATGACTGTTTTCTCTCCCCCCCCCCTTCCTCTCTCTAAAAGTCAATTTTTAAAATAGTTTAAATAAAAATAAAAGGGCTCTGCTGCCCCTGTGTGATGGCGGAGGCGGGCGCAGGGAGGCGGAGCGAGTGCTTCGCACCTTCATAAAGTGCGCTGTGCCCTGCGCCCCCCACGAGGGCTCAGAAGAAAGCAGGTTGCAGGCGGGTGCACACGCAGGAGAAGGCCCGGGGCAGCCCCCAGGGTGATGGCGGTGGGGGGGACTTAGTGGGGGTCTCTGTCCTCATCTTCTGTGGCGCTAAACTTGCCTGCAATGAACTTGCATCTATTTAAAATATTTGTTAACACAATGAGATATGTCACCGTACACCTGCCAGAATGGCTACCATCAATAAGTCAACAAACAAGTGCTGGTGAGGATGAGGAGAAAAGGGAACCCCCGTGCACCGCTGGTGGGAATGAGACTGTGCAGCCACTGTGGAAAACAGTATGGAGTTTCCTCAAAAAAATAAAAATGGAACTGCCATTTGACCCAGTGATCCCACTTCTAGGAATATATCCCAAGAAACCAGAAACACCAATCAGAAAGGATATATGCACCCCTATGTTCATTGCAGCACAATTTACAATAGCTAAGATCTGGAAACAGCCCAAGTGCCCATCAGCAGATGAGTGGATAAAAAGGCTGTGGTACATCTACACCATGGGATACTATGCAGCAGTAAAAAAAGGATCTCTTACCCTTTAAGACAGCATGAAGGGACCTGGAGAGCATTATACTAAGCGAAATAAGTCAGAGAAAGACAAGTACCATGTGATCTCACTCATATGGGGAATCTAACAAACAAAATAAACTGATGAACAAAATAGAAACAGAGGCATGGATACAGCTGCCAGAGGGGAGGGGGAGGAGAGGACTGGATGAAAGAAGGTGACGGGATTAGCAAAGAATCTGTACGCATACCCATAGACAGACAGCAGAGGCCAGGGGAAGGGGGCAGGTGGGCAAAGGGGGTGGGGGAATGGGGACATCTGTAATAGTGTCAACAATAAAAATTAAAAATAAAATATTTGTTAACTTTCTGAAAAAGCTGATCGGTACTGCTCATGGCAGAAAACGCAAAAGAGACAAAAGGGGTCACAGAGAAGTCAGCTCCCTCTCCCTCAGCAGCTCCTGCTGTCCCCCCAGGGGTTCCCCCCACTTCAGACATCACGTCACTTCTAACATCAGAAGAAAAGTAAAGAAATGAGCATGCTACAATACAGCTATTTCCATTTTCCAAAAAATTACGTATACCATAAATAACATATGTATTTATACCACATATATAACTTTTGTATGTAACATATGCATATATGACATATATGCCATATATGTGGGTTTACATGGTATGTATTATTATACACTAGTAGCCCTGCACATGAATCCGTGAGCCAGTAGGTCGCTGCCGCCCTCCTGTAGCTCCCTCGCCCCCCTCCCCCGCCCCTTCCTCCCTCCATAGCTTGCTGCCCTGCCCCCTCCAGCTCTCCGCAGCTCCCTTGTACCTCACTGGCCCACCCTCCTGCTGATCCATGATCTGATCCTGATGCACTTGGTGGTTACGCCTCAGGGCGTAATGGCTAATGAGCATATTCCTCTGTTATTATATAGGATGGTATATATAATTTTTGAACAAATGGAAGTACGTGTGTGTGTGTGTATGTGTGTATGTGTCCTGCAAGTGGATTCTAATGCCTTCCACCCCCTCCATGGCGCTGACCCCTCCAGGCTGGCTGCGCAGAGAGGGGGCCCTGCTGGCATCCAGGGTGCCCCAGCCTGGAGGTTTCATGGTCCCCTCCCTAGGCCTTTTGGGGGGATGGAGGGAGCCCTCTCCCTGGGTGCCCCTGCTGGCCATGAGCCCAGCCACACAGCCCAACAGGAAGGCCCTCCCGCCCTCCCAGCCTCATGCGGTCACCCAGAGCAGCAGCCTCTGGCCATCGGCGGGGCGGCCCGGCATAAGAGCCTGGGGAGACAGGGTGGCTGGCACCCAGTCCCAGTCCTCGCACTGCGCTGCCCGGGAAGGAGCCGCGCGGCACTGCAAAGGCGAACGGAGCAGAAAGCATCTGCTGCGGGAGCAGCCGGAGTCCACCTTCCTGAGCCCGGGCCTGCCCGCCTCCCCAGGGCCCACTGTGCCCCAGGCATCCCATGGACGGCTCCCCTTCATCATCCCCTCTGATCCTCAAAAAGCTCCGGAGCTGTTAGGGGTCCGCTTTATAGAGGAGGACAGCAAGGCCAAGAGGCATTTGATGCTCTCAGTTAGCAAGTGAGAAAGTCAGGGCTGCACCCGCCTCTATCTCTAGCCTCCGCTCACGCCTTTTACTGCTGAGCTCTGCCACCTTCTGGGGGAGGGAATTGGGGCTTCTCACCCACCATCCCCTTGGCACCCTGCTTCTCCAGTCCTCGGGGTGCCCCCTCCCAGCGCTGGGGGTGGCAGAGCTGCCGGAGGTGGGCTCTGGATCCTCAGGATCCCAGATCTGAGGATTCTCATTGGACACTCCTGGGGGGTGGGGAGGGTCATCCGCAGAGATGGACCCGCTAGCAGGGCCGGCTCCCGCTGGGCACCCCACCCGGGAAGAGGAAAGACCCTGGAAGGAAAGGGTTACCTCTGACAGTCTCCGGTGGCTGGCGCTCCTGGAGTGCACACCCGTCTCCAGGGATGCATTTAAGGGCCTTCTCCCCACCCGCTCAGCCCTTCTCCCGCCCACTCAGCCCTGGCACAACCCCCCACCCCCACCCCCAGGTTGTGTGAGACCAAAACAGTATTCAAATGCGGGTGCAGCATAATCAGGCCTCTGCTCCCTGCGAGCCCGGCTCTGGGGATTAGCCCTTTGTTCTCCTCTAAAATGCAAGCTTGTGTCTTTGCAGGCCTGGGTGGGGTCACATCCAATCTTCAATGGAGCCCAGGCGCGTGTTTGCCCTGGGCGGGGGCTCTGCTGATTGATTCAGCCTGCCCTGAACTTCCTCCAAGTTTCCAAAGTGCAGCTGCGGCGCTGTGCTCCCAGCCTCAGTTACATAAGCGCGGCAGGGGTGCGGGGGGAGATGCGAGAGTCACGCAGCTCCCTGGAGATGCCCTCTGCCACGGGCTCAGGAGCGGCCACAGCGAGGCAGACTCCAGCCCGGGCCCTGCCAGCCGGAGGCTCCCCCTGAGCAGCAGGGAAGAGGGCAGGAGCCAGTGAGAACAGCCAGGGGTCTCCCTGGGGGGTCAGCCGGGAAAACCGACGTGCTTGGGGAGGAAGGGGTCTGCAAGCCCCTAGCTCAGTGATGGCGAACCTATGACACGCGTGTCAGAGGTGACACGCGAACTCATTTTTCTGGTTGATTTTTCTTTGTTAAATGGCATTTAAATATATAAAATAAAGATCAAAAATATAAGTCTTTGTTTTACTATGGTTGCAAATATCAAAAAATTTCTATATGTGACACGGCACCAGAGTTAAGTTAGGGTTTTTGAAAATGCTGACACACACAGCTCAAAAGGTTCGCCTTCACTGCCCTAGCTCCACCATTTACCAGGCGTTTGCTGGGCATCTGCTCTGTGCCATGCAGGGGATGGCGGCAGATCTGGGAAAACAGCCACTCACTGCTCACATGTCCCGTCCCCCCCCCCCACCATGGACTCTTGGCCTCCTCCTCCCAGGCACTTCCGTCCACCCTCACTCGCAGCCAGTGTCCCCGGCCTCCTTCCCCTTTCACTGCTTTTCCCTGACGGCCCAAAGCCCCCGCTTGTGTTCTTGCCCTTCTCCCCGCCCCCCACCTGGAATGCCCCTCCCGTACACCCACCACCCAGCTCTGCTCAAATGTGACGTGAAACAGCACCGCCTGACATGGCTGTCCGTCCTCTCCCTCCAGAGCACCTCCCACCTCTGACATGCTAGTTCTCTCCATCGTTCGCTACCTGTCAGCCCCCAACTAGAATTTGACTTGTGACCTGCTACAATCTTAGCACCTAGAACAGTGTCTTGCACGTAGTAGGTGCTCAATAAATATTTGTTGAGTGATGGAGTAAACAGAAAATTTCAAAACGCTATGGAAACTGTAGCAATTGGAATGTACATAAGGTGCTACAGAGACTCGGATAAGGGCCCATGGAGGGGAAACAGCGTCTGAACTAAATGAGAGGTATTTAGACAAGGAACAGAAGCAGGGCTTGGAACAGCAAAAGCAAAGGCACAGAGGCAGGGACCGAAGTCATATGTCACAGTTATTAACGTGTGGTGTGTACGCGTTATTGGCAGGAGGCGAGGGAGGAGGAGGCTCTGGGGCAGCGGGCTCAGGAGGTCTGTGGGCTGGGCCGGGCTTGGGGTGCAGGAGCATGCAGAGGCCTATACCTGAGGTTTCTGTTTTTAGGGAATCCCTCCCAATGAGGTCCAGACTGAAAGCTGCAGCCTCCAGTGGTGGAGACAAGGCCCAGTGTAGACGGGCAGAGTGGGAACATTCTGGAATAGCAGAAGGCCACATTGACAGGCTCTGGTGCCTGGGTGCCTGGGCTGGGCGGTGGGCAGAAGATGGGGCACCCTCTGAGATGGGGCGGAGCACTGGGTGGACCAGGCCTCTTGTGCCAACCTGGAACCCTCCCCCCACCTCCTGCTCCCACTTTTCTGGGGGTGGCGCCTGGTTATCTTCGGAGATGACCCTTGCCCTCTGCTGTAGACTTGGTGAGGTGGCCAGCCGGGCGCTCTGCCGCAGACTCGCCCAGGGGAGCGTGGGCCTCCGTGAGGCCACCCGGCTCTGCGGGAGCTTGCTGAGGGGAAGGCAGGATGCAAGGCTGGAGCCAGAGGAGCTGAGTCATGGTGATGGCGGCTCCAAGCCAGAGGAGCTGAGTCACGGTGACGGCGGCTCCCGGAGATGGGCCTGACCTCCAGCTCCCCCGCAGCCCAGGGGCCCTGACCGCCGCTGTGGCTCAGCCGCATGTCCTTCCACAGCCAGTTCATGTCTCTGGCCTCGGCTCCCCAGATGACGATGGTCTCCTGGAAGGGAGCTGAGATCAGCCCCTGAGTCCTTCCTCTCCCCCCCGCCCGCCCCCCCATGAGCCTTTCCTGCAACACTGTCCTAAGGCACCGTGTCCACCTCGTTTCCTCCCTCGTTCTTCATCCCTCAGCAGGAGGCGACCCCCCGAGGAGAACCATGGAGGCAAATGGAAAACACAAGCGAGGGCGACGCTGGCTCGTGGAGCAGAGGGGCGGTCTGGCACACAGGCAGCGTGTGTGAACGTGGTGTCCTTGCTGCCGTTAGGAGTAGCAGCTTCTCCGTCCTGATCATGTGGAGCAAAGAGTCTTAAACCTTGTCTATACCTATGAGAACAAAATCTTTAAAATTACCATCATTGCCCTGGCTGGTTTGGCTCAGTGGATGGAGCGTCGGCCTGCGGACTCAAGGGTCCCAGGTTCGATTCCGGTCAAGGGCATGTACCTTGGTTTCGGGCATATCCCCAGTTGGAGGGTGTGCAGGAGGCAGCTGATCGATGTTTCTCTCTCATTGATGTTTCTAACTCTCTATCCCTCTCCCTTCCTCTCTGTAAAAAATCAATAAAATATATTAAAATTACCATCATTATTATTACTATTATTTTGGTTAAGTTTCAGTGTGGCAGATACATGCTTTTTAAATTTTAATTTTTACAAGCCCTAATACCCCCGCCCCCCCTCAATGCCTCATCCTAGCCCAGGTGCCGACTCTTCCCCGGGGGTCCCCGTCATTGCTGCCTGCCTGCTCCCCCTGCCTCCATCCCACCTTCCACGACACCTTCTCCAAAAAGCTGCCCGCGGGGCCTCTGAGCAACGAGGGCCCGAGCATGTCCCTCCCCCATGGACACCCTGCAGCGGCTCCCCACTGCTCGGAGGGAAACCTCCCGTGTCTTTGAGGTCGCGAATGGTCTGGCTGCGTCTTCAGCCTCATTTTGTGCCACTTTCCAACATTTTCACTGTATTCCAGGCCACTGGCATTCCTGGCATGGCCCGGTCAAGTTCCTCCCTCGGGCCCTTTGCGATTCTCTCCCTGAAATACTTTTCCATCTATTCTGCACCACAGTGACGCTTGCTCCTGTTCATATCTCAGCTTCTCTGACCACCCCACCCCCAAATAATACCTTCCTTACTTCCAGGAACCTGTCCCAAACTGCAATCATGTATTTGTTTGTGTGACTATTTGTTGATTACTTTTCTTCACTCCATGTCCCCCACAGACTGGAATTTCCGTGAAGGCAGTGTCTTAACTTTTGTTCAGCCCACATATCCTCGCACTCAGCACAGCGCCCCGCACCAGCAAGGCCTCCGAAGATCATGGAAGCAGGCCAGCGCCCCAGTCACCCTGCAGGTGGGCTGGACAAGGTTGAGCTAAGGCGGTGAGTAATCATCAGGCGTTGAGCTGGGTGGTTTTCAGCCCAGCCCAGTGGCTCAGCAGTTGAGCAGTGACCTATGAACCAGAAGGTCACGGTTCAATTCTCGGTCAGGGCACATGCCCGGGTTGCAAGCTTGATCCCCAGTTTCTGATCAATGATTCCCTCTCATCATTGATGTTTCTGTCTCTCTCTCCCTCTCCCTTCCTCTCTGAAATCAATAAGAATAT
>NW_005362033.1:2429026-2430797 GCF_000412655.1 Myotis brandtii
AGCGGTACGGCGATTTGCATGTTTCTCTTTTATTAGATTAGATGTATGTATATGGTATTGTGCTTTTTTTAATTGAATTTATTGGGGTGACACTGGTTAACAGCAGTACACAGGTTTCAGGTGCACAGCTCCACAGCACAACATCTGTACATGGTGTTGTGTGTTCACCAGCCCAAGTCCAGGCTTCATTTTCCCCAGACCCTCCCGCACCGCCCGCAGTCACCACAGTCTCCCCATCAGGCAATGAATGAATGAAAAACTTAGCCTAAAAGTTATTTTGCTTCCATTTCAAGGAACACTTAGCTTAGAAATAGATGTTTGCAGGGGAAACCCACTTCCGTTTTAAGAGCAGAAAGAAAGACAACTAAGCAGTGAGCCTGGGCTTCTTTCTCCTTTCTGGAGAGAGGCGGGAGGTGGGGGGAAGAGGCCTGGCCGGCGACCCTAAGAGCGGAAGCTCCCTGAGCACCTGATGGAGGAAGGCCATGGGGTAGGCGGCGTGGGGACCAGCAGCGCAGAGCTGTGCTGCAATCCTCCCCACCCCTCATGCCCCCCGCACGCCCACAATTCAACACCTTGGCCCCCACCCCCAGCTGTTTGCACAGGGAGACAGGGCTGGTTACTGTAAGCTGACAGGTGGTCGTTTCTAAAGATCACCTGGCTGCTATCATCTACCACAGTTGTTTATCCACTCATCAGTTGATGGACATTAGGGTTGTTTCCACTTTTTCGGGCTATTATAAATAATACTAGAGGCCCAGTGCATGAAATTCGTGCATGGGGGGGGGGGGGTCCCTCAGCCCGACCTGCACCCTCTCCAATCCAGGACCGCTGACTCCTAACTATTTGCCTGCCTGCCTGATCGCCCCTAACTGCTCCCCTGCTGACCTGATCACCCCCTAACTGCCCTCCCCTGCTGGCCTGATTGCCCCTAATTGCCCTCCCCTGCTGGCCTGATCGCCCCTAACTGCCTCTGCCTCGGCCCCTGACACCATGGCTTTGTCCAGAAGGACATCTGGAAGACGGCTGGTCTAATTAGCATATTACCCTTTTATTAGTATAGATTGTTATGAACATTTGTGGACAAGTTTTTTCATAAGCATGTGTTCCCATTTCTCTTGGGTGCATAGCTAGGAATGGAGTGGCTGGGTCACATGGTAATTTCTATATTCAAGTTTGTGAGGAACTGCCGGACTGCTTCCCATGGTGGCTGCACCATTTACATTCCCACCAGCACTGAACAAAGGTTCCGATTTCTCCACGTCCTAGAATAAATTGTTATTTATTATGGTCACCCGAGTGGGTGTGCAGAGGATCTCATGGTGGTTTTGATTTGCATTTCCCTGATGACCAGCGATGCTGGGCATCGTGTGCGTATTGGCCATTTGCATGTCTTTGAAGAAATGGGCCCTTTGCCCATTTTTAAATTGAGTTGTTTGTCTGTTGCTGTTGAGTTGTGCATGTTCTTTTACTCTCTGACATGTCCTTCGATACACAAAAAGTTTTTATTTTAGTCAAGTCTAATTTATCCATTTCCTCCTTTCGTTGTCACAGCTAGGAAACCACTGCAGAATGGAAGGTTGTAAACGTTTGCCCCTCTGTTTTCTTCTAAGACTTTTATAGTTTTAGCTCTGATGTTTAGGTGTTGTACATGGTGTAAGAGAAGCGTCCAACTTCATTCTTTTTTTTAAAAAAATATATCTTTATTGATTTCAGAAAGGAAAGGAGAGGGATAGAGAGTTAGAAACATCGATGATGAGAGAGAAACATCGAT
>NW_005362033.1:2430983-2438819 GCF_000412655.1 Myotis brandtii
GGGGGCCCGAGGACAGGGAGAGCCCAGCAGCTCCCCCCTCCCCCCCCCTCTTTTTTTTAACATATCTTGTTGGTTGGGATGCTAACTTTGATTGTCTTCGAGGAGGGTCACTGGGGAGAAGATGCTGTGACCTGTGACCTCTCTCTGGTCTCTGAATGTCTCCTCTCCCAGGCTCACCAGAGCGCCAGATCCCACCCCGTGGCGTGTGGACAGAGTGGGTGATAAATTGGTGCTGATGGTGATTGTCCCTCCTCTCAGATAGCGCAGTTGGAAGGGCCTCAGGCATCAGCTAAGACCAGAGTGAACTGTGTCCCTACCATTGGAACTGACCGCCCGGGGGACAGCGGTGCCTGGCCCTGGGCTGCCGGTGTCCCTGCCCTCCCCGGGCAGTCCGAGGGCTCCTGTGAGCACAACACGAAACCACCAATGAGTCTCACTGCCGTTTCCTGGTTTCCTGTGCGGGGAGTGGAGGGGGAGACCGCTGCGGCCCAGCAGGATGCAGTGACCGCGTGGGCCACCAGGGAGGGGCAGCAGGCCCAGGAGTTTCAGCCGTGGCCCATGGCTCTCATTCTTCAAAAGCGTGGCCTTGCCCTGGCCGGTTTGGCTGAGTGGATAGAGCATCGGCCTGCGGACCAAAAAGTCCCAGGTTCGATTCCGGTCAAGGGCACATGCCTGGGCTCAGTTCCCAGTAGGGGACGTGCAGGAGGCAGCCAATGGAGGAGTCTCTCATCATTGATGTTTCTCTCTCTCTCTCTCTCCCCCCCTCTCTCCCCCTTCCTCTCTGAAATCAATAAAAATATTTTTTTTTAAAAAAAAAAACCAAAAATAAATAAATGAAGATCACCTGGCTGCACGCAGGTTGTGCTGTGGGCAGACCCGGTGGCTGCGTGGCAGACAGCATCGCCCGTGGGTGCGTGCCTCGGCCTCTTGGCTCGTCTCCAGGAGCTCGGGCAAAGTCTTCCCTGCCCTAGACAGGGACCAGCTCGCATCCTACTGATGCAGGCAAATTTCTGGGCAAGGCCGTGAGGACCAGACCCCAAATCACAGTGAGTGACCAAGACCCCGGAACCTACCTGAGGGCCCAGGCCTCAACATCAGCCGCTAAGAAAGCACCAAGTGGGCGGGCAGTTCTCACCCTGTGGCCCAGCCCGCAGCCCCGGAGCCTGCTGGACTGGGACCCCCAGCCCCTGTTCCTACATGGGGGCTGGCCTCCAGGTGACGTTGGAGAACCACTGAGCGAAGCAGCTGCTGGTAACAGTTCGCAGGGAGGAGTTCCATTTGATCTGTGTGTTTGTTCCTTTAAGAAGTTGCTGTGAGAAAATCATGTTATTTACCCTTCGGAGACCTTGCAGGTTGGTGAGCAGGGTGAGTGGGGAGGTGGCGCCCTGGAGGGGCAGGGAAGCCCTCGCCCTCCCCGCACCCGCCCTGTCACCTCTTGCATCGGGCTGTGCCTGAGTTGTATCCTTTACAGTAAACAGTGACCTAGTGAGTAACAGGTTCCCTGAGTGCTGTGAGCCATTCCGGCAAATGAAGCAAACCCAAGGAGCGGTTGGGAGCCTTCGATTTAAAGCCAGTCAGTCAGGACGGTGGCAGCTGGACCAGCATGGGGCTTCCTCGGTTAGGGGTCAGTGGAACCTCACTCTGCAGCCCGCTGGTCGGAAGCACAGGGGGGAGCCTGGGGCTGCGCCTGGCATCTGAGGTGCAGGGGTCGGGGCCGGCAGCTGGCGGGACTGAACCCTTAACCTGTGCGGTTTGATGCTCCCTCCGGTAATGCTGATGTAGGGGTACCCCCCCACACACACATGGAATTGGGTCCAGAAACCTAATTCAATATATATTCACAAAATTATATTTTATAACTAAATCACGCTGGATAGATTCATGGTCGTGATGTGAATGTACGATTTTATATTGGTATGTGGCGCAGAATTCAGTTTACATTAAGTGGCCGAGGAGCTAGGGTGGCAGCATAAAACCTTATAATAAATTGTCCTAAGGATCAAAAAAAATGTTTTTAGTGGCAAACATGAAGTTACCAAATAAGGGCAAGCATGCCAGGGCGGGGGCTGCTGGTGACGGGCACGGCCACGGTTTATTGAGCACTTCCATGAAGGCATGGAACCGTTGATCCTACAAGAAAGGTGTTATTACCCCCGCTTTATAGGAGGGAAACGAAGGCTTAGAGTGACTTTTGTCAGGCCTTGCAGTAATAGGTGCAGAACCAGGACTCGCTCCATGCTTGACAGGCACCGAAGTGCAGGCTCAGTCACTCAATCCACGCTGTCTCCCTAAGAAGTGACGCAGCCCAACGCAACCCACCAGGAAGCAGTCGAACCCGGGTTCCTCAGAGCGGAGCCCTCCAGCCCACCTTGGAATGTACTGAGTCTCATTACACAGACAGTTCTCACCAACCTGGCGACCCGATTCCTCAGGTCCGGGCAGATTAGACACTGTAGGTAGAAAGAGTATGAGGGAGAAGGACTGCTCTGAAGAACTGTGAGGAGGGATGCTGATCAGAAGAAACAATTTGATTTACAATAGCATCAAGAAGAATAAATTTAAATATAAATTTAACTAAACTTAAACAGACCTAAATAAATAGAAAGAGATCCCATGTTCATGGATTGGAAGACATAATGTTAGATTGAAAGAAGTGCAAGACTTGTACACTAAAAATTTCAACACATTACTGAAAAAATTAAAACAGACCTAAATAAATAGAAAGCGATCCCATGTTCATGGATTGGAAGACATAATGTTAGATGGTAATACTCCCAAAATTGATTTATATATTCAATGCAATCCCTGTTACAATCCCAGCTGGCTTGTTTTGCAGGAATAGTAAAGCTGATCTTAACATTCAAAGGACCCAGAATAGACAAAACAATCTTAAACAGAAGAACAAGGCTGGAGTGTTCAATTTCAAAACTTACAACAAAGCTACAGTAATCGAGACTGTGATACTGACATAAAGACAGACATATAGATGTATGGAGTCGAATGAGAGACCAGAAATAAACCCTTGCATTTATGGGCAGTTGATTTTTTACAAGGAATCCAAGACAATTCCATGAGGAAAGAATAGTTTTTCCAGCAAATGTTGCTGGGAGGACTGAAGTCCATGCAAAAGAACGAAATCGGACCCTCACCTCACACTAGATGCAAAAATTATCTCAAAACGGATCATCAACTTTAATGTAAGAGCTGAAGCTATAAAACTTATACGAGAAAACACAGGAGTAGATCTTCATGTTCCTGGGTTAGACAATGATTTCTTAGATACAAGACCAAAAGTACAAGTGACAAAAGAAAAAATAGATAATTGAACTACATCAAAGTTAAAAACATTTGTGTTGCAAATTATACCGTCAAGAAGCGAAAAAACCACAGAACAGGAGAATATATTTGCAAATCATCTGTCTGATAAGGGACTTGTGTCAGATTATATAAATAACTATTATAACTCAATAATAAAAAGACAACCCAATTCAAAAATGGACAAAGGATTTGAACAGACATTCCTTCAAAGAAGATACACAAATAACCAATAAACACATGAAAAGATGCTTGCAATCATCAGTTATGAGGGCAACACAACAGAAAGCTACCATGAAATGTGACTTCAAACCCACTAGAATGGCTTTTTTTTTTAAGACAGCCAAGGGGAACGAGGTGAGATAAACCAAAGAACATATATACTTATATGCATAGGCAATAGGGTAGCGAAGACTGGGAGGGAGGGAGGAGCTGGAGGGGGGTAAACGGGAGGAAAACGGGAGATATCTGTAATACTGCCAACAATAAAAAATATTTTAAAAGATAAAAATAAAATAAAAGACAGGCAACAGCAAATGTGGAGAATGAGGAGAAACTGGAGCTCTCCTACGTTGCTGGTGGGGGTGTAAATGGTGCAGCTGCTTTGAAAAACAGTCGGGCAGTTTCTCAGAGTTAAACACAGAATCAGCGGGTGACCCCACAGCTCTCCTCCTGGATCTGTAACCACGAAAAATGAAAACGTATGTCCGCACAAAACTTACACTTGAATATTTATAACAACATTACTCATAGTAGCCCCAACTGGAAACACACAAATGCCCATCTGAACTGACCAACAGGTAGAGTGCAGGGTCTGCGTGTGAGGGGGCGGCCGGCTTGGGCCACAGGCAGGAGCAAGGCGCTGGGGTCTCCCAGAGGACGGCCCAGTGAGCGGGTCCCTCCTGCACCTCCTCCCAGAACCAAGCTGCAAATACAACTAAACCCTGAGTCACCGGCTGAAGAGGGGCCTTTACAAGGAAGGGCAGGAGCCCCCAGAGGCGGAGGCGGGTGGGAAGGCAGGGCCGAGGGCGAGGAGGGTGTCCTGGCTGCAGGGCTGCTCTCTGCTGAGCGAGGCCCGACCCAGGCCAGGGGGGCCCCCCCAGCCCAGAGCCAGAGCTGAGAACAGCAGCCTCGTAGCATCCAGCCTGGGAGAGAGTCTGTCAGAGATAAAGTCACTTTAAAACAGTGGTTCTCAACCTTCTGGCCCTTTAAATACAGTTCCTCATGTTGTGACCCAACCATAAAATTATTTTCGTTGCTACTTCATAACTGTAATGTTGCTACTGTTATGAATCATAATGTAAATATCTGATATGCAGGATGGTCTTAGGCGACCCCTGTGAAAGGGTCGTTCAACCGCCAAAGGGGTCGCGACCCACAGGTTGAGAACCACTGCCATAGACAATTGAGCATCTGTCTGGTGGCCCAGTTGTAATTGGAGCCCTTAAGACCGTGGCTTGTTGACCCTTGAAATTCTACCTACTGACCTGGCAGGATGGGCTATTATGTTTGTCTCTTGGAGTTTGAGTAGCCTTGTCTGTAAGAACAGTGGAGTGACTCAGTGTGCAGGAGGAGCATGTCCGAGGGACACTGTTCCTTCCGATTACCTCTTACAGATTCCACGGGGCCCCAGTTTTTCTCCCAGTGGGATTGGTAGCTTTGATACTGGCCTACTCCTTACATAGTTTTGCTGCATATATCATGGCTACTCAGCATTGCGATTTGCCTTGGAAAGAAGACCCAGGTTGTACCAAATCAGCTACGAAGCTGCCCAAAGTCATTGTAATTTGCCCAGTTGGATCTTACCTGTATTTGTGGTGAGGGCCTAGGCTGCTCCATCCTCAGGCCGCACTGCCTTCCACTGGAAGCCACAGTTCATCTTCCTGGGACTGGCAGAAGGTTGCCGGAGCTGTTTCCTCTTTTGCAAGCCAGAATGTTCTAAATCACCTGGTGCATTTAAGGTTACTGTGGACTCATGATTCTACAAAATCCAGTGTGCATTGGAATCACCTGGTGGGGGGTTCGATCACAACCAGCTGAGTCCAGCCTCAGTTTCTGATTCCGGCGGTCTGGAATAGAGCCCAAGGATTTGCATTTCTAACAAGTCCTCATGTAATACTGATTTGCTGGCTTAAGGACTGAATTTTGAGGACCCCTGAATAGAGAAAAGTTTAGATGTATGTTCCAGATGCAATACAGCATGCAGAGTTGCATTCACAATACCTTGGAGGTAACGCAGTTTTGGTTCCAGACCACCCTGCTAAAGCAACTATCACAATAAAGCGAGTAGGAATCTTTTTGTGGGGCCTTCAATTTGTAAAAAAGGCAACACCTGTGAAGCACAATAAAGCAAAATGCAACAAAACAAGGTATGCCAGTATTCATAACACAGATTGCAGGGGAGGGGTAATTAATTGTTGGCCACACATTGGGTAGAGTAGACCAAGTGAGGAAAATGAGGATGGGAAAACTCTGATGAGTCTAGTTCGACGTCTCACAGTCCAGATTCTGGAGAATGACATCAGTATTAAATATTTCTAAACTAGAAATGTGAACATCACCCTAGACTTATAGCTGAGGCATGAGAGCCAAATCCAGTTAATTCTACTTCTAACTATCTCACAAACCTACCTGGCTTCCTTGCCCTCTCTCATCCCCTCCCACTGTAATAGTCTCTCAACCTCTCTGTTACCTCTCCTTACAATCACGTTTCCACACACTTGTGGAAACCATGATCATAAATGAAACTGTAATCACCTGTTTGTTATTTTCAAATTAATTAAAAATTTATCAAGTTACATTTTAAAATGTGTGCTTTTCCTACTATCCTGTACATTTCCATTCTCAGAAAACTATTTGCTGGTACATTATCCTTGTCACTGGAATGTTAAGCATCTCAACAGCAGAGACGATGTCTTTTTCTCTTTGTATTTTTAGCACATAATCATCATAATTGAAGTAATAAAAACAATGTGCCAAGCACTTTATACTCAGTATCTTTCCATTTTAAACTAGTTACAAATTAGACATCCTTAACCCTGCTTTCCAGACTAGGAAATGGAGGCTTGGAGAGGTTAAGTAACTTAGGATCACACAGCTAATAAAGGGCAAAGTTGAGATTTGAAGACAGGTCTGTCAGATGCCAGGTAGTATCATCGCAGGTACTTCTTCCACACAGTGCTCGGAGGAGATGAAATCATTTCTTGTCACCTGAACAGACCTGCTGATAATCTATACTAAGCCTGGCAGATATGACCAGCTTCCTGCAGAGTCCCTCCTTCCATGCTCTCTCCTACATCTGTGCCTTTGCCTGCAATGCCCTTCTCACCCACTTTGTGTGCTCATTTTTTTAGGAATTAGTTTGGGCTTTTCTCTCCTAAAGCTTTTCTATCCATCCCCAGTGTTTCTATTGCATTTTAAATAAATCTGTTTTGAAACATACCACAACTTTATTAGTCTGACACCTTTTCCCCTAACTCAAGTCATTGAGCTTTTGGGGAAAACTCATTTTAAACCCGCAGGGCTTGGAATAGAATATGTGAACTAGTTAGGGTATTTTTGGCTTCAAGGAACCAAAACCCCAACTCAACATGGCTTAAATGAAAAGGAAATTAATAGGCTCACAGAATTTGAAGTTCAGCTCAAAAAGGTCTGCAGGGATTTTGTGAAAACTAGGTATTTTGTACACATACACATATATAAAATATCTAATTTATTGCATGTGTGGCATAGAATGTGCACACAGTTAAATAGGACCTGTCATTACCTTGGATATCAACTTCTATTTATCCATATCTGGATCACATATATAAAGATTATTTACAAAAAAACTGCACTTCTAGACTGGATTGTTTTCTCTATTATCTAGGACAGTGTTTCTCAAAGAAACTGCATACATCATAATCATATTGGGCACTTGTTAACATTTTTATGTCTCTTCTCATATTTAATAAATTGGCAGGGGGGGCCTAGGAATCTGGGGAGTGGGATCTAACAGCCTTATTAAAAGCTCTGCAAGTAATTCTTATCCCATGTCCTTCCCCTCCTGCCTCATTCAATAATGGAACCGTACATGTTTACTTTATTTTATCTGGGAAAGTGTTTGAAATTATCCAGATCACTCAGCTCCCCATCTTTACAGTGAGGAAACTGAGGCTCAGGGAAATCTAGTGAAGGGGCAGAGTTGAGCTTTAATGATTTTCTCTCTACCTTAATTTGGTTCATTTTTACCATTGCTGCTTCTCCACTGCTGTGTCAGAGCCAGTTCTGTGTTCAACAAGTCAGAACAAATGTAGGTTGGCTAACAGAAATACATAGCCTTTGTGACATGTTAGGAACTGTTTCAAGAACTTTTCAATGATATCCCATTTAATACTTAGAAAAATCTTCAGAGGTAGATGTTCTTAGTATGCTCATTTTACAGATAAACAGAAGCACAGCAAAGTTAAGTAATTCAACCTAGGTCACAAAGCTTGTGGGTGATGCTGGGATTCAAACCAGCGAGCCTGACTCTGCACTTCG
>NW_005362033.1:2442518-2449933 GCF_000412655.1 Myotis brandtii
TATTATAACTCAATAATAAAAAGACAACCCAATTCAAAAATGGACAAAGGATTTGAACAGACATTCCTTCAAAGAAGATACACAAATAACCAATAAACACATGAAAAGATGCTTGCAATCATCAGTTATGAGGGCAACACAACAGAAAGCTACCATGAAATGTGACTTCAAACCCACTAGAATGGCTTTTTTTTTTAAGACAGCCAAGGGGAACGAGGTGAGATAAACCAAAGAACATATATACTTATATGCATAGGCAATAGGGTAGCGAAGACTGGGAGGGAGGGAGGAGCTGGAGGGGGGTAAACGGGAGGAAAACGGGAGATATCTGTAATAACTGCCAACAATAAAAAATATTTTAAAAGATAAAATAAAAGACAGGCAACAGCAAATGTGGAGAGTGAGGAGAAACTGGAGCTCTCCTACGTTGCTGGTGGGGGTGTAAATGGTGCAGCTGCTTTGAAAAACAGTCGGGCAGTTTCTCAGAGTTAAACACAGAGTCAGCAGATGACCCCACAGCTCTCCTCCTAGATCTGTAACCATGAAAAATGAAAATAGATGTCCGCCCAAAACTTACACTTGAATATTTATAACAGCATTACTCATAGTAGCCCCAACTGGAAACACACAAATGCCCATCTGAACTGACCAACAGGTAGAGTGCAGGGTCTGCGTGTGAGGGGGCGGCCGGCTTGGGCCACAGGCAGGAGCAAGGCGCTGGGGTCTCCCAGAGGACGGCCCAGTGAGCGGGTCCCTCCTGCACCTCCTCCCAGAACCAAGCTGCAAATACAACTAAACCCTGAGTCACCGGCTGAAGAGGGGCCTTTACAAGGAAGGGCAGGAGCCCCCAGAGGCGGAGGCGGGTGGGAAGGCAGGGCCGAGGGCGAGGAGGGTGTCCTGGCTGCAGGGCTGCTCTCTGCTGAGCGAGGCCCGACCCAGGCCAGGGGGGCCCCCCCAGCCCAGAGCCAGAGCTGAGAACAGCAGCCTCGTAGCATCCAGCCTGGGAGAGAGTCTGTCAGAGATAAAGTCACTTTAAAACAGTGGTTCTCAACCTTCTGGCCCTTTAACTTATCAAACATTCAAAGAAAAACTAAAACTTATCCTCAGATTATTCCGAAAAATTCAAGAGGAATGAATACTTCAAAGCTCTTTCTATGAAGCCAACATTACTCTTAGGCGACCCCTGTGAAAGGGTCATTCGACCGCCAGAGGGGTCGCGACCCACAGGTTGAGAACCGCTGCTTTAAAACAAAACAACAATAAAAACCAGAGCACAGGCTTCTCTGCAGTCATTCGACGAGGCTTCCGTGGGGGAGAGCCTGGGTGGGAGGCATTGGAGGGAGACGGGAGGACTGGGCGGGAGGCCTGTGCCACACACACACACACACACACACACACACACACACACTGAGGCACCAGCCCCTCCGGCAGCACCAGCCTGCTCAGCCCATGGGCAGCCGCAGGCTCGCTGAGGAGGCTGCGGCTGTGGCCAAGCCTACAGGGGCGTCAGTGACTGGCTTTGGGGTGGGCCCTGCCCCACAAGGTCCTCAGAACCTGATGGTGCTTTTCCCCTCCTGGGGGAGCTGATAGAAACTCCTGGCTTCCAGCAGACCCGCGGGAGAGCTGCAAGGGCCTCGCCCGCCCAGGCCAGGGAGATATTCCGGGACAGTCTCCGACGCGGGGCTCTGCCACCATCTCCCTGGAAATCTGAAGGGAGACCCAGAGGTCGCATCCTCCCGATTCCACCAGAGCCCCTTCAGAAACAGCCTTTTCAGCGGCTGAGTGTGACGGCTGGCGGCAGGCAGAGCGAGTGGAGGGGAGACAGGTGCCCTGGGCTGACTGCTGACCCACCTCTGGGCCCGCTGCTGCTGACAAGTTGATCCTGAGCGCAGGTTGGCCCCTCCTGGGCACAGCCACGCCCGGTGGAGGCAGCCACAGACTGGGTTGCTTGGAGTTTCGAACAGGTTGCCAAGAGCCAAATGTGGACAGTGTCTGACGGTCGCTAGCACCAAAGTACCCCAGGGAGGCCCAGAAACGACCTCGAACACAGTCCTCCTCCGTCAGCGTCAGAGCAGGGCCCAGGGCGCTCCCAGGAGGCACTGAACTCTGCCAAGACAAATTCCGCTTGGCTGGTTGGCGTTATATTTCTTTATTCTTCCTTTTCTATTGCACTATTATTTTGTCTCTCTCTTTTTCTTTCATATTTCTTACTTTTCTTTCCTTTTCTTACTGTATTTTTTCTGTCTCCTTTCTCTTTTTTCCTTTTCTTAATTTTTTCCTTCTTCTTTTTCTTCTTTTCCCCTTTTCATAATTGTTTTCCTTTCTCCTTTCTTTCATACCATTTCCTTTTCCTATTCTTTATTCTTAATTTTCTCTCCCTTCTTCCCTCTCAGGTTCTCTTTTCCTCCCCCCTTTTTCTTCTTATATTCTTTTCTTTTCTTTACTTTTATTATTCTTGCTTTCTTTTCCCTTTCCTAATTCTCTTCTGTTTTGTAGTTGTTTGTGTGGTTGTTGTAGAGATCATTGTATGCTTTTGTTTTGTTTCTTGTTTAGTTGTATTGCTCTGTCAGCACCTGCACAACAGTTCACACACTGTGGTGGGGGTGGAGCCGCACAGCCAGCCACCTGCGGAGAGAGACACACCATGAGTGGGACAGCGACAGTCAAGACCCAGTTACAACAGGAGCGCCACATACCCCCTCGAGGTGCACCTCTCGGTCATCCAGAGCAGGAGATCATAGAGACTGCACCACTGGGTCCCACAGGACACTTACTCCGTAAGGCACCCCCCAAAGACTGGGAGGCATAGCAGTTCTATCTGATACATAGAGACAAATACAAAGGGACAGCTAAAATGGGGAGACAAAGAAACAACCCCCAAATGAAAAGAAAAGGAAGAATCTCCAGGAAAAAAGCCAAATGAAATGTAGGCAAACAATTTATTAGGTATAGAGTTCAAAGTAATGGTTATAAGGATGCTCAAGGAAGTTAGTGAGGATTACAAGGAACTAAGTGGGAACTACAACAGCATAAAAAAGGAAATAGAAAAAAAAAGGAAATTGAAATTATGAACAAGAACCAGAAGAAAATGAATACCATATCCGACATCAAGAATACAGTAGAAGGGCTAGGCTGGTGTAGCTCAGTGGTTAAGCATCAACCTATGAACCAGGAGTCACGGTTCAATTCCCAGTCAGAGCATATGCCTGGGTTGCAGGCTCAATCCCCAGTGTGGGGCATGCAGGAGGCAGCTGATCAATGATTCTCTCTTATCATTGATGTTTCTATCTCTCTCTCCCTCTCCCTTCCTATATGGAATCAATAAAAATATTTTTTCATGTGAAATATGGGTATTGTTTGCATACATAAAGTTTTCAGACATCACAGTGAGAGAAATCAGACATCCCAATATTTCACAAAGCAAGGTTCCGATTAGTGATACAGTGACTATGCCACAACCTCTCTTCCAGCCAGAGTTCGCATGCTGAATAGAAGAATAATGCTTCAACTATTAACTTCAACCTCCATTGTTTTAATCTGAAGGACAACCATAAAATATCTCAAAATTTACTACTTTGAGAGTTTGGTTAGGTTAGATCCACTTATTAATGGTAAGAGCAACCATAACTCATTCTCAGTGAGAGAATTCTTATATACTAGTACAAACCTGGCAAATTTTTTTAAAAAGTACTTAAACAAAGCTTTTGAAAAGAATGAAAGCTAGCTCAATTCATATAATGTCAATTAACTTTCAATTAATAATAGAATCATTTACATTTTTGCAGTATCTTATAGCATATTTTGTTCCTAATGAGAAAATATACTAAAATGCTACTGCTAACCCTGAAATCTTAATCCAAACCTTACACATAAGACTAACATGTTGGTCAAGAGGGAAAGAATGAAATCATGCACTGTCTATAGGGCAAATGAAAACCAACGGCAAGATGCCCAGAAAGCTGAACCCCTGGTACAAACACACTTTTCTCTGTAGAAACAAAGCACACCCACAAAGTAATGACAAGCAAACACCACGTATCTATATTCTCTACTTGCTGGCGAACCTGTTATTAAAATTTCAAAGAAAAAAACAATTTAGGCTTTTTCTATTTAATACTCCCTTCCACTCTCTCTAAAAAAGCAATGGAAAAATTATGCTCGGTGAGGATTAAGAAAAATTTTTAAAAATGGAACTGCCATTTGACCTATTGGGAATCAATAAAAATATTTTTTCATGTGAAATATGGGTATTGTTTGCATACATAAAGTTTTCAGACATCACAGTGAGAGAAATCAGACATCCCAATATTTCACAAAGCAAGGTTCCGATTAGTGATACAGTGACTATGCCACAACCTCTCTTCCAGCCAGAGTTCGCATGCTGAATAGAAGAATAATGCTTCAACTATTAACTTCAACCTCCATTGTTTTAATCTGAAGGACAACCATAAAATATCTCAAAATTTACTACTTTGAGAGTTTGGTTAGGTTAGATCCACTTATTAATGGTAAGAGCAACCATAACTCATTCTCAGTGAGAGAATTCTTATATACTAGTACAAACCTGGCAAATTTTTTTAAAAAGTACTTAAACAAAGCTTTTGAAAAGAATGAAAGCTAGCTCAATTCATATAATGTCAATTAACTTTCAATTAATAATAGAATCATTTACATTTTTGCAGTATCTTATAGCATATTTTGTTCCTAATGAGAAAATATACTAAAATGCTACTGCTAACCCTGAAATCTTAATCCAAACCTTACACATAAGACTAACATGTTGGTCAAGAGGGAAAGAATGAAATCATGCACTGTCTATAGGGCAAATGAAAACCAACGGCAAGATGCCCAGAAAGCTGAACCCCTGGTACAAACACACTTTTCTCTGTAGAAACAAAGCACACCCACAAAGTAATGACAAGCAAACACCACGTATCTATATTCTCTACTTGCTGGCGAACCTGTTATTAAAATTTCAAAGAAAAAAACAATTTAGGCTTTTTCTATTTAATCCATAAGAAATATTCAGGAACAGATAAATAGAATATTTGTTGCATATTAACGAACATGTGGCTTCTTGTGCTTTCCTCTGAATTAGGGGTTAAAATCCAAGATACTTTGTTTTTAATGTGATATGAGTATAAAGTAATATTAAACATCTATAGGAAAGCATCTTTTCTTCAGCCCAATTTTACATGAAAGTACTAACAGTGAAAATTCATGATGTTGTGTGAAAATGGTGACGGCGGCCAGCATCTCGCACAGGTCCAAAGAGGCTGAACGGCAGGCCAGGAAGCCTGAGTAGAGGTGGTAGAGCACGCCGAGCCCCCGCAAGCAGAGCACGGCCCCAACTCACCAGGACAGTGCAGCTCCGGCTCCACCGCCCGCCAGCAGGTCTCACATCCACGATAGCCAACTCAATAAAAATAGATTTTTAAAAAGAATACACTGGAAGGAATTAAAAGTAGATTGAATGAAGCAGAGGATCAAATCAGTGACTTGGAAGACAAGGTAGAAAAAGCACCCAATTAGATCAGCAAAAAGATAAAAGAATTCAAAAGCAGGAGGATAGTTTAAGGGAACTTTGAGACAACATGAAACACAACAACATCCACATTGTGGGGGTCCCAGAAAGAGAGAAAGTGAGCAAGGGCTAGAGAACCTGTTCAAAGAAATAATGACAGAAAACTTCCCTGCCCTAACCAGTTTGGCTCAGTGGATAGGACGTCGACCTGAGGACTGAAAGGTCCCAGGTTCGATTCCAGTCAGGGGCATGTACCTTGGTTCGATTCCGCATGTACCTTGGTTGTGGGCACATCCCCAGTGGGAGGTGTGCAGGGGGCAGCTGATCGATGTTTCTCTCTTTCTCTCTTTTCTAACTCTCTAACCCTTTCCCTTCCTCTCTGTAAAAAATCAATAAAATATATTTTTTTAAAAAAAAAGAAAGAAAGAAAACTTCCCTAACCTGGTAAAGGAAAAAGTCACACAAGTTCAGGAGGCACAGTGAACCCCAAACAAGAAGAACCCAAAAAGATCCACACCCAGACACATCATAATTAAAATGCCAAAAATTAAAGACAAAGAGAGAATCTTAAATGCAGTAAGAAAAAAGAAAACTGTTACCTACAAAGGAATTCCCATAAGGCTGACACCTTATTTCTCATCAGAAACCTACAGGCCAGAAGGGAATGGCATGAAGTACTCAAGGTAATGGAAAGCAAGGATCTGAGACCAAGATTACTATATCCAGCAAGGCTATCATTCAAATAAAGAGCTTCCCAGACCAAAAAAAAAAAAAAGGCTAAAGGAGTTCATCACCACCAAGCCAGCATTATAAGAAATGCTAATGGGATTGCTGTAAGGGATTGCTGAGAAGAAGAAACAGAGAGAGAAACCTCTCAGAATTAAAATGGCTATAAATAAGTACCTCTCAATAACAGCCCTAAATGTAAATGGATTAAATGTTCCAATCAATAGGTGTAGGGTAGCTGAATGGATACAAAAGCATAACCCAACTATATGCTGTCTACAAGAGATCCACCTCAAAACAAAACACTCACACAGGATGAAAGTGAAGGGATGGGAAAAAATTTCCCATGCAAATGGAAAAAAAAAAAACTGGAGTAGCAATACTCATATCCAACAAAATAGACTTTAAAAGCATCATGCTAAGTGAAATAAGCAAGTCAGAGAAAGATAAATATCATACGATCTCACTCATTTGTGGAATATAATGAACAATGTAAACTGATGAACAAAAATAGAGCTAAAGGCCCAAGAACTATAAACACCAATCAGAAAGGATATATGCACCCCTACATTCATAGTGGCACAATTTACAATAGCTAAGATCTGGAAACAGCCTAAGTGCCCATCAGTAGATGAATGGATTAAAAAACTGTGGTATATCTACACAATGGAATACTATGCTGCTGTTAAAAAAGAAGAAGTTCTTACCATTTGCAATAGCATGGATGGAACTGGAGAGCATTATGCTAAGCAAAATAAGCCAGTCAGAGAAAGATAAATATCACATGATCTCACTCATTTGTGGAATATAATGAACAATGTAAACTGATGAACAAAAATAGAGCTAAAGGCCCAAGAACTATAAACACCAATCAGAAAGGATATATGCACCCCTACATTCATAGTGGCACAATTTACAATAGCTAAGATCTGGAAACAGCCTAAGTGCCCATCAGTAGATGAATGGATTAAAAAACTGTGGTATATCTACACAATGGAATACTATGCTGCTGTTAAAAAAGAAGAAGTTCTTACCATTTGCAATAGCATGGATGGAACTGGAGAGCATTATGCTAAGCAAAATAAGCCAGTCAGAGAAAGATAAATATCACATGATCTCACTCATTTGTGGAATATAATGAACAACATAAACTGATGAACAAAAA
>NW_005362033.1:2452404-2453270 GCF_000412655.1 Myotis brandtii
CACTGCTGGTGGGAATGCAGACTGGTGCAGCCATTGTAGAAAACAGTATGGTGTTTCCAAAAATTTTTAAAAATGGAACTGCCATTTGACCTATTGATCCCACTTCTGGGAATCCAGTCTCCAAAACACCAATCAGAATATTGAACCACTTAGCAGCTTTATTTACAACTAGAAGACCGGTGCACGAATTCGTGCACAGGTGGGGTCCCTCGGCCTGGCCGGCGATTGGGGCCGATGGGGGCCGGCCGGCAGGGGAGGGACTGTGGGAGGGCTCCAGGGTGTGTCCCCCCTTCTCACCCCATCCGGATCAGCGGGACCCCAGCAGCAAGCTAACCTACTGGTCTGAGTGTCTGCCCCTGGTGGTCAATGTGTGTCATAGCAACTGGTCGAGCAGTCAATGGAACAGTTGACTGATAGGTTGGACACTTAGCATATTTTGCTTTTATTATATAGGATAGGAAAGATTTGGAAACAGCCCAAGTGCCCATCAGTAGATGATGACTTGGAAGACAAGGTAGAAAAAGCACCCAATTAGATCAGCAAAAAGATAAAAGAATTCAAAAGCAGGAGGATAGTTTAAGGGAACTTTGAGACAACATGAAACACAACAACATCCACATTGTGGGGGTCCCAGAAAGAGAGAAAGTGAGCAAGGGCTAGAGAACCTGTTCAAAGAAATAATGACAGAAAACTTCCCTGCCCTAACCAGTTTGGCTCAGTGGATAGGACGTCGACCTGAGGACTGAAAGGTCCCAGGTTCGATTCCAGTCAGGGGCATGTACCTTGGTTGTGGGCACATCCCCAGTGGGAGGTGTGCAGGGGGCAGCTGATCGATGTTTCTCTCTCATCAATATTTCTAACTCTCT
>NW_005362033.1:2456786-2460718 GCF_000412655.1 Myotis brandtii
TGCACTGCTGGTGGGAATGCAGACTGGTGCAGCCACTGTGGAAAATATAGAATTTCCTCAAAAAATTAAAAAATGGGCCCTAGCTGATTTAGCTCAGTGGTTAGAGTGTTGGCCCATGGACTGAAAGGGTCTGGGGTTTGATTCCTGTCTGAGCCTGTGCCTCAGTTGCAGGCTCAATCCTCAGCCCCAGTTGAGGAGCATGAGGGAGACAACCAATCGGTGTGTCTCTTTCACATCGATGTTTCTCTCTCTCCACTCCCTTACACTCTCTCTAAAAAAGCAATGGAAAAATTATGCTCTGTGAGGATTAACAAAAATTTTTAAAAATGGAACTGCCATTTGACCTATTGATCCCACTTCTGGGAATCCAGTCTCCAAAACACCAATCAGAATATTGAACCACTTAGCAGCTTTATTTACAACTAGAAGACCGGTGCACGAATTCGTGCACAGGTGGGGTCCCTCGGCCTGGCCGGCGATTGGGGCCGATGGGGGCCGGCCGGCAGGGGAGGGACTGTGGGAGGGCTCCAGGGTGTGTCCCCCCTTCTCACCCCATCCGGATCAGCGGGACCCCAGCAGCAAGCTAACCTACTGGTCTGAGTGTCTGCCCCTGGTGGTCAATGTGTGTCATAGTGACTGGTCGAGCAGTCAATGGAACAGTTGACTGATAGGTTGGACACTTAGCATATTTCGCTTTTATTATATAGGATAGGAAAGATTTGGAAAAAACCCAAGTGCCCATCAGTAGATGAGCGGGTAAAAAAGCTGTGGTATATCTACACCATGGAATACTATGTGGCTGTAAAAAAAGAAGGGGCACCTATCCTTTGCCACAGCATGGAGGGACCTGGTGAGTATCATGCTAAGCGAAATAAGCCAGTCGGGGAAAGACAAGTATCACATGATCTCACTTATATGTGGAATGTAATGAACAAAATTATCTAACGAACAAAAAGGATGCATGGAACAGACTGACAGGCCTCAGAGGGGAAGGGGGAGAGAGGAGGAAAGAGATTAACCAAAGAGCTTATATGCATATATGCACAATCCATAGACAGTAGTGTGGTGAAGGCCTGGGGTGGGGGCAGAGGCGGGGTGCAAGGGGGGTAGGAGGGGAAAATGAGGGATGTCAGCTCCCATTCTCACAATGCAATACTGTCAACATTAAATGTTTTTAAAAGGAGTGAAAGAGACCAAGATGGCGGCATAGGTAAACACCGGAGGAAGACAAAAAAGAATCTTAAAGGCAGCAAGAGAGAGGCAGAAAGTTACCTACATGGGAGTTCCCATTAGATTGTCAGCTGATTTCTCAACAGAAACATTTCAGGCTAGAAGCGATTGGCATGAAGTATTCAAAGTAATGAAAAGCAAGGACCTGAACCCAAAACTACACTATCCAGCAAGGCTAGATTTTAAATAATTTTAAATAATTTTAAAATTGAAGGCGAAATAAAGAGCATCCCGGTTTTAAAAAAAAAAAGCCTAAAGGAAAACATTGCCACCAAATCAGCATTGCAATAAATGTTAAAGGGACTGCTATAAGAAGGAGAGAGAGAGAGAGAGAGAGAGAGAGAGAGAGAAGCTTAGGTATAAAGAAAAAAGTGGCAATAAATAAGTACCTATCAATAATAACCTTCAAAGTAAATGGATTAAATGCTCCAATCAAAAGACATAGGGTAGCTGAATGGATAGGAAAATATGGCTCAGGGGGGTAGGAGGGGAAAATGAGGGATGTCAGCTCCCATTCTCACAATGCAATACTGTCAACATTAAATGTTTTTAAAAGAGTGAAGCTCTGGCACACGCTACAACATGGGTATGCCCTGTAAACATCACGCAAAGTGAGAAAATCCAGTCACACAAGACTTCACACTGTGGATTCCATTCACATGAAACACTAGGAGAGTCAGGACGCTGAGGAAGGGCCTGGGGGTGGGGGTGGGGAGTGACTGCTAATGGGTAGGAGGCTTCTCTCAGGGAGGCCCAACATGGTCATGGTCGCACACAAAACTAAAAAGCTTTAAGCTCTACACTTAAATGGGTGAATAATATGGTGTTGAATAAATAGCAATAAAGCTGTTAAATACAGGGTATCCCAGAAATATGCACACTCCAACAGCTGACAGCTCAATTGGTGTTTCTTTCTTTTCAGATGTAACCCACTGGAATGAGGAATGAGTTGAAAGGGTGTTTACATTTTGGGGGACACCCTGCACTTATATTATATTCCGTATCTTCACTCTAAGAAAATAGAAACATGAATTGAAAAGCCTTTTGGAATCTCTCTTACAGAGGGATTCAAACTAACTTATGTAGATAATGCTCCCTGAGGAAGGCGAGCATGACCTCACCTTCTGTTCGGGGTGAGGGTGTGGCCCTGCCCAAGGGACCGGGGACCGGCTGGGCGTCAGCTCAGCGGAGAGCGCTGAGGAACACAAGCTCACCAGGAGGTCAAGGTCTACACCCTCAGGGACAAGTCATGGCAACAGCATGCTCCCTGGATATGACATGACGAAATGGAACTTCACCTCTGTGGTCTCACTCCTCCAAACCCATAACCCAATCGAATCGAGAGAAAAACATCAGAGAAACCCAAATTAAGGGATATTCTCCAAAACACCTGACTAGTTCTCCTCCAAACTACCAAGGTCACCAGAAAGGAAAGCCGGCCCGGGGAGCCCACGGAGACATGGCGGATGTGAGGCGTCTGCGGAGAGGGTCCTGGACAGAGGGGGGACCCTGGGTGAACCATGAGGAAATGCAAATGAAGCATTTGCCTTAGGTACTAAGAACGCACCAACATCGGTTAGTTGGTTGTGCATTAATGTGATTCATTCGTCCAACTATCTTTGCAACTTTTCTGCAAATCTCAAACAATTCTAAAGTTAACGGTTTATTTTTAAAACTCACATGTAGGGTGAGATGAGTTACAGCTCTTCAGTGTGTGACCCGGGAAGACCCCCTCTGGTCTGATTCCCCATCAGTAAGGTAGTTGCACCCGGTCTCAGCGACCGTTGTAGGATCTGAATGAGGCAACATGTGTTAAGAGAACTTTGGAAAGTGAAGTTCCTCCCAAATAGCCCGGAAAGAGCTAATCAGGTGCCTGAAATGTCCTGGCGTGGGTCTCCTCCAAACATGCTTGTCTTCCTCGTTTAATGTGTGTGCGTAGGTCTCTGTCTCTGCCACCATGGGCGGCATCTCTCCTTCCTCGCCCCCACAGTGCCTGCAATGGCTCCTCCCTGGCCTTCCCGGGCCTTCCCTGGCCTGGTGAGCCCCCCTCCCCGTGGCCTGGTGAGCCCCCCTCTCCTGGCCTGGTGAGCCCCCCTCCCCCTGGCCTGGTGAGACCCTCCTCCTTGCACCCACAAGTCACCTCCCACTGAGGCCCGGCTGGGGGGGGGGGGGCTTTTCCCCTGAGTGGATAGAGCGTCGGCCTGTGGACTGAAAGGTCCCAGGTTCGATCCCAGTCAAGGGCATGTACCTTGGTTGCGGGCACATCCCCAGTAGGGGGTGTGCAGGAGGCAGCTGATCCATGTTTGTCTCTCATTGTTGTTTCTCTCTATCCCTCTCCCTTCTTCTCTGTAAAAAAATCAATAAAATATATTAAAAAAATATATATCTTTTCATTAATTAGAGAGAGAGAGAGAGAGAGAGAGAGAGAGAGAGAGGAAGAGGGGCTTTGCTGTCATGTATGCATTCACTGACTGACTCGCCACCTTGGGGTGTTGGGACTGCGCTCTAACCAGCCGAGCTACCTGCCAGGGCCTGGCGGACAGCTCTGAATGCCCACCTGTGAGCCGCACGCGGACGCGGTGGGTTTTGTGTTCGTTTTTATCAGTCAGTCAGCCACTGTTTCAGAGCCTCTCCTTAGAGGGGTGCGGTGGGCAGCGTGGCCCGCCTGCGCCTCCCCCGCTGGGGATGGAGGAGGGCGCCTG
>NW_005362033.1:2460995-2464202 GCF_000412655.1 Myotis brandtii
CACACCCGGGCAGAGCAAGCTTGGGGCGCGCCCCGTCACACGCAGTGTACAGTTCACACCAAAATGGCAAGGAGCCGCGTGAGTGAGGGGCGTTAGGCCAGCCTTGCGCGCGGCCTCACCCCTCCGTGTCGGCACCGCAGGTTCTAGTTGCTTTCGCGTTTCCCCAGCGCTGCTATGATATCCGACAAAGGTCAAATGTACGGGACACAGAGGGCTCGTCATTGTTTTCAGAAATAGGACCCAGGAGCTCAGGTGGTTAGAGCATCTCCCCATTTGCCAAGGCTGCGGTTTCATCCCTGTCAGGCCCATACAAGAATCAACCAGTGGGTGCATAGATGTGGAACAACAAACCAATCTCTCTCTCTCTCTCTCTCTCTCTCTCTCAAGTCAATAAAATGAAATAACAATAGGGCCTTATCAAACACGTTTCTCACCTTCTGTCCTCCCCAGTGGTGTGTGCACAGTCCCTCCAAGGCAGAAGGACGGGTGAATAAATTCCATCGGCTCTCCTGGCTCTTTAACATGAATATTAATGAAGTTTACATGCACGTGGCCATAGTGCTCCCATTTATGGGATGTCTCTTTGCTTCCACTTTTAGACCACTGCTCCATAAGCTTCCTTAACCTTCCAGGTGACTTTATTTCTATGGAATAGAGTCCTGGGAAGATTTGCAGTTTCCGTTTCATAGGTGTTGCCAGATGGCTTTCCACAGGCCCTTGGGGACTGGGGTCTGCACCCCAGGCTCTGGGGGTCCTCGGGTCTGCACCCCAGGCTCTCGGGTCTGCACCCCAGGCCCTCAGGGCTCTCGGGTCTGCACCCCTAGGCCCTCGGGGCTGGAGTGCTTTTCCCAATCCTGAGTTTGCATTCCTGTCTGGGAAGGCACAGCCCCTGGTGCTGCCTCCCTCCTGTTGGTGTTTCCGAGTCCGAGTTTCTGTGAGACTCTGAGCTACAGCATCTAGTTATCGGGGTTTCCCTCCATCTTCCGCTTATGCGTGGGCTTTATTCCTGTGTCTCTTGCATACAGAGGATTATAAGGCTGAGTAGGACACCTCTGTTTTAGTTCGATGCGGAGTCCTCTCTGATCCTGGGTTCATTTAATTCCCTGGATGTTCTTGTAAGATTTTTATTGTTTTTTGTTCACTCTGAGTACGTAAAGAAATTATTTTACATATGAGGTAAGAGGGAAGCCCATGTTTACTGTCTTTTTGATGGACAGCCTGTTGTGCCAACACCATTTAATAAAATACCAACAACAGTGACGCCAGCCCTGACTGAGTCTCCACTGTGTGCACGTTCCTGTATTAACTCAGCGAATCCTCACGACGCCCCAGAGGAAGGAACCCCCTTCTCTCCATTTGACCGGAGCACAGAGAGGCTCGCAACGGCCTCCGGTCAGCCAGCTGGGGCCACCCGCCAGGTTTCGCCCAGGCTCCCGACTCCGAATTCCGCTTCTGGAATTAGCCGCCTGCCGCACCCCTTTCTTTCCGGTTTCAAACTTATTGTCCTAACATTGAATATAATTTCCTTAAGATGCTCTTAATCGCTCCTGAACCTGAAGTGAGGCTCCTTTCTCATCCCTGGTCTTGTCTATTTCTGCTCTCTCGCTTGTCCTGCTCCAAGGAAAGTGCAAGTCACGATGAGTCGGGCTTTCCTGTTCCCTGGTGTCTGCAAAGACCAGTTCGCCACCCCTGCTCGCAGGAATGAGGGTGAGTGTAGGCTCGGTTCTCCAT
The DNA here is from genome assembly GCF_000412655.1 of Myotis brandtii. Classification (NCBI taxonomy): domain Eukaryota; kingdom Metazoa; phylum Chordata; class Mammalia; order Chiroptera; family Vespertilionidae; genus Myotis; species Myotis brandtii. The sequence continues at coordinate 2,462,727 of NW_005362033.1, forward strand.
CATTCATGTCTGCTATCGATCCCTTCTTCCTACTTCCTTTTGGTACTCACACTGAGTGTGTAGGCCTTTTTGTCTTTCTATTTCAGTAATGGAGACATTTAATTTTCCACTGAATTCAGTTTTGCTATATCCCAGAGGTTTGGGAATGAGCACTCTTATTTCCACTGCTCTCCCCATAGAATTTAATTTCCCTCTTGATGTCCTCTTTAATCTAAGTGTCTTCTAGGTTATGTTGGTCACACCTTTATTATTTACTACCAATTTTATCAGATTATGATACAAATATGAACTTTACTTTTCTGTATTGGATCAGGTTTTGTTTTTTGTGGTCAAATATATTATTAATTTTTGTAGCATTTCCAGAGACACATGAATAATAAGGGATGTATGTTTCAATGTCACCCCCAATAAAGTCAATAAAAACTTTTTAAAAAGAGAAAACAATTGAGGAAAGAAAAGATGTGCTTTCTGTTCATGGGTTTAAGAATCTCCACCTATTAACTCAAATTTATTGATGATTCCTCCATATCATTCTTTTTTATTTGGTCTGTCTAATTCTGAGAGATGTGTCTTGAAATCTCTCCTTAGTACTTTTGCCTTGTGAATTTAACCATCATTTCGCTTTGTTCATACGTACAGGTTTATGACTGATCTTTACAATTTTTGCTTTTCTTCTTCACATCATTTTGAGAGAGAAACATTGATCTGTTGCCTCCCATATGCGCCCTGACAGGGGATGAAACCCACAACCTAGGTAAGTGCCCTGACCGGGAATCGAACCGGCAACCTTTTGTGGACAGAACAACCTCCCATCCGCTGAGCCGCCAGTCAAGGCTCAGGCCACGTGTTCTAACGTTCAAGTCCACCTCACGTGGTGTCCACACTGCGGTCCTGCTTGTTTCTGTTTACATCTGACGGGTACCCACTCGGTGTTGTACTTATCACCTGACAGTCTCTTGCGCAGGTTAGTGACGGAAATACTTGATCTCATTGGGTCCATCCTTGATGTTACTGTTCGCCTGTCTTCCGCTCAGATGGGTCTGATTCTGCCCCCCGCGCCCCGCGCCCCAGGCCGTGGTGTGACAGCAGGTGGGTCTCACTTTCGTTCCCCCCCCCCCCCCCCGAGCATCTGTACCCGGTGGTTTCCTCTCCCCATGGAGAGGTTTGTACTTTTAATTCTAGACTAGTGTTTGGACCAAGTAAACATGAATACAAACGGGCTTTTTACATTTGTTTTCAATTACTGCTTCCAGCTGCGCCTCATCACCTCTTCATCGCCCCTCCCTTCGGAAGTTCCCGGCGGCGCCCACGCTCCCCGTTCAGTTTCCCGCTCAGCCGCTCAGTCCGGGAGAATTTAACACTTTGAGTCCAGTGTGGGGTACAACCCCGAGGAAGGGGATAGGGTCTCGCTCCCTACTCCCCTGGCTGGAGCCCCTCCCCTGGCCGGAGCCCCTCCCCTGGCTGGAGCCCCTCCCC
>NW_005362033.1:2464917-2465205 GCF_000412655.1 Myotis brandtii
GCCCAGAGCCCCGGAGGGGCAGCCCGGCCCGCGGTGCCCGCACTGAAGCGAGGCCACTTCACCGTGTCCAACCCTGTGACACGGGGAGCCCTGGCGTTTCCGGACCTCGATTAAGGGACTTGGTATTTAAGGGACAAATGTCGGGCCCGTATGTCATATGTGAGAATTAACATCCTGTTAATTTAAAAATGCTTTTAACCAATAGTTGCTTATAATTAATTTAACAGATTATTTTTGTTATTAATTCACTGTTTTATTTTTAATCCTCACCCGAGGATATTTTTTCCA
>NW_005362033.1:2466891-2469979 GCF_000412655.1 Myotis brandtii
AGGGTGAGAGGTGTGGGGGTGAGCGGTGTGCGGGGTGAGCGGTGCGCGGTGTGCGGTGTGAGCGGTGTGCGGGGCCTGCAGCGGCCTGTGCGTTGTTGACGGTCACCTGGTCAGCGCACATGTAAAGTTGCATTAATACACGTAGAGACTTTCCTGTGAAATCCAGCTTTTCATACGCACGTAATTTACACAGACATGTCCACATATGTAAAAGCAGGTAACCTGATTTTCCCACTTTTTAACATACGCATTGAGAAAGCCGACTTCATTATATAACGGACTTTCTGCTTTAACCGGCACCCCGGGCGAATTGGTCCTTTGGGTGGCGTCTCACTGGCGGGCAGCGGCCCCGGGCCCTGAGGCACCTACCGGCCTGGCCGCACCTGGGGAAATGCCGAGTCACAGGACAAACACTGCGATTCACTTGCTGAGGCCTGGGATGGTCGGAGACATGGAGACAGCGGAGTGGCGGCTGCCTGCCGGGGGCGGGGGGGGGGGGGGGTGGGGGGGGTGTACGGGCTGCGTTTCAGTTTGGGAAGAGGAAGGGTTCTGTGGGCGGCGGAGGTGACGGAGCACAGCCGTGTCCGTGTTCAGTGCCATGGGGTTGTACACGTTTAAGTGGTTAATTTAAGGTGGTAAATTGTATGTTCTGTGTATTTTACCACAGTAAATTTTTTCACTTTAAATCCCATCCATGTGGACCCAGGAATGCAGCAAATCCATCCATGCATTTACTAACTGTAGGACAGTGGAAAATCACCAGCCCTGTACGAGGGGGGTGCAAACCTTGAAGCTGTCTCCGGAGATAGATAGCCCCGGACACTAAGAACCGGCTGAGAAAGTTAGGTTCTGATTAATTGTTGAGATAAACTAGATGTGAGAATGCCCGGCAGCAGTGATAAACTCCCATGCTGTTAGGACGCAGCCCAGACCCCTTTGGAATTTCTTTGTTCCCTTTACTCCCTCCTACATGAGAGATTTACAGTTTGGCCATTTGGCCTGGGGTCTTGGCCAACAGGTCAAGCTGACCTAGCAGACAGGATGTCTTGTTAGAAGATAACAAATGTTCCAGGAAGCCTCTGGCAGATGCATGTAACCAAAGAGTTAAGCAATAAGAAAGACCACTCCTCTTTGATCTCTTTGTTCTCAGTACGCCCCACCCCTGTTTCAAATGGTGCATAAAAGACTGTAACTGGAGCTGCTCAGGGTTGCTTCCCACGCGCGCTTTCTGCCTCGGAGGCAGCCCGGGTTCGAATCTGCTTCCATGTGGACCCAGGAATGCAGCAAATCCATCCGTGCATTTACTAACAAGCTCCCCCGAGCGCCAGGGCTGAGCTTTCGGGGTTAGGGGAGCTGGCAGAGGTGGCCGGAGTTCCCACCAGCAGGAGAGCAGTGCAGAGGCCCGGGAGCTGGAGGAGCAGGAGCCGCAGGCAGTTCCTTGGGTTTGTGTAGAACCCAGGCCTGGAGAGATGCTGCAGGGTCAGAGGAAGCAGCCCCAGCGCGCCCGGGGCAGCCCCCCACCCCCATCCCCACCCCCATGTTAAATACTTTTTGTACATTTCTATATGCCCGAGTCATTTAATTTTTAAAATCAAGCCTATTTTTAGAGCAGTTTTAGGCCCAGTAACATGGAGGGGAAGGCCTTGAGATGTCCTGCGGGTCCCGGCCCCACGTGTGCACAGCCTGCCCCTCACCAGCACCCCCAGCGATGGGGAGCGCGCCCAAGTCCGTGTCCACACGAGGGCTCCCTCTCGGTGCTGTACATTCTGGGGTTGGGCCAGTGTATGATGCCATGTGTCCAATGTAGAATGTTGCCTGGAATATGTTAACTCCTAAAGCAGAGAGCTGTGGATTCCGCGGGTCTGTGGACACCCAGGTCTAAATGTTCGAGGTGGTTGGTCATCAGAATGTGTGCTTGGCCGGAGTCCTGCTGAGGTGGAGACCGTCCACGCTGCAGCCTGGAGCTGCGGCCCGGCGGCCTGGGAGCCAGAGGGGAAACAGAACCGACCATGGGGGCCACCAGAGAAGGTCATCTGGGGCAGAGGGACCAACAGGCTGCCGGAGTGTGAAGCCAAGGCCGAGAGCAGTGCAATGGGCGTGGGGCATGGGGTGGGCGTGTGGTGTGGCGGTGGGTGTGCAGCAGGTGGGGCATGGGGCAGGGCAGTGATCAGAGGGAAACCAGAGAGGTGAGCGCAGACCTACCAGGTACCAGCTAGAACGGCAGAGCCCTCAGGGCTGGTGGAGCCGGGTGGTAAGCACATGGAGGTGCAGCCATTCAGAGCAAAGCCTCAGGTCCTCAAACAGGGCAGATGCTCATAATATACGGATGCATTAGAAAAGCAGTTTTTAAAGAGTATGTGTTCTATGATCCCATTTTGTAAAAGGTTTTGTATGCACAGGAAAAATAATCTGGGCACGATGAACTAAAATGTTAATATGATCGCTCTGGCTGGTTGCTCAGTGGTTAGAGTGTCAGCCCTCGGTCTGTCCGCTAGGGGCACGTGCAGGAGGCAACCAATCAATGTGCCTCTCACACATCAATGTTTCTCTCTCTCTCCCCTCCCTCCCTCCCTCCTATCTTTCCCGCCTCCTCCCTCCCTTTCACTCTCTCTAGAAATCAATGGAAAAAATAGCCCAGCTGATGTGGCTCAGTGTTTGAGCATCGGTCCATGAACCAGGAGATCACAGTTTGATTCCCAGTCAGGGCACAAGCCTAGGTTTGGGGTTCAATCCCCAGTGGGGGGCATGCAGGAGGCAGCCTCTCCATGTTTCTCATTGATGTTTCTATCTCTCTATCCCTCTCCCTTTCTCTCTAAAATCAATAAAAATATATTTTGAAAAGAAAAAATATTCTTGGGTGAGGATTAAAAAAAGGTTAATATGATCACTGGGATTATGGGAGGTTTGCTCTCTTTTTGCTTATTTGTACCTTGAAGAGTTTCTGAAGGGAACACAAAGCACTTCTATCTATCCTATCTAATAATAGACAAACATGGTAATTGACTGTACCTTCGCTACACCTCCCATTGGCTAATAGCGAGATATGCAAATTAACTGCCAACAAAGATGGTGGCTAATTTGCATACTG
>NW_005362033.1:2470459-2487634 GCF_000412655.1 Myotis brandtii
CCCCGAATCTGCTTCACCCACACCCTGGACCCCTAGGAGATGTCGAAGAGCCAGTTTCAGCCCTATCCCCACAGGCCAGGCTGAGGGACCCCACCGGTGCATGAATCTGTTCACTGGGCCTCTAGTTCTATATAATAAAAGGGTAATATGCAAATTGTCCAAACAGTGAAAGGACTGACCACTAGGGGGCAGACACTCAACGCAGGAGCCACAAGCCGGGCTGATGGTGAGCGTAGTGGTGGTGGCGGGAGCCTCTCCCACCTCTATAGCAATGCTAAGGATGTCTGACGACTTAGGCCCACTCCCCACAGGCCTAAGCCGTCAATCAGACATCCCCTGAGGGTTCCCGGACTGCTAAAGGGCACAGGCTGGGCTGGGGGCCCCCCCCCCCCAGTGCACGAATGTTGTGCACCAAGCCTCTAGTCCTATATAAAGATGTAATATGAAATGGTTGTTACACCGTAAAGCATAATGACCTACCGCATAACGACCAGATCACGGATCAGCAAGAGGGTGGGGCAGCGAGTTACAAGCGGGCGGTGGAGAGCTACAGGAGCGGGCAGGGCAGCAAACAAGTGGGAGGCAGAGCGCTACAGGAGCGGGCAGGGCAACAAGTTAGGGGGGGCGGAGGGAACTACAGGAGGGTGGCAGCGAGCTACTGGCGCAGGGATTCATGCACAGGGCTATTAGTATAAGTATAAAAAGGGGAGGAAGGGGTGGGGGAAGGAGGGTCTGCCATGGAGAAGCAAGCTCCTCTGGGTTCCCTGTCAGTTCTTGGGGCCCTGAGAGAAAAGTGGTCCCAGCAGTAGAAGGACACTGTGTCCCCCCACAAGGCAGGGGACTGTGTCCCACATGCTGGGAGATCAACCCAGAGTCAGATCTCAACGCCCTCCCAATGCAGTGGCAGAGCTGCCTGCCCAGCCGCGTGCGGGGCACCTGGGGGAGTACTGGTCCTGCTTTGGGCAAAGAGAGCCTGGCTCCAGGGGCGGGAGAAGGGGGAGCTGAAGGGGCTCGGCAAGCTGGGTAGCCGGGAAGTCAGGTTGGATAAGTCAAATCAAAAACATCCTTCTCATTGTTTCCCTAATTTGTTGAATGTTGTTTTCTATCAACTGAGAATTGTCAGAAAGATTAGAGCACATTCCTCTAAATTCCTCACAGCCCGGTTTTGCCGCAACAGCAGACCCACTGCTGCCCGATCTCTAGAACGGCCTCCCTGGCCTGGCCTGGCTCAGCTCCTGACTTGTCCCGTGTGTGGCCCTGGAGGTGGCACTCAGGGCTTTTACCCTCCACCTGCCAGCCAGGCCACTTCTGCATTCAGGGGCTTGCCTTTGCCACCACAGCAAAATGGCTAAAGCAAGACACTGGGCAGGGCTCCCAGGGGAGATGGGCGTTGCAGGCTGGTGCTGGGCCGCGAGAAGGTCTCTTCTCGTTCAGAGCCTGTGATGTTTCTGGGGCCTGAAGATGGTCAGCCGTCCTAAGGAACATGGCCCCTCCCCCGTGCTGGTGTCAGGGATACGAATAAACAATCACCCCGCATGTCAGAAACCAGCCGGCCGGCAGCGCAGTGTGTCCATTGCTATAAGGGCGGGCGACATCATCAGAAGAGTCTATATTGTAGTCACTGATACTGAAAGGCAATACTCGGACAGGGAGCCAGGGCAGCCACCTTCAGAGAAACATCCTGCATCCTCTCCCGGACAGTGGGCCCCAGAGACTTTCTTCCCAAAACCAATAGAATGAGAACAATTCTGTATCGGCAATAGGTGCCCACTCCAGCTCGGCAAGATGCAAAGTCTGCCCCGCTCTCCTGAAAGGCAGGAGTCAGAGGTATTAAGAACAAGTTTGCTAAATGTTCCCAAACATTTCATCTCAATTTTTCGAGAAATCGCCAGACTGCTTTCCATCGCGGCTGTACCATTTACATTCCCATCAGCAAGGCATAAGGGTCCCCTTTCCCCACAGCCTCTCTCTCCGACACTTGTTATTGCCTGTCTTGTTGATAATAAGGTATGCGATTTGGAACCACAGGATATCTGGGAATAACCAGCTTGTTTATAGCTCTGAGATTTTGTACAAATCTCCATCTTTTCCCATTTGGTGTCTTTCCTGGAATGATAGGAGAATTACAGGGGCTCATACATGAAATTATAAGCCACCTCTTTTTATGGTAATTTTAATTTCTCCTAAACTTTTCATAAGAAGGGGAAATGCCTTCTTGTGTAGTCCTCAGAGCAGCCTGATGCTTATTTCTAGGTTTTTTTTTTACTAAATCCTACTTCAGTTTCCTGTAATCCTTAAAGTGGACAGATGTCTCTCTAGGAGTTATCCTGACAACATTTTTTAGTAATTCTGTTGCTTTTGCTCCCAGGAACCAGTAGGCATATTGAAATAGGTTAGAACAGCCAGGATTACGTTGTTAAATTTCTTTGTGAACTGATCAGGGTCCTGGAGAAAAATCGGGAACAGCTCCTGGTTCCTCTGTGGCTGAGACCAGCTTTTCTCCAAAGGAGGCTGTTAGAATTCCTATCCTCATTTTCCTTGAAGTCAGTAGGGAGCAGTAGTGGAGGAGCTAAAAGGGGAAGGAAGAAGGGAGGGCAGTCTGGATAAGGGAGCTCAGATAGCAAAGGATATAGTGGAGGAGCTATAGTGAAGGGGCGAGAATGGGGTGTGATGTTTCTTTGTCTCTGCATTTTGGCTGCTTCCCTGTGTTTGTTTCTATGTATTAGGTCAGCTGCTGTGTCTCCTGGAATTGGCAGAGGGGCCTTGTGTAGTAGGTACCCTGCAGGCCCAGTGGCTCAGCCTCCCCAGTCACCTGAGCTGGGCACTCTAGGTGTGCCCCTATGTGGGCTGTGTGCACAGTCTTGTTGTAGTTGAGCCTTGATTGCTATTGGCCTCACTGCGAGGAATTGACCTCCAGGCAAATTGGCTGTGAGAACCAGTTGTGACTACAGTGAGAGAGCTGCTACGCAGGAAACACCCCTATGGAGCAGGACTTGCTTCAGTGGGGCTTTGGTGCTCACTGAGTCTGCTTCTTGAGAGTGTCCTTCATGGATTTGTAGAGTTGTATGGTGTGGTCTGAAGCTGTCCAGATGCAAGAGGTGCAAAGTCAGCCACTGCCTGGGGCCACCCGGCAGGAGCTACAGAGCAAACTGCAGATGGCTGCTACTTGTTTTGGGCTTGGAAGTGCCCAGGAGAGGCCAAGCTGTGAAGCAAGGCAGGCTGGTGCTAGTGCCAGGATTGGGCTTCTTAGTGATAGGTATGGGCACACTGATGCCAGCTGCTGCTTGTTTGAGAGATTTTAGGAAAGTTTGAAGCCTGAGCCAGGACAGGCCATTCATATGGAAAAGCCGCTGCAAAAAGCTTGGGTGAGACTGCAAATTGAGTGGGGTGGGGTTGGGTGGGGTCTCAGGGAATCACCAAGGCAGAGTGAACAGTGTGAGCCAGGTTGGTGGAGCCTCAGATATGATGCCTGTAAGTCAGCTCTGTGACAGGGGAGGTCTTAGCATAAAAACAATGAACCCTGTGAACACACCTGTCTGGATTCTGCCAAGCCACTGCCCCAGCGCTGGAGATCAGATGGAGTGAGTCTGAGTAAGTTTGTGTGCTGGCCCTTTAAGAGGAACTGTCTGGGTCTCCAGCAGCCTGCATGTGCCACTCCATCCCTGCTGGTTTTTACAGCCCAAGGTTACGGGGACTTCTCTTCCCAGCTCTGGGACCCTGGACTCACGGGTCCCTTGCTCCTTGTGGGTGCCCTCCACCCAGAGTCATTCCTCCCAATTAAAAAATGGCACACACGGGTGTCGGACCAGCCCATTCTGGGCCTCCGCCCCTCCTACAGTCTCAGTGTGCCTTCTTCTTTGCTTCTCTAGTTGTGGGACTTCCATCCAGGCAGCTTTCCGGCAGTTCTGAATGATGGTTGCTCTGTATTTTAGTTGTAATTTTGATGTGGTTGTGGGAGGTGGCAAGTACCAGCGTTTACCTACACTGCCATCTTAGTTCTCGAACCTCCATTTTTCTTTTTTTTTTCTTTTTAGTATCTTTTTATTGATATCAGAGAGGAAGGGAGAGGGAGAGAGAAACATAATGAGAGAAAACCATTGAGCCAGCCTCCTGCACGCCCCCTACTGGGGACGGAGCCAGGAACCTGGGCATGTGCCCTGACCAGGAATAGAACCCTGACCTTCGATGTGCAAGCACTGAGCCATGCCGGCTGCACCCTCCATTTTGCTTTTTATCCAACACTAGAGATTTCCCCACTGTGTTTTCCCCCATCCCCTTAATGGGTTGCATGTGATCCTCCTACACCTTCTCTCTTGATTCTAATGTATAAAATGAGCTTCAAAACTGCCATTCTCCAGAGCATTTTCTCAATCTGTTAATATTTTGCTTCCAGCATGTTCTCAAAGTTTTTGCTCAAATAAACTCTTATCAAACTTTTCTATAGGCTGGACATTCTTTCGTGGACAAAACCATTCATCTCTCTCATTTGAATAGGTTTCAGCTGGTGTCCCTGTATCAATCTTTTCTCCAACCTCCAGTTCAGTCAGGCCACAGCCTCTGCTAAAAGCCTGTAATGGCTGCCAGATGACCTGCCTCACAGGCCACCCCCTCTCACTTTGCACCCAGACCCTCCAACGTGCAGGCCCAGTGCTGGGAGCGCATGTTCCATCCCGGCACAGCGGGTCCTCGCTCACACGGGCACAGGCATGCTTACAACAGTGTATGGACATAAGCAGATTCATTAGCTTCCTGTGAATTTTGGGATGGTGTGTAAGGCCAGAGTCTCCAGAGCAGTGGTTCTCAACCTTCCTAATGCCACGAACTTTAATACAGTTCCTCATGTTGTGGTGACCCCCAACCATAAAATTATTTTCGTTGCTACTTCATAACTGTAATGTTGCTACTGTTACGAATCGTAATGTAAATATCTGATATGCAGGATGTATTTAGGCGACCCCTGTGAAAGGGTCGTTCGACCGCCAAAGGGGTCGAGACCCACAGGTTGAGAACCACTGCTCTAGAGGCAGCTGCCTGAGGCCAACTCCTGACTCAGGCACTCACTGCCTGTGAGAGCTCAGCAAGCTCCGCAGCTGCTCTGAGCTCTAGCTGCCTCGCAGGGGGCTGAGCCCGTGTAGATAAGATTCTTAGAAGCGTGGCTGGCACAGAGAATGCATACATTGTAGGTCAGCCATCGTCGTCCACAGATGTTCACTGGACCCTAGTGTAAGCCCTGAGTGTAGGTTTTTTCTTTCTCTTTTGTGATGCCAGTGCCTGATTTAGGCTTTGATCGCAGAGGCAACCACTTCAATACACACTGTGGCCATGACAGGAGCCAGGCCACCTCCCTGCACTGAGGCTCCTTTGTTTTAGAAATTTAGGTTGATTTCAATAACTGACCATTTGGGCCAATTATCTCTTTCACTTCCTGTGCTTTTTTTTTTTTTTTTTTTTTTTAATCCTCAACTGAGGATATTCTTCCCATTGATTTCTAGAAAGAGTGGAAGGGAGGTAGGAGGGGGAGAGAGAGAAACATCGATGTGAGCCTACTGGGGCTGAGGAATCTACAACAGAGGTACATGACCTTGACCAGGAATCGAACCAGAAACCCTTTGGTCCAAGGACTGATGCTGTAATTACTGAGCCAAACCAGCCAGAGCACTTCCTGTGCTTTAAATTCCTGTTCTTATGTTTAAACTAGAGGCCCAGTGCATGAATTCATGTACCAGTGGGGTCCCTTGGCCTGTCCTGCGGGATCGGGCCGAAACCAGCTCTCCGACATCCCCTGAGGGGTCCTGGATTGGGAGAGGGCGAAGGCCAGGCCGAGGGACCCCACCGGTGCATGATCGAGGCTGGGGAGGGACTGTGGGAGGGTTCCAGGGCATGTCTGGCCTGTCTCGCTCAGTCCTGATTGGCTGGAACCCAGCAGCAAGCTAAACTACCGGTCAGAGCATCTGCCCCCTGGTCAGTGTGGTTGAGCGGCCTTAGCATATCATTAGCATATTATGCTTTCATTGGTTGAATGGACGACCGGATGACCAGACACTTAGCATATTAGGCTTTTATTATATAGGATACACCAATAAAGAGTGAGACCTGAAACCCTACCCCCTGCAACCCCAATAAGTCCAGAACCCCAGGCATTGGTGCTCGTGCTGTCCCCCACCACCTTGCCTTGGGCTCCAGTTGTGGATGTCCAGGTTCTGTAGGTAACAGACCTTTATCTTCGCTGTTTCCTGATGATTATTGCTGAAGAGCATCTTGCAAACATAGTAAGAACCAAAAAGAGGTCCAACCACAACACTGGTTGTTGACAGGGAGACCAGCACAAAACAAGCACCTACTATTTGCCAAGCACTGTTCTCGGTGTTAGGGACACAAGTAACAAGACAGTAAGGTTCCCGGCTACAGAAAGCTGACCATTTATTGAGGTGAGTAGATAATAAACAAGTAAAAATATAAGCCAGATCATTTCGGACACTGATCACTGCACTGCAGAAATCAAAACTGCTGGGATAGACTGGCTCTGTATATCTTTATCACCTTAATCGCTGCATGTCCCCCACCACAGGCCTTGGCACATGCTAGTCCTTCTCTTAGAACACTCTCCTCTCCTTTCTTAACCTGGTTAATGACCGCTTCTCCTTTCCTGACTTTCTTGACTGGTCCCATTCCCCCACCACAGTTCCCGAAACAATAACATCACCCATCTCTCTTTGGTATTAATCCAACCACCATGTTGTGGTTACCTAGGTCTTCTCTAAAGCGATGTCCCAGGAGGTCAGGGCCATGCCTCCTGCTCACGGCGGTCCCCCGGGGGTTAGCGGAGTTGGTGCTGAACAGTTTGAATGTATGAGTGAAGCAGACTTAAGGCTGACATCACAGTTCCTTGAGATTTCCCATCAGCCTCTGGGGTAGGAAGCATCTCCAGGGGAGGGTGTGCTGCCCTAGACCTTGCCTCACACCAACCCCCTTCCCTCAATTCCAGGCCTTCACTCCTAAATCCAATTATGGCGCAACCCGGGATTGTTTTTTTGCCTTTCTCATCGCCCAGGGCTGCCCTCAACACAAAAGCATCCCCTGCCTGGCTGAGGACGAGGGCCCCTGGGAGGCAGAGTGGGAGGGCGCTGTAGGGCACCCTGGGGACCGGCCTCCTGCTCCTCTGGGCCAGCCCCGCTCCCTCCCTGCTCAGGGAGCGGCTGATCGGCCCAGCCCAGGAGGCGCCGTTTCCGCGGGGAAGAGGCACTGAGGACCCAGCTCACTGCCCTCAGGAAGGGCGAGGCTTCTGGGGCCAGGTGGGCACTAAGGGAGCTGGGATCTGTGGGAGCTCGCATGCCTTCCCTGGGGTTTTTTGTTTTGTTTTATTTTGTTTTAATATATTTTTATTGATTTCAGAGATGAAGGGAGAAGGGGAGAGAGAATCATCGATTGGTTGCCTCTTGCACCCCCGCCACTGGGGACCAAGCCCGAAACCCAGACATGTGCCCTTGACCAGAATCGAACCTGGGACCCTTCAGTCCACAGGTCGACACTCTATCCACTGAGCAACTGGCCAGGGCTTCCCTGAGGTTTTAAGGTCATTCCTGGGGGGTGGGCGCCCTCTGTCAGTGGGTGGCGGGACTTGCCCGGTGGGACCTGGGTGCCGCTCTCATCTGGGCAGGTGGGGCCACCAGGGCCACAGTTGGGCCGGGGTGACCTGATCCAGCTCGCGGGGCCTTCTCCACGGCCCTGCGGAGGGGCCTGCTGCTGACACGGTGGCTGTGGGGATCAAGAGACTTACGACCTCAGGAAATAATTGCTCTCAACTGACACACACACACAGGGTTAAAATATCCATTCATTTCCTACTTCAAACACAGAAAAGAGAGAGAACTAAAATGTTTATGGAGAATCAGCCCCACAGCAAGGCACTGGGACTTGGTGCTGCAAAGTCCACGTGTCAGTGCCGGGAGATGGTGAGGGCGCAGGCAAGGCAGACGGAGGAGCGTCCGGGAAGGGTCTGAGTCTCCCGCCAGCGCCAGCGGGGAGAGCTGGTCAGGCAGCAGGGCCTGGGAGTCCCCGCGCACTGGTCCAGGCTCCCCGCCTGGGGTTGGACCCACCCCCTGCTATTCAACTTCCCTGGAACCGGGAAGCGGGCCAATCAAATCCTCGAGTTTATTACGAGCCCCAGAGGCCCGTGCAGGGTGCAGGGTGGTTTCTGACTTCACCTGCGCCTCTAAATGCCTGCTTCTGCGAGGCGGAGGGCGGAGGCTCCAGCAGGGCATGGACCAAACGGTTGACTGCCTTCCCCGCCACTCCCCGCCTGGTGCGCCTCCGGGAGGGGGTCAGGGGCGCGGGTATGGACCTGGGCGCTGTGCAGAGCCTGCCATCACCTGGTCATGGGAAAACCACTCCCCAAGTCCGTTTTCCCATTTGTAAAGGGAACTAAGGGTTAGTATGAGAATCCAGTAAAGTAATAAAGATTAGATACAAACATTTCTTTAAAACTGCCAGGTTGACCTAAGGGTCATTAAAGGACACCTTGAAAGCAGGGTGCCGGGTGGGATCGCTGGGGAAGATGCTCTGTCCTTTTTCTTTTAAATCCTCACCTAAGGAGATGTTTATTGATATGAGAGAGAAGGGCTAGGAGGGAGGGAGAAACATCGTTCCATTGCCTCCAGTTTGCACCCCGACCCACTGACCAATCGGGTGTCAAACCTACAACCAAGGTATGCTCCCTGATCGGGAATCGAACTGGCAACCTTTTGGTGCAGGGACGACGGCCTGAGTAACTGAGCCACCCGCCAGGGCAAGAAGCTGAGACCTTTCAGAAACTGTCTGGAGTACTGTGTTCCAGGAGCCCCAAACCCAGGCCTGGCCTCACACACACAAAAAACAGATCGTTCTCCGACTGGCTGCTCTGCTGATCCCTCTTGGTGGGGAGAAGGGAGCATGTGACTGTGGGAACCATCGGGTCCAGCCCAGGGCGTAAAGGCAAGTTCTCACAGAAGGAAGAGCCCATTAGCAACTCTCTGATTTACATGTGTGTGGTCAACAGCTTTCCAGTTCATGGCCCGAATATACGTGTCAACCATGAATGTACACGCTGTCAATTTCTACGTCATGAAATAGATGACATGAAATTAAAGAATACTCATGGAAACAAAGTCTTTGTTTATTATTGCTATAATCAAGGCAAAAATCTCTTAAAACAATTAGCCTTGATAATGGAAATATAATCAGAACCATTATTCATGATTTTACAGTTTGATCTTCTCTGCTGCTCAGACTTCAGTTTCACAAATACTACCTCCCATAAACCTTCGTTACACAAGAGGATGAGAGAACATGGAAGCCCCTTCTTAGTGATCCAACCTCAGACCAACCATTTGCTCGCTGTGAACCTGTTTCATCCTGTGATCAAAAAACGCTGGAGAGAAAGGCGGGGAATGACCCGCCCCTCAGAGGGTCCGCTGGGAAAGCACGGTGAGAACCACCCTGTAACTTCCAAACCCCACAAAAGGAACATCGCTCACACTGGTGCCTCGAGCCCTGGGAGGGGCAGCGTCCTTCTCCAGTCTGTGTTCCTGGCAGCCACGTGACAGACCCCGAGCTTGAAATCCTGGGGCAGGGCACAGGGTACCCATGACCGAGCCTCCGCGCTCACTGAGTGAGGACCTGGCTCGAACAGCCACGTAAAACGGACCCAGCTTTACCCTAGAAAGACTTTGTCCGGTTTATTTTACCTTAATTTACATCTGTACAGGCAATAATAAAAAGGCTATTTATTATACAACAATTCAGTGATTTTTACCTAGTTTCAAGAATAATGCATGCAATTACAAATGAGAGGTAGAAACACTGTATTAAAGACCTAAGAATACAAACATCATATAAATAAGTGTTCAAATTAACTGCTGGAATTTCATACAGATAAATAAGGTAAATTACATTACTTTGTCAAAGTAAAGGGAAGCCTTGTTTATGTTTTTATCATGTCACTAAATTAGATTAATGCCAACGAGCTTCTGTGCAATTTGTCAGTTCAAATTTATTATCTAAAAGGATTAAAATAAAAGGACTAAAACTGGAGAGTGGTTTATTCAAGTATTCAAGCAGGTAAATAAAAGAAACCAAATAATGTACAAGGTAGGAACCATTTCTGGAGTGATGTTAACTGCCCACCTTCTCCATAACCAGCTATTTGGTAACCTGTCAGGATTAACATGAAAAACACGTATTAGGCTAGAGAGCTGCCACTTTCCTAAGAGAAAACAAACCTCACTTCTCACTAATTTCATGTAGGCACTCCCCATCATTAACAAGCCTTTAGATCCCAACATGACTTGGCCCTATTAGAATTCTAGCGGGTATCCCTTGATTGACATTTTTTTCTAATACTGCCCAAATAAACCAGCTGTTAAGAAGCCAAGAAGTCCCAGCCATCAATGCACATCCACATGCACAATAAAGAATGCAACCAAGGCCAACAGCTGCAGCTCAAAAACATCGCTGAGAAAACCTGGGGGTGCAGATGAAGAGGTTAGACAAACGCAAAGGGTCACCCGAACACAGGCTCTTACCACTGAAAAGCCTACTAGCGACTACGTGTGATGCTGAAAAGGGTGTGTGTAGACAATCAAGTAAAGTATTTTTCAAACAAGTCCATTGTGCCTCAGTTAGTTTTAAATTGCAAAATCCAATACAGAGTTGTTTTAATAAATTAGTGCAATATATGAAAGATTTGGGAAGATTAACAATAACAAGAGTCCATATTAGATCAAATTGAAGATTTCACAATTCCTTTTAACTGCCATCTTTCCCGTCTCCTTAAGCTGTTTCTTCCTGAGCTGTGTAAGGGTCATGCTCAGACTTAGACAACATACCCCCAGGACCAAGCTGCCTGGACCAGATGTCGCTGTTTACTTTACACTCAGCAGACACGTGGAATTCCACACACTGCTCTGGTGAGCTAGCGAAGAGCGACTCATTTTGTTTCCTTAATTGTCCTTAAGAATAAATGAACTAGTGATTCTAGCTCTAAGGTACATTTATTTACCAAGTTCACACAGAGCCAAGCGACATACTCTTGCTTCTGCTTCTACAAAGAAAAAGGAAAGGGGTGACTTTCCAATAAGGCAGGTTTCCTACAAACATGTAGTTTTTGTTTTGAAATCACTGCTCGTTCTTTGGTAGTGACCAGGCAGCAGACCGGCCCAGGACACCTGCTGCTCCTCAGGGCGTGGGAGAGCTGCCGCAGAGCGCCGACAACCTTCTTTCAATACTAGATTTATCTAGAAACAAAACAAAGTAAGTCACAATGAAGATCATTTATATTTTCAAAACCAAGGAAAGGAAAACTAATAAAAAATCACTAACACTCTACCCACATCCTCATCTCTGTTCTGTTTTAGCGCAAGGTTAGCAATTCTGAATACGTTTTCTTCTTTCTGCCTGCTAACTGTTCGGATATGATTTGTAGTTTAGTACTGCACATTGGTAAAGTTTAGATTAGCATGTTAAATAAAGAACATTTAGATTTTAACAGTGAGCTTGCTCACGACTGCAAATAATTTTTAGAACTTCCATCCCTTGTAGCTCCTCAAAATGTGGTTTGACCACATGCACCCCAGTGGGCCCACCTCCGCTTCAGAACCCAGGTCACTGCGCTTGTATTTGACAAGTGACACATGCTGGCATCCTGGCATCCTACCAGCCTCCACTCTGCTATCTACACCAAATATGCAGTACATAGGGTCTTAGGATTCTTCAGTCACTAAGCCCACGAGGCTTGAAATAATTGCATGTGTTATTATTTAATAATGAAAACAGTGTTCTGCACACACAGACACACGCCCACCAGCTCAGCAATACGGAGGGGAGACCCAGGGTAACGGCAGAAGCATCAGCTCTTCACAAGCATCGTCTCTGAGCCTCACAACTCTGCTCCTTTATCTTCCAGGAGGAACTGAGGCCACAGAAAGGCAGTGATTTGCCCACGAGTGGAAAACCACCACTCAAACCCAGGCAGCATGACTCCAAACTCTAAGCCCTTCCTCATGGGCCCGGGAGGCGCACCCCTGCCTAAGGCACTTACACTTCTGCACATTTTCCACGTCCGCAGGGTCCTGGAGAATCTTGGTCAGGCCTTCGAGGAGGAGGGCCGCCTTGTGATAGCGGTACGCAATGTCCTCCGTCTGCTGGAACATCTCGTCCAGGGCCGCAGACTGCACCTGCGCAGCAACAAGACCAGGAGAGTCAGCTTTCCCCAGACAATGTACCCCCGTCTGGGCATGTGGCTCCAAGGGGCTATCTAAAATTAGTACCATCTACCGAACCACGGAAAGCTTCAAAGACTCATCAGGTGAGCAATATCAAAAAGAAGCTTCCTGCTCTAGCTGGTATGGCTCAGTGGATAGAGCGTCGGCCTACGGACTGAAGGGCCCCGGGTTTGATTCCAGTCAAGGGCATGCACCTTGGTCGCAGGCTCCTCCTTGGCCCGGGCCCTGGTTGGGGCTGGTGTAGGAGGCAACCGATGGACGTGTTTCTCTCACATCGATGCTTCTCCATGACTTTCCCTCTCTCTTCCACTCTCTAAAAACAAAAGGAGTTTCCTGACGAGTTATTCTGCAAACACAGCCTCCTTGTCCTCAGACATTCGTGACTCACAGGAATCTGCACTTCCAAACTGGTCCTTCTTCGACGTCACTGCAGAGTTTATTTTAAATATACACGTTCACACTAGGACAGCCTGGCATTTCATTAAAGTAGATTGTTATAATAAAATAAATCATGTTGGAAGTCATTTCTCAGCCTTCTCTTTCAGTTAAACGATGATCTGGCAGAGTCACTAGTTTCTTCAGAGACCATTTGAGCGCCCATGCTGAGGCTAAGTCCAGCGGGTCACAGTAAAGGCAGAAGTCCTCAAGAGGTTGAATGGACTCTCAGCAGGGCTGAAAATCTGCCTGTTATTACCTGCTGCTGGAACAGCCGAAGGCAGTCCCCCAACCTGATGGTCCTTTATTGTTTACCAGGCCTTAACTGTGATATGTATATCTGCTTTGTTAGACTGCAAAATGTGTGAATAAAAAGCCCTGGGTCTGGAGATTCAGGGAGCCCACGTCACTAGAAAGTGGAGCCTCCCCTAGCTCCCCCATGCCTTCCAAATTTATATTTCGTGTCTAGTTTCTATTCATTTACATCGCAGCCCCTTCCAGATCCCTGAACCCTTGCAGCTGCGAAAGGACCCTAGCACACCCACTAAGTGCCAGGCACTGGGCACGCGGGGAGGAAGAGCTCCTGCTCTGGGACAGAGGCCTGCAGGACATGCCATTCCGATTCCCAGGATACGTGGTGTTCTCGGAGGAAGCCCCAGGTGGCACAGGACACGTATGAAGTGCACCCCACATGACTACAGGAGGAAGAGGTCAGGGCAAGCTGCCATGATGTGATGCTCAGGCCAAGTCACAGCGAAGCAGGAGTCAGCCAGGTGACGGGGACAGGGAGTAGGGCCTTGCCATAAATAGGGGACAGCAGAATTATTCACCGGTTGTGCGTTTTCTCTCTCATTATTAAACGCCTGGACTGTCAGTAACCCAGTATCCTCATTTACTTGTCAATATGCACTGTCCCCATCAAAACATAACTGAAAGCCACTCACAGTAAGATAAATACAACGCATACAGAAAATCAGAGCCCAGAAAAGGAAGAAGAAATACATGGTAATAGCTCTAAGCTTGCTAAGCAGCCAGGGCAAAGGGAGGGGCTTGTTGAAGTCACATGGCTCTTATTATCAGAAGAGAAGGAGCACAATTCCCTCTGAGAGGGCACTTCCCTGGCACAACTTCTATAAGAAACTATCGTGCGAATCTTAATTCAGCAGAGAGTGATGCAATGCATGTTATTCGTGTCAACAGTTTATATTCAAAAGTTATTTTCGTAGGACTTTTTATTATAATGGCTTTCAAAATTAAGTCCAAGGGTGTACTATAACAGTGCAATGCAAAGTAAACAAATTTGAGGGGAAGAATGGAGGTCTATTATGTTAATGTGGTAAAAATAAGCTCAGTCAACAATCAATTTTTCCCCACTGTAACTATATTTTTATTGATTTCAGAGAGGAAGGGAGAGAAAGAGAGAGAGAGAGAAACATCAATGATGAGAGAATCATTGACTGGCTTCCTCCTGCACACCCGCTACTGGGGATGGAGCCTGCAACCCAGGCATATGCCCTAATCAGGAATCGAACCGTCACCTCCTGGTTTCAACCACTGAGCCACGGCAGCCAGGTTTACCGCTATCCTTTCACAGTCCCTAATTTCATCTGCACTTTAGAGCAATTTGCCCCATGAGTCTGAAGACAAATTCTTCCCAACTGCAAAGCAGATTTTACTTTGTGTCTACACTTAAGGAATCTGAGCACATGAATTTCTGTGGATTAACAGCAGTATTTTTTCTAATCTTTATCAAGCCACAGTTTCTTATACTGAGGAAAATGCAGACACAGATCCACTAAAGCCTCAGGATGCAAACTGTGGGTGACCAGATCCTGCTATTAGCAATTTTAAAGAGGAATCGTGGAATGTTACCAAATGTGGTAACCAACCTGACTTAATGTGTTACTTCAACGTTAAGTCCAAGGTTACTAAGAGGTGAACACAATATTTGGGACTTGGCAGTGTGAGGCATCAACCCTTTTTAAAGGGCTAGATCAGTGGTCGTCAAACTCATTAGTCAACAGAGCCAAATATAAACAATACAACGATTGAAATTTCTTTTGAGAGCCAAATTTTTTAAACTTAAACTATATAGAGAGGTACACTGTTATTAACTTAATGAAGGTACTCATAAGCTGGCCTTTGCTAAAAACGTCCTCAATCTGATTGAGGTACGTTCGCTGAGTCGACCCCTTCCAACTCTCCCATCCACACGTGTCTTGTATACTTGTTTCGTCTATCTCCTTTCTGAAAACCGACTTCTGCGCATGGGCCACGAAGTTTCAATCGCACTGTACAGTGCACGCCTGCACGTGGTATTTTGTGGAAGAGCCACACTCAAGGGGCCAAAGAGCCGCATGTGGCTCGAGAGCCGCGGTTTGCCGACCACTGGGCAATGTCAAGCAGGTATTCGATTCAGAAGATCCTTTTCCAGCCCTGGCCTGTTTGGCTCAGTGGATAGAGCGTTGGCCTGCGGACTCAAGGGTCCCGGGTTCGATTTTGGTCAAGGGCACATGCCCGGATTGCAAGGCTCCGTCCCCAGTGCAGGAGGCAGCCAATCAATGATTCCCTCTCATCACTGATGTTTCTCTCTCGCTCTTCCTTTCCCTTCCTCTCTGAAATCAATAAAAATATATTTAAAACAAAAGAGATCCTCTTCCAGACGAGAGCACACGCAGTGAGCGTGCGAGGCTTACCATCTGTACAGCGCAGCTATAGATGAGCTTCTCTGCAGTGACGCTGTTCACTTCATCGATAAACCTCTGTTTGTCGGAGAAGAAGCGATTCAGCTTCTCTGTAAGTTTCTTGCACATGGTGATGCACAATTTGTATCGTTCATTCATATTTTTGACAACTGAAAAAGAGAATGAATTTTAATTTTCCTCCAGAGATAAAATCGCAGTGACATGCACCTGTCCTGCTGATTTGAGGAAAGTAACACTAAACAATCATTTAAAAAATGACTGAAAGGTTCATATGCTCTCTTTCCGTGAGAGGACTGAGATAAAGTGCTTCTGACTGCTCTCCGTATCAGTTAAGTGGCAAAAACAAAACACAGAAAAGCTGGCACCTTCTGCCATGTAAGAATATTTAATAATTGATTCCTCACCCAAAACCTGGCTGGAGTCATGGGGAGGGCAGCCCCGGCACGCCACCCATACCTTGTTTCACTGCCGAGGACGGACTCAACTTCCCGGCCTTGATCTGGGCTTTAGCAAGATGCAGCGACGCCGCCAGCAGCTGGGCCGCTTTCATGTACAACACCAGCTGCTCCACCCGCCTGCACAGAAGGCAGCAAGTGAGCGTTAGCCTGCGAGCCACCGCCAGACGCGGCTCTGCACGTCCCAGCACCATGACAACAGCCCTCCACGGGAAGGGCACGCGCCGGGATATTTTTAATGCACAAATGACTCCGAAGGGCCAAGTCGGCATGGAGAAAGATGTGTGTACTTTGAACACAACGATGCACTCGGATAAAAATCAGTGCGATCGCTGTATCATCAGTACCTTCACCAATGTAATCTACAGGGAGAAGGGACACGAAGGGTGCAGAGCCTCCAGCCTGGGCTCATGCAGTGAATCCAGCAGGACGGGGTAACTCAGGGCCTTCCCGAAGCCTGAGCAGCGAGACGGGACCTTCAGCGACGACAGGCCTCCCTCTCAGACAGGACTACAGAAGCATCAAGAACATGGAAATGAATGCAAAGGGCACCTACCCCCAGTCCTTGCTCAGCTGGCTGATCTGGTCCACAAGCACGCTCTCCTGGACCTGGTACAAGGAGACGGCGGACGAGCACAGCTCCGGGAGGCCGCCCCGCGCCGCTGTCAGGTCCAGCACACACTCCGTGAACATCAGCATCAGGTTCAGGTGGCGCAGGGTGTCCGTGTGTTCCCGCTGCAGCAAAGCCAGCTTGTCTTAGAAACTCGCAGGTTAAGGAGAGGTGATGCTCACCTCTGTGCACAGACCACGGCACTGCTGACACTGTCTACACTTATCAATATCAGAGTGAGCAAAGGAGATGGACTGTTTTAAATTCCAGGAAACCAGTGAGAATATAAGCACAAATAAAACCAAATGTGGATGTGAGCACGTTTGTGTGTATATATGAGCACCCACAGAATTTAGCTTCAAAGATACGAGGTCACCATGCTTTTACCAGAAAAAAATGAAACACCAAATGATTCTATCACTATACACGAGACAAAACCATGACAAAATAGATACCGAGATTGCAAGGATATTCTGCACAGTAAACCATTCTTCTTGATGGTTTAGTGCAGGGGTCCTCAAACTTTTTAAACAGGGGGCCAGTTCACTGTCCCTCAGACCATTGGAGGGCCGGACTATAGTTTAAAAAAAAACTATGAACAAATTCCTATGCACACTGCACATATCTTATTTTGAAGTAAAAAAACAAAACGGGAACAAATACAATATTTGTATTTGCATATGGCCCGAGGGCCGTAGTTTGAGGACCCCTGG
>NW_005362033.1:2487654-2502383 GCF_000412655.1 Myotis brandtii
TGAAGTAAAAAAACAAAACGAGAACAAATACAATATTTGTATTTGCATGTGGCCCGCGGGCCGTAGTTTAAAGACCCCTGGTTTAGTGAATGCTACTGACTTATAACTTGACTTCTGGTGGTTCTTCAGTTAACAGCGATTCCTAACACCAAAGCTCTAAACTTCTGTGATCTTTTCAGTTAGAGAGGGAAGCATAGACAGACACAATAGCATGCAGTGAAAATGTATTTTAAAGTTAATGTTGTTTGGAGATTATTTTTTACCTATAAATATATTTTCAAATCTGAAATAAGAGACTAAGTTTCTTCCTCTCCCAGAGAATCATTTTCCTAGAGACAAGAGCATGAACCAATCAACTCCTGAAAGTCCACTCCAGGCCAGCACCTGGGCCGTGTGCTCCAACACAGACACTCCCATGACGTCCCACACACAGTGGACACAATTTACATCAAAGTTGATGGAGATGGAAAAACCTCTGAAGATTGCTTTCCCAGTCTCAGATTGTATTACACATTTTCAAAATCACCACTAACCCTGCCACAAGATCACTACTAAAGCTTTGTATGCAGTCTGTTATGTGAAATATGTAATTCTCATTCACACAAGATAGAAATGTTAGAGGCCCAGCATGGAGAGAGAGTTTCTTTTTCAGTTGGTCCAGAGAAGTAACCATTTTAGATTGGAATGCAGACTACATTGGCATTGAACTCAGGGACAGGACCAGCACAGCCCACGGAATGCTGCCCGAGGCCAGTGGAGGAGGTAGTCTTTGGAGCAGCCGTGGGCAAACTACGGCCCGCGGGCCGGATCCGGCCCCTTTGAAATGAATAAAACTAAAAAAAAAAAAAAAAAAAAGACCGTACCCTTTTATGTAATGATGTTTACTTTGAATTTATATTAGTTCACACAAACACTCCATCCATGCTTTTGTTCCGGCCTTCCGGTCCAGTTTAAGAACCCATTGTGGCCCTCGAGTCAAAAAGTTTGCCCACCCCTGCTTTGGAGTCACAAAACACACCTCTCTTTTCTGGACTGCTGCTCAGCAAGCTTGCGGTCATGACGTGCTTTTCCCTGCAGAGCTGGGTCCATGGAGACACGATGCTGCTCTACAAACCTAAGTGAGCACCAGTCTGCTCGGCAGGTTTACTTTCCAATGTAGGTAACTAACCTGGCATCATGGTTTATTTTTTTAAAGCCCGACTTTAAGTGTATTACTTCTATCTTATGAAGAAAAAGCAGCTTTAAGAATAAGAAGTTATGGTTTCAGGAGAAAGATTATACTTCAGAAGTCCTATAAGTAGTAAATAAACTTCAGATTAAAAAACTAAGAACACAAAATCTATGTGTGTCACTTCCCATCAACCAAAGCTTGCCATGCATGAGTGCCATGGTCAACATTATTCTGAAAATACGCCAGCAATGTTTTTCAAACAGAAAAGGTCAGTTAAAGAGAAGAAAAAAACTTCAGAGTTCTGATTCTCTTCCCTACCTCCATCAGCGTCTCCTCCGGCAGCTCAGGCGCTTCAAAGGTGATGAGCCCCTCCAGGCTGGGGGGCGAAGCCCCATAAGGCGTGTATCTCAGGCTGGGGGCCGCCTCTGCTCCCGGAGGGGATGGCCCCCAGCATGGCCCGGGTGGGGAGCCCACACACACGCGGCTGCTTGCGGAGCACAGGGAGCCCCCCGAGCTGCTGGAGCCCACTGCAAGGAGACAGGACACGGCGGCTCAGGGCCAGCAAGGTGCACAGTCCCTCATGCTGCTCCCACTACCAGAGAAACACAGGAAACACGCAACGAGAAGCACCGATCCTACTGGAACATACGAATAGCTTTTATTTTGCCTGTCAACCTTTACACCTTGTCATTATGTATATCTTACAGAGGTCATCATAGCTACTTTTTAAATATTGCTTTAACCCAATTTATAGCTTATACATTTCTTCCTGTTTCTCCACATTTCCATAATTATAAAACTCAGTGGATGCAATAGTCGTTAATTAAATTTATATACATAATGTTCATCTGAAAGCATTTATACTATTTCTGATCTTTTAATGTCACAAATAACACTAATAAAATCTAAATTTCCCCTTCTTTGCAGTAATTCACTTGTGATTAATGCTCCAAAGAGGTATGATAAACAGGAATGGGATTACCACAGAGCAAGTATCATAAACTTTTAACAGCTTTGTAAGAACCGCCACCACTCTCTGCAGCAGCTGTGAGCCAGCAGGAGCCCGCTAACCACACAGCCTGGGAACCTCTGCTCTAAACGCTGGCTTAGTTAACAGGCGTCAAATGTTCCTTTCTTAGAATGAAAGCTTCTTCTTAATACTTTTTCAATCTTAAAAACAAGATTATTAGCTCTACTTGCTCTCTTGTGGTCTATTTATATCCTTTCTTACTAATCTATTGAATCTTGATTAGTAACTTATTTAGCATGAGAGAACTTAAAGGACACAATGTGTAATCTATAAAGTAATGTAAATGATAGCTCATTTCAAGTCCAATCTAAATATTCTCTCAAGTTTTGGTATTAATAACCTATTTATAGAGTATAAATGATAAAACCAATCTACTATCCTGTCTAAATGTAGGATTAAGTGCCAAGATTGGGACCCAAAGTACAAAGGAAAAAAAAAGGTAAATTAGGTTTTAAAATACACAAAACAAAGATAAACCACCTGTCATTTTCAAAACCTTTCCTGGATGCGCTAAAACCAGCCTTCAGTATAACACAAGTATATAAGTATATAACATAGTACTTTTACTTCATAAAGGTTTTTTTTAATAAATATTGCCTCATTTATTTCTTATAACCCTTTAAGAAAATAGTTATTTCCGTGTCATTGGAAAAAGAAACCGAACTCCAGAGCGGCTCAGTGACTCAGCCATCTGAGCCACACTACGCCATTCTCAGAACACCGCCCTCCAAGCGTGAGACAGACTACAGAGGCGAGCCTTCACCTGAGGTTGTCCTTGGTCGAAGGACCGTGTGGGTCCGAGTGGGGGCCGTGGCGCTGTGTGGAGGGGACCCCACAGTGAACAGGACGGCCCTGGAGCTGGCTGCTGCTCCCCCAGGAGGCACCAGGGCCACACCACAGGCTCCTGCAGGGGCGGCCACAGAAAGGCACATTACTTTGATAGTGTTTATATTGGGGGTGGGATTATAGGGAGACCTTCACTTTTATATTGTTTTTTTTGTTTGTTTGTTTTTTTTTTACAATAAGCATTCAATACAGATATCCATTAAAACTATTTTATAGTAATCTTTTCATGGCTATGAATCTTTTTCACACCAAAGCCCAGTATTCAGTTACTTCTGTGTACTTTTAAAATACACGAACTGGCCCTGGCTGGGTGGCTCAGTTGATTGGAGCATTGTCCCATACATTAAAAGGTTGCAGGTTCGATCCCCAATTGGGGCATGTGCAGGAGGCAACCGATCAATGTTTCTCTCTCATATCAATGTTTCTCTCTTTCTCTCAAAAAAAAAAAAATCAATAAAAACATACCTTCAGGTGAGGATAAAAAACAAAACAAATCAACTGCAGTCAATTATCCTGTTGAGGATAATTTGAAAAAGTGGAAACCAAGAATAGGGGATAAAAATTTGAGGTAAAGCTGAAGGTAGATCAGGAGTCTCCATAGCAACAGAGCTACAGAAGGATGTTGAAAATTGAGTGAAAGTATATTTATGCCTTAGAATCGCACCCTTACAACTGCAGGAAGACAGGGAGCCGCAACAGGTGTCGAAGGGGCTTAATGGGCTGAACGAAGAGAAGGTGAAAAATCTCCCATCCACCAAACTAAGCAGAATCAAGAAAAGTTGTCCAAAGCGTTTCCACACTCAAGCATCTGAAACACATTACATTTCTGAGACCACAGAATGGAGGTAGGAGTTAACTACATACATCATGAATTTAAAGGAGAGACTGAACCAGATACAGAAAAAAATTATCTCTCAATGTCCATCTTCTCTGCAACAGAGCATAGCACATTTAAAGCATTGACTTAACAGCAAAAATGTGGGTTCATAAAACCTTCCAGGGAGCAAGGAATAAGTGGGAAGTAATTAACAGTACCTACTGTTACACAAAATGTACAAAATGACATAGGTACTCTTGTCACTTAATGTAATATCTTTATGATTTTATTCTATTAGGTATAAAAGTATTTAAAGATGGTCATGGGTATATTTTCAGAGCCAATGACCCTATTTTTTTTCACTAAGGCTTAAGTTTTTCCTATTTCCTACTATCAATAATTTTTATTTCCAGAAACTGAAATTTCATGATTAGAAAAAAATTATAATTTCAAATGATGATAATAAAATTCATGTGGGAGAGAGAAAAAAGAATAAAAGTTATCAAAAATGCATTTTATGGCTAAAAAATTTTTAAGTATGTTTTTATTATTGATTTTAGAGAGAGTGGGAGAACAAGAGGGAGAGGGAGAGAAAGAGAGAGAGAGAGAGAAATATCAATCGCCTTCTGCATTGCACCCTGACTCAGGATTAAACCCACAACCTGGGCATGTGCCCTGACTGGGAATCAAACCGGCGACCTTTTGGTGCAATGATTCTCTCTCATCTCTGCTCAACCAACTGAGCCACACTGGCCAGGGCATGCCTAAAAATTAAGAAAAAAAGATCTGGTTTCACATGCACAAACTTTTACTTAACACCTATTCATGTAGAACTCAAAAGCTCTATGAAATTTAAATTTCTTTCTAAAAGAGAATTAGAAAAAGTCATTCTACATAATATAATCATTCAGGCAAGCTGTTTTCAAAAAATTGTCCCAGTTTCTAGTGACTTTTCGTAAAAAGCACATAGAACGGAGAATTCTGAGACTCTTCCAAGGAAACTGACTTTATGTGAAACAGAACATGGGGAAGTTCATGCCTAAGGGCACTGTCCCCCCAAAATGAAGACTGTGATGGTAAGGAAACTGAGCTAAGGGCTCTATTGGAGAAAGTAAACAACATGTAAGAACGGATGGGTAACCTAAGTAGAGAGAGGGACACTTGAGAAAAGGAAATGTTACAAGTAAAAATCACTGAAACATCGATGAATAACACATTTGATGAGCTCATCGAAGCCTGGACATGGCTGAGGGGAGAATCAGCTTGGAGATATGTCAATAGGAACTTCCAAAACTGAAAAGCAAAGAGGAAGAAGAAAGAAAGGAAAGAAACAAAAACCAAAGAATACCCAAGAACTGTGGACGACTATAACGGAGTACCACATGCACAATGGGAATATCAGAAGGCAAAGAAAGAGAAAAGGAACAGCAGAAATATCTGAAGTACTAATGACCGAGAATTTTTCAAAATTAATGACAAAACCCAACCACAGCTCCAGGAAGCTTAGAACACCAAGCATGATGAATACTAAAAAGTCCACACCTAGGCATATTCCCTTTGGATTAGAGATCATGTTCAATCAGTTATCTGCTAGTCCAGACATTCCCTCCTTTGGATGCTCATGGGAAAATCAATTAAGAAATTATAGTGTGTCACAAGAGACCTCTGCCTGTAGGTTCCCAAGCCACAGCTCCTAGGTCACACAACACCTTGGCCCCAGAGGAAACCAATTCTCAGAAATTCTTTGTGGCTTCTTCAAATTCCTACACTAGCTCTATGCATTTGGCATGCATAAAGGTGTGTAAAATAGTAAAAACTCTGACATATTAAAGAGACTATATATTTACCCATTTCTTACTCCTGTGCAAACATCTTGACAAATATGACTTTTAAAAATTATAGCCCTAGCCAGTTTGCCTCAGTGTCAGCCTGTGGCAACAAAGGGTGCCAGGTTCAATTCCGGTCAAGGGCATGGACCTCGGTTGCAGGTTCCTCCCCAGCCTGGGCCCTGGTTGGGGCTCATGCAGGAGGCAACCAATCCATGTGTTTCTCTCACATTGGTGTTTCTCTCTTCCACTCTCTCTAAAAGATCAATGGAAAAATACCCTCAGGTGAGGATTAAAAAAAAAATAATAGAGAAAACAAGACTAAAGAGGCTAAAATAGTGATTCTGAAATTTAGGTACAGATTCCTAAAATCCAAGTCTGGGTTAGGTCTGGAATCTAAATGTGGGTCTGCAGACGTAACAGCCCTTGGAAGAGCTATGCAAGGGCCAGGGATCTCAGTGACCTGTGGGTCTTTACAGGAACTCCTTGCTGTATAAGAAATAGTTAAGAATGCATGAGTGTTTAGCCTAACTTTAGCCAGTATTATCCTATTGATAAAAAATGATCTTGGTCAGAATTCCTTCTAACTCATAGGCCATTGGTCATCAAGATATGGAACAAGTCCCTGTCTTGATAGGCTACTGAGAAAGACAAAAGGACAAGGACAGGATAAAGAAATCTGGGCCAGTAAGCGCATGCTCAATCAGTAGAAGCAGGTACATAGAATAACTACCCCCAGCCCAGCCTAAGAGGCCATGTCCTAAGCCCTGGAACCTTTGCATAGACTATCTTACATGCCAAAAGGAAATTAAAGTTGCAGGTGGAATTAGAATTGCTAATCAACTGACCTTAACATAAAGAGATAACCCAGTGGGTCCCATGTAATCACAAGGGTCCTTTAAGTGCAGAATAGAGAGGCAGGTCAGAATCTAGGCTGGCCACTGCTGACTTCCAGACGGAAGGGGCTGAGCAGGAATGAGAGCAGTGTCCAGAAGCTGGAGAAGGCAAGGAAGCACACCCTTCCCAGAGCCCGCAGGAGCCTGCTGGCACCTGGACTTTGCCCAGAAAGACCAATTTCACACTTCTAATTACCTGCTCCCATCCCCCTCAAAAACAAATAGTTTTCTCTTACCTATATCCATTGGTCGTTCTGTATTTAAACTGTCTGTGCTGCCCTGATGTCCACCTAAAAGTGTCTTGACTTGTTGATCGGACAGTTTCCCAGTACTGACAGATCTAAAAAGAAGAGTGATTTTAATAATGAAAAATCCACACGTAAATAATAAGGATTTAAGCCAAGCCATAAAAGGGTTAATTCGAAGCCAAAGAACAAGGAGACAAAAATAGATAACAATTCAAGGTAGAGATAAACTTCATTAACCAATATAAACAAGAGGCAGAAATAGGCTATTCAGGAAATTCAGCAAGAGCTCTGTATTTCCAGCTACAGGAAGCATCTACGGTTTTCGGACTCTAAGTATACAGTTCATATCCAGCTAATTTGGTCTGGTTGTTTTGTAACAGAAATATATGTACTATGGTAGTTTTCATGTTTATTTTTTAATTTGTAAATACATTTTTATTGATTTTAGAGAGAGGAAGGAAGAGGGATAGAGATAGATAGAAACATCGATTGCCTCCTTCACGCCCCCTACTAGCATCAAGCCAGGCATGTGCCCTGACCGGGAATTGAACCGTGACCTCCTGGTTAATGGGCCAATGCTCAACCACTGAGCCACACCAGCAGGGCAGTTTTCATGTTTAAAGCTGGAAGGAAACGGTGTTTTTTACCTGCCAAACACTGCCTTGCTTTGCTGCTCAGACGTCTGCCTCTCCCTTCCTGGTAGTAAGAGACAATGAGAGCATTCCCGTGGGTCATCCCCATCTTTAGATTGCCCTTCAGAAGGCCCATGGCGAGGAACCAACGCTAGCAGGTTGGAAGATGCTTGTGTTTTGGGGATTTTGAAAGGAGCTGTGGTCTAAAGAAACACGTAAGCTGGTTATTACGATGTGCAAAGCATTCAGTACTGGCAGGCTGCATAGCCCAGCAGCCAGGAGCACTGACTCTGGAGTCGGTCAGAACTGGATTAAAATACTGGCCCTTCCACTTACAGCCTCTAACCGTGGGCACCTCAGTGGGATAATGTACATAAAGCATTCAAGTCAAGGGCCTACACTGCACCTGGCACATATCAAGTGCTCATTAAATTGTAGCTCTTCTCATCATAAGGCCTTTCCATACTAGTTCATGACCTATTGTAGAGAGCTCAGTTCAGCTATTCCATGGTATCGCTGCCTCTGCATCCATTCTGTTTGGCCAAGTGGACTGCAGGGACTTTAAACTGACACTTGCCTGTAAGTGCACGACCCAGCTAGCAGCCCGCACGTCACGAGCAAATGTCAGCTCCTGAGGTGACGCCCCACCTCCCAGAATCTTCCTCATGTACCCCTTAGGTAAGACCCCTATGGAGCTTACCAGAACTCTGCTTTTTGGTTTGAATTGAGCAATCTAGCCTTAGCCAGGAATCCGAAACACTCTACCCATGAACCCCAATAAAGGCATGCACCCAGACCCTGCTTCTCCCTAGCTGCACGCCGTCTGGGCATCCCCCCAGGCACCCACCCCAGGATGTCTCTTTCAGGAGCTGTGAGTAAAAGACCTCCATTTCAATTTCTCTTGTGGTCTGTTGTTGAACTGGCTCTCCATCCGTCCACTTCACAATGTTAACCTAACAAAGCCGTAACCCCTACAAAGGTTTAATAAACACACCTTGGTAGGAGAGCCAATTATTGTTGGTAAAGGGGTTTTAAAGAACCAGTCAGAACTCCGCGGAGAGGACCCCAGGTGTTTGGTGGGAGAAGTCCCCAGGCTGCCCGGCCGACTGGGCTGAGGGGAGTGACTGCACCCAGCCCCCATGTGGGACGGGCACACGGGGTCGGAGTGCTGCTTTCTGAGCTTCTGCTTGTGCTGGTAGATGTCAGTGAGGCTGGGGGCGCTCTGCAGTCTAGCACCCAAGAAAAAAGACTGTGGTGACTGAGCCTGCGGCACTGAAGAACCTACCAAGAAAACAGATGCAGTGTTAACCCAGTGGGAAGAAGCACATGGCACAAACATAAGGATTAAGAGAACAGTTCTTTCTTTCTTTCTTTATTTGATTTCAAAGAGGGAGAGGGAGAGAAACATCAATGATGAGAGAGAATCATTGATTGGCTGCTTCCTGCATGCCCCCTACTGGGGATCGAGCCCACAACCCAGGCATGTGCCCTTGACTGGAATCGAACCTGGGACCCTTTGGTCTGCAGGCCGACGCTCTACCCACCAAGCCAAACCGGCCAGGGCAAGAAGACAATTCTTAAAATGAGAATTTCAATGAAAGCCTTTACTTGGCAGGAGACTATTTTTTTGGCATCCTTTACAAACCAGTGACAAGAACATTGTCACTGATATTCTCAGGAGACAGAAGTGGATAACGGGTATATTAGCTGCTTTATCAGCAGCTAGCAAATAACTCAGATTAATTCGAGGTCTAATTAGGACCAAAACAACAAACACTTAGAATGAACAGGATCATTTCCACCCTTTACATAAACACATACTTGGGTTTAACAATGTGATTATTCCCTTTTCTCACACCTCAACTAAAATAAACTTTTCAAACGAACCCAGAATAACCCTTTCTTCCTTTCTTTAAAAAAAAAAAAAAGATATGTAAAGAGAATTAGATAATACACTGTTCCTGAATTTGATTTTATTTGTTTAAAATTAACAAGCTTATGGCCCTGGCTGATGTGCCTCAATGGGCTGGACATCATCCCATGCACCAAAAGGTTGCTAATTCGATTCCCGGTCAGGGCACACACCCAGGTTATATGCCCAATCCCCAGGAGGGGGTGTGCAGGAGGTAGCCATGCGATGTGTCATTCTCACATCAATGTTTGTCTCGCTCTCTCCCTTCCTC
Source organism: Myotis brandtii (assembly GCF_000412655.1). NCBI lineage: Eukaryota > Metazoa > Chordata > Mammalia > Chiroptera > Vespertilionidae > Myotis > Myotis brandtii. The sequence continues at coordinate 2,497,304 of NW_005362033.1, forward strand.
TCTTTTTAAGAATCAATAAAAAAATCTTCAGATATTCTTGACTCTAAGGGGATACCTACCAGGGGCCTGGGAGACAGTCTTGATATGCTGAGCAGTTGGCAATAAGGGACTTCACCCACACAAACCTGGTTGCTGCCAACTTAAGGTCCACTAAGCCTTGAGCTCCACTTACAAATTCTTTGGCACTTCTAAGCCAAACTACCACCGATAACATTAAGAACATACAAATCTTCTCAGTGATCAATAACCATCATCTTTCTAAAAACGGACATCAATAGGAGCTTTTGCTACTGACCACTCCTGGCTAACTTCATACTGAATTTGATATTTAACTTTTCATAACAGGGTTCTGCTAAACACACACAGGCACAGGTATATATACGCATGTGTGTACATGCGCATATGCACAAAAGTAAAATTAGTGGCAAAGTGTTATGGTCTGGAAAGCTAATTTGTATGCTTTCCCAAGGATCAGAGTTCCTTTAACTGGCCAACTCCTCAAATGCACGTACAGTAAGATTTGACTTTAAAAAGCACGATTTACACACATCTTTGGAGGCATATATGGTACATAATAAAGCAAATAAACATCTATATTTGTTTTTTATTGATGCTAACTAGTAGTTCTTATCAAGAATAGTATTACTTGGGGACGGGGTGAGCTAAAAGGGGTCAGCTACATCTGCATCTATGTAATACTTTCAACAATAAGGATTAAAAAAAGAATAGTATTAATCAAAGCAACAAAATTTCATTACCTAGGTTTTCATTATCTGTGTGACAATGACCAAAATTTAGCTAAGTTACTTAATTCCTAAGACTTATTTTCATAAAAGAATCATATACCCAAAAAGAGAGGGCCACACCAACTGGGCACCGATTCTGTTTTTTTGATAAGACTAGAAAAACATAACTCAAATCCATCCTATATAATAAAAGGCTAATATGCAAATTGTCCCCTCAACTGGGAGTTCAACCAGGGGGCTGGGCCGGCCAACTGCCCACAGCACCGCCCCCGATTGCCCCCCCCAATTGGGGGCGGGGCCAGCCCGCCGACTACCCGTGACCCCTCAACCCTCCCACACCCTGCGGCCAGACCCCACCTGTGCACTAATTCGTGCACCAGACCTCTAGTTCATAACAGGATTAGTTATTAATATGCCAACTCCATCTCCTACCTGAAGAGTTCCTCCTCCCGGATTCCTGGCCCTGTGGGCGCCCACAGCAGCACTGACTCCATGGCTCTGGAATGGCACCAACTGCAAAGAGGGAACAGGGGCAGGGCAGAGAAATGCTTCAAAACCGGCTAAGAATGGAGACAGGCAATACATGCAGATTGCACAGTACATTGTAGTTTACAAAATTTACTCAGCAAACATTTAGCTCAGCTAAACAACCAATGTGCTGGGTACTGGGCATACTAGGATCAAAAGTACCTATACTCTTTTTTTAAAAAAATATATTTTATTGATTTTTTTACAGAGAGGAAGGGAGAGGGATACAGAGTTAGAAACATCAATGAGAGAAACATCAATTCAGCTGCCTCTTGCACGCCCCCTACTGGGGATGTGCCCGCAACCCAGGTACATGCCCTTGACCGGAATCAAACCTGGGACCCTTCAGTCCGCAGGCCGACGCTCTATCCACTGAGCCAAACCGGTTAGGACAAAAGTACCTATACTTTTAAAACAAGATCAATAGGAAAGAAAGCCATGTACAATCAGTGTCTGCAACAAGTATGTCCTTAAAACAGGGAAGTACAAAGAGTTTGTGCACAGAGTTGGGGGCTTGTGGAGCTGAATGACAGCCCAGCTACTGTCCCTCTGAATCCACCCTATTCCTGCTCCCCAGGCCTCCCAGCCACTGACTGCATATGTTCGAGGCATTCATTCAGGCTTGTTCAAGCAGGTCAGGAAATGTGGACAACTCAGTGCATGGGGACACTCTTTCAGCTGGGCTAACCTCTCTGAGCCCGCACTGCAGCCAGGACTCCTTCCTTTCCCTCAGATGGTCGCATCTGCATGGCAGTCTCAGGGGGCTCCCTGTGAACTCCTGCTTCCTCCCCTTTATCCAGCACAGGTGTCCCCCAATCTCTCTTGCACATCTCTGCATCTACTTTCTTTGCATGTACCTCTCAGGACCCAAACCAATAAAAAGGAGAGCTGGTGAAGACTTCAGGCGATTTAAGTAGGCAAGAGACCCACGTCTACAAAAAGGAAGAGGCACCGACCAAGGGGTTAGGTCGGCAGGCAAAGGGTTAGCAGACCCCGAGGAAGAGCCTTTTCCTTGAGTTCAAGGATAAGTTTTGGAACATTTCTCTGGAAACCTTGGAGTCCCTTAGGAGCTGCTGAAGGATGAGGCAGAGCCAAGATTTTGTTTGAAAAAAAAAATATCAGCTAAAAACAGCTTCAAAACCATTGCAACAGGTGAGGTGGTGATACATGTTTTTTTGTGGGTTTTTTAAACATTATCACTGTGGTTTTGAAATCAGGGCTTCTGGGCACCGTCCTTGCTCTGCCTCCTCCCAACCTTCCCATTCCCTCTGAATCCTACTCCGGCAGTCTTGGCTGAGGGTGGCGGCCCTCTCCCTTTAGAAATGTGTGTGCGTGTGTGTATAAAAAAGTTTTGCGTTGTTTTTTTGTTTTTTCAATTTTGAGATCTGCCCCTACTGGGCCCTCTCTGTACCACCTTTTCTTCCCCACCACACGGATGTTGTTTTACACAAATTCTGCAATCCCAGTTGCTCTGGTCTCTGTCTTACTTTCACTAAATGTATGCTTTAAGGCTTGTTTTTATGTTTGGTTGGGTTTTGTTGTTGCTGTTGTGTTTCTGCTCTGTTTTAGCTGTTCCTCTGCTGTACATAGTTCCCAGGAGGTGGCAGACTGTAACAAGGCTACCGCCACATCTCTCCCTGGTCACAGGCGGTGCTGTTATGTACACGACTGTCTTTTAATCCTCAGAAATCTGAGTGGTATGTAGGGTAGGGGTTTTATGTACTTTAACCTAGATTTTCTGACTTTCTGTTTAGAGCCCAAGCCCAAAGGAGATACTTTTTATGCAAAAGATCCATTTGTATTATATTTTCAATGGACGTCCTAACAGATTTACCCAGAGGTTCTCGAGCGGGACTAAGGGGCAGGGTGTACCCAGGGGGGTGGGATATGGTCCCAGCTGAGACTCTTTGTCACCGTGAGCCAATGGTCCCATAGAGTGTGCCAGGTCAGATCTGGCAGTAAAAAAGGTTGAAGACAACTGCTTTAAACTCGTACCCAAAGGGGAAGGTGAATAAGGCCTGGAAGACCCAGTGGAGAGTCTTCGTCCGACTGTCTGTGCTGTGTCTGCGGGCGCTGGGGAGCCGGCTCCCACCCGGAGGAAGCCCATAGGGCTGGTGTTGGACCTTCGCACCACTGCAGACCTGGGAAGAAAAAGAAAATGACTCCCTCTGACAGGTTCTAGGACTCTCTTTATTGTCTTTTTTTCCTAAAACTTCCTAGAAATATGCCATGGAGTAGATTTTTAAAAAATATGTAACAGTCACATGGCACAAATATAAAGTGCATAACATTATAGAGTGAACTCTCCCTCTCCCCATACCCCTTCTCCTAATTCCCAGCACTCCCTCCACCTTATGCACAAGGCTCCCCGTTTTAGCCTCTGATCCTTCCAGAGCTCCTAATGCACTGCAGGCACACCCGGCACTGCACACACTGCCGGCCCCTGGACAACACAGGTTTGAACTGCACGGGTCCACCTATATACATTTTTTTCAATAAATACTGTAAATGTATTTTCTCTTATGATTTTAATATTTTCTTCTCTCTAGCTTACTTTATTATAAGAATACAGCATATAATATATATAACATACACAATGTTAATAAACTTTATGTTAACATATATTAATTGACTATTTATATGGTAAGGCTTCTGGTCAACAGTAGGCTATTAGTAGTTAAGTTTTGGGGGAGTCGAATTTTCAATCGCACAGGGAATTGGTGCCCTAACCTCTGTGTTGTTCAAAAGCCCACTGTATAATCATACTTTCATCTTTAGAAAAGATAATGTTATATATACCAGCCATTTTCTCTCTCATTTTTAAATTGAACTAGCAGTCAATAGTTCTTTTCTTTAATGCTCAAACTGGTTTCTAGTGGATTTTTAAAATGTTTTTATTGATTTTAGAGTGAGAGGAAGGGAGAGGGAGAGATAGAAACACTGATGTATAGAGAAGCATCAACATCAATCGATCACCTCCTGCATGCCTCCTCCTGGGGATTGAGCCCACAACCCGGGCTTGTGCCAAACCAAACCAAACCAAACCAAACCAGTGACCTCCTGGTTCATGGGTTGATGCTCAACCACCGAGTAGCTGGGCTGTACCAACCATTTTCAAATATGGGGGTGTTAATACCCCATTATACTCTTAAAATTACTGACGATCCCAGAGAGATTTTGTTCATGCAACATACAAGCTGATACTTACTGTAGTAGAAGTTAAACAGAAATTTTTGCAATTATCAATTCATTAAAAATAACTTATACAGGTAACATAATTATGAAAAATAATTATATCTTCCAAAACAAAGTAAGTTAGCGAGAAGTGTGACATTATTTTACATTTTTGCGAATCTTAATATCTGATTGAATAGATGACAAGTGGATTCTCATAACTATTTCTACACTCAACCTGTATAACATTGGGTGTAGTATATGAAGGAAACCCAGACTTACACAGATATGTAACTGGAAAGGGGAGAAATATTTTGGTAGCCTTTTCAGATACTTCTCTTTGAAGCTACATAAAAACTCAGCAAGTCGGGGAAAACCAAGATGGCGGCATAGGTTAACGCCGGAGTTTGCTGCCTCAAACAACCACTTCAAAAATACAACTAAAAGACGGAACGGACATCATCCAGAACCACAGGAAGGCTGGCTGAGTGGAAGTTCTACAACTAGGAGGAAAGAGGAAACCATACGAGACTCAGAGGAGGCGCAGTGCTGAAGTGAAATACTAAGGTGCGGAGTGCATGTGGAGAGGGCTGGCGGCTGAGGGCGCGGTTGTTGTTTTCAATCGGGAGGGA
>NW_005362033.1:2503788-2505686 GCF_000412655.1 Myotis brandtii
GGGAGCTGGAAGGAGGGGAGTTTATGGGGGGAAAAAAGAGGAACAAATGTAATAATCTGAACAATAAAGATTTAATTAAAAAAAAAACAACTCAGCAAGTCATCATTTCTGAAAGACTATTCACAGCATGGAATTAGAAACCACATCAGTGAGATTATGTATTCTGTTACATTTGATCACTTGGAAAATATTGGTTGAGCCTGGCTGGTGTCGCTCAGTGGTTGAACATCGAACCTCTGAACCAGAAGGTCACGGTTCAATTTCCAGTTAGGGCACATGCCTGGATTTCGGTCTCAATCCCCAGCAGAGTCGTGCAGGAGGCAGCTGATCAATGATTCTCTCTCATCATTGATGTCTCTCTCTTCTCCCCCTCCCTTCCTCCCTGAAATCAATAAAAATATATTTAAAAAAAATATTGGTTGACTGAGTTATGCATATATTCCAAATGTTGACACATTATACAATATTAAAAAGTCACATTCACATCAAAAGACCACCATCAATCTTAGAAATGGCTGTCAAGATGTAACAGGAGCTGTCAAGATCACAATGATGAATACAAATTTTCCAAAATACTAATTTTTGTTCAGGAGCTCAAATCTTATGTCATTTGTTTTCTATAAAGTTACAGACTTAGTTCATTTTTTACAAAATGGCTGCCAAATATCCATAATCATAGTTTTGTTCTTTAAGAATGGTGTTCATGAAAAAGTGGCTAGTTCAGCTTGCAACTAAAACAATCATACAAGTGCTTTTCCTTAAGACAACTACTCCAATGTGCAGCAAAAGTACTTTATGCCTACATTCCACTCAAGGCTAAGATTTTCAAAGAAAAATAATAATTTTTACTGCTTTATTAAAGACATTCTTTGGTATTCCAAGTGTGTGATAGTAAAGAACACAAAGACTAACAGTATAGTTGGGGGCCACTAGTTTGAGGCGTTTTAAGGCACCAGCAATTTTTCCATCATTGGTTTTGCACTATCAGTATATGTACCAATGCAGTGAAAAAGCAAACAATATCCTAGTATTATTATGAAAGTAGTTTTTTCCTCATGGACCCTATAAAAAGGGAGCCACAAACTACACTTGAGAACCACTGCTAATAACACTCTTCATCACTCTTTTCACTTTATAATAAACTAAACAATCTTCTACCTCAGGACATAGAGAGCTGCCTTACTCTTTTTTGGAAGATGCTCCATTGTCAGAGATAATCTATAATAAATCAGTCCCTTACTGGTGGGCATTTGGCTTATTTCTCATCCTCTGCTATTATAACAATAACTTTGTATACAATTTCATACACAGGCAAGGACTGATTATCTATACAATAAATTACCAGAAGTTGAAGTGCTGCTTTAAAGATATATGCATTAATAATTTTCATACGTATTGCAAAATGCCCTTTGTAAAAGTTTTCTCAATGGTGAGGATCATTTTCCATTCATTGAGCTATGTATTTGGTGGGCCCTTTTAACCTTAAATCTTGTATCCACCAATGCTGAAAAAATTTTTTTTGATTTCCCAGAAATTTTCTTCCTCATCATTTTCTTTTTCTTTCTGGAATACCTATACTAACTAACCCTTGAAGAGTATTTTTCATTTATATTTTCCAACTTTATCTGGTTCACCTATTCCAGATACTTCCTCAACTTTGTCTCCCAGCATTTATTTTAATTATTATAATTTGTAATGTCCAAGAAGAGGGCTTTTTTTTTTTTTCCCTTCACATTTTTTTTAAATTTTTATTTATTTATTTTTTATTATTCCTCACCTGAGGATATTTTTTCCATTGCTTTTTAGAGAGAGTGGGAGGGAGGGAGGAAAGAAGGTGCTGGTGGGAGGAGAGAGAGAGAGAGAGAGAGAGAGAGAGAGAGAGAGAGAGAGAGATAGGT
>NW_005362033.1:2505724-2507143 GCF_000412655.1 Myotis brandtii
TCCCATACCCCCCAGTGTCTTATGTCTATTAGTTATGCTTATATGAGAAGAGGGCTTTTTAATTTTGATTTTTTCAATAGTATTTCGTCCTTATTTATGGATGCAGTTTCTAACCTTTCTCTAAAGGTACTAATTTTTAAAATAAGTTCATTTTCTTTGCATTCTTGCTATTTCTTTCAGATTCAGTTTTCCTACTTTTAGCCATATGCCTCACTTTCACCTCTCCACTGAGTGCTCTGAGATTTCTGTTTCTGAGGGCACTGTGGGGCACAGCTGTTCTCACTGCCAGCAGGCATTCATCGTCCATTCTCTTTGCTTCCCAGAAATTTATTGAAATCTTCCACCCACTGAATATTTATTCTTATTTTCCTTTTCTTTGTGGACTTATACCATTGTCAGTCCTTTGCTACCTCAGTGGGGTTTTAGAATGTAGAAAAAATAAGTAATATGTAAATAATCTGTTACTACTGGTGGGATTCCATTTTATAACACACTTTTCCTCAATTCTTAAAAATAATTATATTTGTGGACAAATATATACATACCATATCAACCTGCCAAGCTTAAATATTATCTAAATAGATCCATTACAAAAAAATTTTTTAGTCAATTTTTTTGTACCATTTTGTACACCTCCATTTTACAGGGTGGGGAAAAGTAAGTTTACAGCTGTGAGTACATGAAACATAGAGCTTATTCTTGTATTATTTTTATTAATCACTGTCCATACGAACAGCTTTTGACCCACCCTATACACATACATAAGGGACAAAGTTGGCTATGGAAAGTAACAGATCTTTCAACAAAAACAAAACTCTTTTTTTAATTAAAAAAATTTTTTTCAATTACAGTTTAATATTCAATATTATTTTGTATTAGTATGGGGGTATAGCATAATGGTTAGACAATCATCTACTTTACAAAGTGTTCCTCCTGACATTTGCAGTACTCAAGTGACACCATACATAGTTATTAAACTACTACAGGCCCGGTGCACAAATTTGTGCATGGGTGGTGCCCAGCTGGCCCGCCCCAATCGGAGCCAATCTGGCTGGGCCAGCTGGGGGGAGGTGACGTAGGAGGTTGGCTGGCTGGCCCCACCCCCTAATCAAAGTCCCTGTAGAGGGGACAATTTGCATGTTAGCCTTTTATTATATACTAGGGGCCCGGTGCACAAAAATTTGTGCACTCGGGGGGGAAGGGGGGGGTCCCTCAGCCCGGCCTGTGCCCTCTCACAGTCTGGGACCCCTCGGGAGATAACGCCCTGCTGGCTTAGGCCTGCTCCCGGGTGGCAGAGGGCAGGCCCAATCCCTAGGTGCAGCCCCTGGTCGGGCTCAGAGCAGGGCCGATTGGGGAGTTGGGGCACCGCCCCCTGTCATGCACAGAGCAGGGCGGATCGGGAGGTTGCGATGCCACCCC
>NW_005362033.1:2509467-2517311 GCF_000412655.1 Myotis brandtii
CTGGGGTGCCTGGCCAGCCTGGATGAGGGATTGATGGCTGTTTTCAGGCTGCCCGCACCCCCTTTAGGGTGGGGGTCCCTACTGGGGTGCCTGGCCGGTCTGGGTGAGGGGCTGAGGGCCGTTTTCAGGCTGGCCGGGACTGAAGCTCCCAGCCTCTCCTTTTTTTCTTTTCTTTTTTTTTCTGGGATTTATTTACCTTCTATAATTGAAACACTGTTGCTGTCACTGGCACTCCCAGCTCTGAGGCCACGGCCGGCTGAAAGCAGGTATCTGGGATTTGTTTAGCTTCTATAATTGAAACATTGTTGCTTTCGGGCTCAGAGCCGGGCCGCGGCAAGCGGGGAACCTTGGCTTCCTCCATCACTGGAGCAAGCAAGCCTCCTGCTCGCTTCAGCTGTGTGGCTGCCGGTCGCCATCTTGGTTGGCAGTTAATTTGCATATCGCCCTGATTAGCCAATGGGAAGCATAGCAGAGGTACGGTTAATTATCCTTTTTGTCTTTTATTAGATAGGAAGATTATTGGCTATATTTCCTATGCTGTACTTTACACCCAGATGACTATATTGAAATTACTAATCTGTACTTCTCAATCCCTTTACCATTTTCACCCACACCCCCAACTCCCTTCTACCAACCATCAGTCTGTTCTCTATATCTATGAGTCTGTTTCTGTTTTGTTTGTTTATATTGTTCTTTAGATTCCACATATGAATGAACTCATATGGTATTTGTCTTTCTTCGACTGATTTATTTCACTTAGCATATACCCTCTGGGTCCATTCACAGTCACAAATGGTAAGATTTCATAATTTTTAAGGCTGCTTATTATCTGTATTTTTTTTATCCTTTTCTTCTTTTTTTAAAATTGACTTCAGAGAGGAAGGGAGAGGGAGAAGGATATAGAAACATCAATGATGAGAGAGAATCACTGATTAGCTGCCTCCTGCATGCCCCCTACTGGGGATCAAGCCTGCAACCCAGGTATGTGCCCTGAGAGACCCTTTAACATTTCTTGTAATCCTGGTTTGACGGTGCTGAACCTTAACTTCTTCTTGTCTGGGAAGCTCTTTATCTGTCCTTTGATTCTAAATGATAGCTTTGCTAGATAAAGTAATCTTGGTTGTAGGTCCTAGCTTTTCATCACTTTGAGTATTTCTTGCCAATCCCTTCTGTCCTGCAAGGTTTCTGTTGAGAAATCAGCTGCGAGTCTTATGGGAGCTCCCTTGAAGATAACTGCTTTTCTCTTGCTTCTTTTAAGATTCTCTTTCTGTCTTTAACCTCTGCCACTTTAATTAGGATGTGTCTTGGTGTGGGCCTCCTTAGGTTCACCTTGTTTGGGACTCTGTGCTTCCAGGACTTGTATGTTTATTTCCTTCACCAGGTTAGGGAAGTTTTCCGTCATTTTTTCAAACAGGTTTTCAATTTCTTGTTTTTACTCTTCTCCTTCTGGCACCCAATGATGTGAATGTTTTTATGCTTAAAGTTGCCCCAGGGGCTCCTTACACTATCCTTTTTAAAAATTCTTTTTGCTGTTCTAATTGTGTATTTTTTGCTTCCCTGTATTCCAAATTGCTGATTTGAATCTACTACTGATTCCTGTAATTTATTCTTCATTTCAGTTAGTGTATCTGTCATTTTTAATTGGTGCTTTTTTATGGTTTCCATGTCCTTTTTTATGCTGTGAAGTTCTCACTAAGTTCCTTGAGCATCCTTATAACCATTGCTTTGAACACTGTATCTGGTAGTCTGCTTGCCTCCATTTCATTATTTTTTTTTCTGGAGATTCCTCCTGTTCTTTCATTTGGTACTTGTTTCTTTGTCTCTGCATTTTGGCGGCTTCCCTAGTTTGTTCCCATGTATTAAGTAGAGTTGTTATGTCTGCTGGACTTGGTAGAGTGGCCTTGTGTAGTAGGTGTCCTGCAGGGCCCCGTGTACAGCCTCCCCAGTGACTCAAGCTGAGCACTGCAGGTATACTTCTGTGTGGGCTGTGTGCACTGTCCTGTTGTTGTTGAGCCTTGATTGCTGTTGGCGTCACTGGAAGGAATTGACCCTCAGGCTGATCAGCTGCGAGGACTGGCTGTGACTACAGTGAAAGAGATGCTGTACAGGGGCCAACCCTACAGAACAGGACTTGCTTCAGTGGGTCTTGGGTGCTTCTCAAGTCTGCCTCTTGGGTGTGTTGCTTGTGGAGGTGGTAGGGTCATAATCTGGCATGGTCTGAAACTGTCCATTGAGTGCACTGGCTCTGGGGCCTCCTGAGAGGTACAAGGTTAGCCTGGGACAGTATGGCACAAGCTACAAAGCAATCTGCAGATGGCTACCACTTGTGCTAGGCTTGGAGGTGCCCAGGAGAGGCCAAGCTGCACACCAAGACCAGCTGCCATTAGTGCCGGGCCTGGGGCCACTTAGTGAGAGGTATGAGGTATGCAGAGTCCAGATGCTGCTTGTTTGAGAGATTTTAGGAAAGTCCAAAGCATGAGGCAAGAGATACCATTTGTATAGAAAAGCCACTGAAAATGGCTTGGGTGTGCCCACTAGTTAGGTAAGGCAAGTCTCGGGGAATCACCAGGGTGGGGCAAACAGTATGAGCCAGGTTGATGGAGACTTAGATATGCATCCACTTGCCAGCTCTGTGTGGGAAGGGCTCAGAAAAGAAACAATGGCCTTTGCCATCACTTTTGTCTGGGAGCTGCCCCTCCAGCTCTCACTCTGATGCCAGTCAACTCAGTTCCTCCCCGTATGTCCCTGCTGCCTTTAACCTTCTTCCCCAGCACTGGAGCTTAGAGCAAGTGCATCTGAGTAAGTCTGTGCACAGGCTCCTTAAGATGAACTGCCTAGAACTCCAGCTGCCTTTGTCTCATTCAGCCACAATCCCCTTAGTTTTTATAGCCAGAAGTTATGGGCACTCTTCTTCCTGGCATTGGAACCCTTGGCTATGAGGCCTGGTGTGGAGGCTGGGACCCCTGAACAGCCAAGATATCACTCCTGATTTTTACCTGCCACACATGTTATGGGACCAGACATTCCATGTCTCTGCCCCTCCTACTAGTCTCGATGTGGTTTCTTCTTTATATCCTTAGTTATAGGACTTCTGTACAGCTTGATTTCAGGTGGTTCTAAAGTACGGTTGTTCTGTAGTTTAGTAGTAATTTTGATGAGGTTATGAGTACCACATTTACCTATGCTGCTGTCTTGTATGGAACCCCCAATATGTTTAAAAGAAAAGCCTGTGGACAAAAGGGTCCCAGGTTCAATTCCAGTCAAGGGCATGTACCTTGGTTGGCAGGCTCCTTCCCAGCCCAGGTGCGTGCAAGAGGCAACCAACTTGATGTGTTTCTCTCACATCGATGTTTCTCTGTCTTTCCTTCTCTCTTCCACTCTCTCTAAAAGATCAATGGAAAAATATCCTTGGGTGAAAATTAACAAAAAAAGATTAAGAATACTAGCTTACCTTGGAGAACCATGTGGATTTGTGCCAGAGCTGGCAGTAGATGTAAGATTCTGCTCCATGCGCTGATAATTCCTTATCTGAGTAGGAACTGGAATTGGTGCTGTTTCACTGTGAGGTGACACAGTAGGCGGACACTGTCTGTAACCATAAGTTATTAAAAAAGAAAGAAATCCAAGTAAGACCCATTGGTAATATTTAGAGAAAAATTCTAGAAGAAGCAAAATGATCAGTTCTGCATGTAAATAAGAAATGATGATCTTATAAAAATATATAAAGCAAAAAATTTCATTTGTCATTTAAAGAACTCTCCTGGCATTCATATGCATATTTAATACTAAGATTTATAACAAGAACTGGAAAAACATTCCTCTACAATAAGAAAATTAGGTTGGCAAAACTTAGTTTCATCTGCTCACATTCTGCTATTCATTACTATATGAGAGAAAAATATAATTCTAGGAAAATATGTTGGGAAATGAACAGGAAGTTCAAGATCAAAGATGACTGGAATGTTTACAAAAGTTATGAATGCAGTAAGCATTCCCAAGGAACTCTGACTTTTATGAAGACTAAAAATACACTGTGCAATTCTCAAAGCATAGAACTGATCTGAAGTCCATTTTAAATGTTAGAATTTGATTTCTTAATAGCCTCTTTCATTGATTTTCATAAATTCAGAAATAGTATGTCCTTAGATGACTTTCAATTCAATTTACAACATAATATAGGACCTTAAGATAGATGACTTACTTCATTCTTTGCCCTTCTATAATTCTAAAAAATACACAAAAATCTCCCACTTTTCCCCAATTATAACATTACAGATGTAAGAGATTGTATAGTTATCTAAGCAAAACAAAGACTATCGTCTAGCTCAGCCGTGGGCAAACTACGGCCCGCGGGCCGGATCCCGCCCGTTTGAAATGAATAAAACTAAAAAAAAAAAAAGACCGTACCCTTTTATGTAATGATGTTTACTTTGAATTTATATTAGTTCACACAAACACTCCATCCATGCTTTTGTTCCGGCCCTCCGGTCCAGTTTAAGAACCCATTGTGGCCCTCGAGTCAAAAAGTTTGCCCACCCCTGGTCTAGCTTCATGTTAGAACTTTTTAAACCATTAAGAGTATTTCCTATTTAAATCAAAAGAAAATCTCATCAGAAGAGATGTTAGTTGCTTTCCCAATATCCATTTACCTACTGTTTCTTACTATCAGAACTCAAATATTATGGAAGGTATGATGTGCCCAGTTAAATTATGACATATCCCAGACTTCTTTGCAGCCATGAGTAGTCAATGTGTCTTCCTTGGCGGAAGTCTTTTATCTATTCTTCCTCCTACCTGGAATGTGGGTAGGCTTACTGAAGTTTCAGCAGCTAGCCTGGAACCATGAAGGAAAGGCCAGAAGAACTGCAGAAAATGTCCTTGAGCCACAGAAACGAAGGCAACAACTATTTACCTTGACTTCTCTTCATGCAAGAAAACAAAACCTTTAGTGTTCAACTACACTACAGTCAGGACCCTGTTGTTTACCATCAAGTGGAATTCCTTATTGATACACCATCCAGTGTGTTTCTATAAGCTCTCCCTATTTTTCACTTACCTAATTCTATTAAGTATCTTTTAAATACAATGACTTAGTCGTCAAGTATGAGAATGTGATGTGAATGAACAAATGCCATCTTTCTACAGTCCCAATTTAATAAGTACCAGTACTCAAAGAGTTGGTGAAGCAAGTACATCTAGGTTGTTTTTTTTTTAATATTGTTTGTTGATGTTACAGTGGTTCATAAATTACAGTTTCAGGTGGACAATTCTATAATACATTATCTGTATATTGTATTGTGCTTACCACCTCAAGTCAAGTCTCTGTCCATCATCATTTATTCCCCCTCTCCTACCCCTCCCTACACCCCTTCTCCCTCTGGTAATCACCATAACTATTGTCTCCATCTATGAGGTATGGGGTTTTTTTTTCTTGCTTAATCCCTTCACTATTTTCACCAGTCGTCCAACCCCCTTCCCTCTGACAGCTGCCATCTACACATTTCTGTATCTATGAGTCTGTTTCTATTTTGTTTATTTTGTTCATTAGATTCCACATGTAAGTGAAATCACATGGTATTTTCTTCCCCTGACTGATTTATTTCACTGAGCATAATACTCTCCAGGTCCATCCATGCTGTCACAGATGGTAGTATTTCCTTATTCCCCCCCCCCCTTTTTTTATACCCAAGTAGTATTCCATTTCATACATGCACCACAGGTTCTTAATCCAATCATCTATTGATCGGCACTTAGGTTGCTTTCAAATCTTGGCAACTGTAAACAGTGCTGCAAAAAGTATAGGGGTGCATATATTCTTTCAAATCAGTGTTTCAGGTTTCTTCTGATATATTTTCAGAAGTGGAACTGCTGGATCATAAAGAAGTTCCATTTTTAATTTTCTGAGATAACTCCATACTATTTCCACAGTGACTGCACCAGTCTGTGTGCTCACTAACAGGGTTCCATTTTTCCGCATCCTTGCCAACATTTGTTATTTGTTGACTCGATGACAGCCATTCTGACAGGTATGAGTTGACACCTCACTGTGGTTTTAATTTGCATTTCTCTGATTCTCTGATGATGAGTAATACAGGCATCTTTTCATTGGACAGCAAGAGTCCGCACATCCGGAGTGCAATGGATAAGCCTCGCCCTGGGAAAACCACCTTCATGATCATGGTATCTCTCCTGCCAGGTAAGTATCATTGGATATTTTTTAACCTATACATTGTCAGGTTCTAATATCTTCCTGCTAATCACCAAAGGGAAATTAAAAACGCGGATAAAGATGCCCTAAGAAGTAAACTTAGCAACCTTATAATTCAAGGCACTCCTCTCGGGGAATCACAAGCAACCAGCTAGCTGCTCTTATACCTCTGGTGCCTCCCCTGCCCAGAACACCAGGAGATGAACAGCCACGGCAGGTGTTCTGTAAATGTTGTCCCAGTTACTGAACAGGAGCTTCGAGCAGGCTACCCAAGGATCTTCATGAGAGCGTCAAGGGACTTAGTGAGACTTTCAAGGATCTCAGTGAGAATGTCAAAGACATGAAAAAGGACCAGTCAGAAATTAAGCATACACTAACTGAAAGAATAATTTACAGGGATTCAACAGTAGAGTAGAGGATTCCTGGAATCAAATCAATGATTTGGAATATGAGGAAGCAAAAAACACCCAATCAGAAGAGCAAAAAGAAAAAAGAATATAAAAATATGAGGATAGTGTAAGGAGCCTCTGGGACAATTTCAAGCATACCAACATTAGCATTATGGGGGTGCCAGAAGAAGAGAGAGAGCAAGATATTGAAACCTATTTGAAGAAATAATGATAGCCCTGGCCGGTTTTGCTCAGTTTATAGAGCATTGGCAAGCAGACAGAAGGGTCCCGGGTTCGATTCCAGTCAAGGGTATATGGCTGGGTTGCAGGCTCAATCCCCAGTGGGGGGCATGCAGGAGGCAGCAGATCAATGATTCTCTCTCATCATTTATGTTTCTATCTTTCTCTCCCTCTCCCTTCCTCTCTGAAATCAATAAAAATATGTTTAAAAAAGGAAAAGAAATTTTCTTCCCCTACCTGGAGAGAGAAATACACTTACAAGTCCAGGAAACACAGAGTCCCAAACAAGAGGAACACACAGAGGCCCACACCAAGACACATCATATTTAAAATGCCAACGGTTAAAGACCAAGAGAGAATCTTAAAAGCAGCACGAGAAAAAGCAGTTAGTTACCTATAAGGGAGTACCCATACGGCTGTCAGAAACTTTGCAGGCCAGAAAGGAGTGGCAAGAAATATTCAAAGTGATGAAAAGCAAGAACCTACAACCAGTATTACTCTACCCAGTAAAGCTATCATTTAGAATTGAAGGTCAGTTACAGAGCTTCCCGGACAAGGAAAAGTTAAAGAAGTTCATCACCACCAAACTAGTATTACATGAAATGTTGAAGGGTCTTCTTTAAGAGGAAGAAAAGGAAGAAGAAAAAGATAAAAAATATGAATAAAATGGCAATAAATATGTATCTATCAACAAATAAATCTAAAAATCTATAAAATAAACGAACAAGGAATCAAATGAACAAAATAAACTGATGAATAAAACAGAATCAGAGGCAAGGAAGGGTGGGGGGAGAGATTAACCAAAGAACTTATATGCATACTAGTAGCCCACCCGCCGCTTCCGCGGGAGCCGGCCGGAACCGCACTGCTTCCACGGGAGGCGGTAGTGAGCCGCCAGCGCTCACAGGGGCCTGGAGGAAGCCGAACCGCTTCCGTGGGAGCCATGAGGGACCCACGCCGATTCCCTGGGAGGCAGGAGGGACCCGCACCGATTCCCTGGGAGGCAG
>NW_005362033.1:2517362-2521935 GCF_000412655.1 Myotis brandtii
CCTGTCCCTGCCCCTGTCTGCTCCGGCTCCAGGGGGCCAGCCCAAGCCAGGGCAAGGTGGCTCGCTGGCCCCATCTCTGTTCCGGTCTCCGCTCCAGGCCTCACCTGTGCGCGCAACCTCCTCCTGCCTGGTCCTGACCCGGCATCCTGGCCTAATTTGCAAATTAATTAATTAATTAATTAATTAATTAATTAATTATTTATAGAATAGATATGCATTACCAATTGACACAGAGAGTAGGGTGGGAACCATGTGGAGGGGGGAAAAGAAGGACATCTGTAATACTCTCAATAAAAAAGACTTAAAATAAATTTAAAAAACATTAACTCAAAATGGATTAAAAATCAAAACATAAGATCCAAAAGTATTAATACCTAGAAGAAAACATAGGGAAAAATTTTCAAGCCTAATCATTGTATCAGGCAATGATTCTTGGATATGGATAACAAAAAATAAACGAATGGGACTACATCAAATTTTAAAACTTCTGTGCTCAAAGGACACATCAATGGAGTGAAAAGTCAACCTATGGAATGGGATAAAATATTTGTACATTGCATATCTGATAAAGAGTTAATATCTAAAATATATAAAGAATTCCTACAACCTGACAACAAAAAACAACCTAGTTACAAAATGGGCAAAGGACGTGAATAGACAATTTCACCCAAGATGATTTACAAATGGCAAACAATGAAAAGATGCTCAAAAGCACTGACCATTAAAGAAATGCAAATCACAGCCACAGTGAGATATCAGTGCACACCTATTAAGGAGATGACTAGGAAAAAAAAAGGTGGCTATTATCAAGGGGAAAAAACAACAAATGTTTGCAAGGATATAAAGAAATCAGAACCCTTGTACACTGTTGTAGGAATGTAAAATGGTGCATCCATTATAGAAAACTGTATGGCGTATCCTAAAAAATTAAAAATAGAATTATCATATGATCCAACAACCCCACTTTTCAGTATATATCCAAAAGAATTAAAGCAGGGTCTTTTGCCCGGCCGGCATGGCTCAGTGGTTGAATGCTAACTTATGTACCAGGAGATCATGGTATGATTCCCTGTCAGGGCACATGTCTGGGTTGTGGGCTTGATCCCTAGTGGGGGCATGCAGGAGGCAGATGATCAGTGATTCTCTCTCATCACTGAGGTTTCTGTTTCTCTTTCTCTCTCTCTCTCTCTCTCTCTCTCTCTCTCTCTCTCCCCCTTCATCTCTAAAATCAATAAAAACGTATTTTTTAAAATGCAAGGTCTTTTAATTAACAGATATTTGCATATTCACATTCATAACAGCATTATTCACAAGAGCCAAGAGGCAGAAGCACTCCAAGTGTCCACAGACAGATGAACAGATAAGCAAATGTGCTACAGACCCACAATGGAATATTACTCAGCATTAAAAAAGGAATTCTGAGACATGCTACAACATGGATGACCTTGAGGACACTGTACTGACTGAACTAAACCAGTCACATAAAGACATATTGTAATATTCTACTTATAAGGTTATAGAAAGTAGTCAGATTAATAGAAACAGACATCGAATGGTCGTTACCAGTGCAGGATAGGGGGGATGGGGAGTGTTGCTACACACTGAGTTCTGGGTTTTAGTTCTGCAGGATGAAAGAGTTCTGCACAACACTAAATATTCTTTACTGAACTGTAAACTTTAAAATGGTTAAGATGGCAGATTTTGTGTGTTTTATTCCACAATTATACATATTTTTAAAATGATAAATTGAAAAACAAAATAAATTTTAGACTCAAGAACACACAAAGTTCTATAACTGTACTTATAAGAAAACCAAAATATAAAAAATATTTTAATTACTTATGTGTAAGCATACCCTCCAAACACCAAGAACTCATTTGAAGCTCGTCTGCCGGCAGTTCCCACGGGCATATCGTCTAAAGGAGAAAGAGAAGAAAAATGTAGTCAGTTCTGCTGTACTGGCTACTTAAACGTAAACTGTTCTACATGATTATTAGCATGGACGAAAAGGGGCCACATACTAAACCTGACAAGCTCAGGGGAGGCCTGCATGGCAGGCCTTGCAAACTCAGATCTAAAGGAACCACACAGAATGGTCTGAAATCAAAACTTCCTGACTACAAGTGAGTCATGGCCGGTAGCCCTGTAGTCGGCCGGCATCTTCCCTGACAAAGGTCAAGCTTTATCAAAGCTCTCTCCCTGAGTAGGGTGATTTTTTTTTAAATAAACGAACAAGGAATCAAAACTCCTGGAGGGAGTTACCTGAGCCTGTCTACTGCCTTTTTGCATCCAGGATAACATACCTTTGGAATGTCAGGGTAACCCCTTTTTCCAGACCCTCCAGGGCACAACCTCCCACCGGAGCAGGAGCCCACCGAGCCCTCATTGTTACCCTGCTCCCCACACACCATCTCCATGTGTGTAAATGTTACTTTCCTATGCCCACCAATGGAAGGAAGCATGTGTCTCTAGGGCTTACTAGTCCTTTTTATCCAATCCCAGAGATTTCCCCATTTTGCTTTCTCCCACCTCCCTAACCCATCCCCAGTGGATCTCATATAATTCCCTGACACCTTCTATTTGGTTCTAATGTGTAAAATAAGGAGCAAGCTGCCGTTCTCTGGAGCATTTTCTCAATCCACTGAGGTTTTGCTTCCTCGGTGGATTTGACAACAGTTTGGCTCAAATAAACTCATAAAAATTCTCTACAGGTTTGGATGTTTCTTATGTTGACATTAGGAAACAATTTGAGCACAATCATTTGCCTACATGCAATTTCGTCCATGAGTAACAACAGGTGAACACAGAACACTGTACGCAGCTGAATTCACAGGTTGCAAGCCTTTCAATTCCCACTTCTATAAGCAAATATCAGGTCTTATCAAGGTAAAGTGTCACATTTATTGCAGTATTTATGTATTTCTTCACCATTTAACATGTGAAAAAACTGTGCTTTTTTTTTTTAAACTGTGCTGTTTTATTGTGCTTTTTATGTCACTGACAAACGTTTTGAGTATTGTATCCCCTAATCTCAATTTGCCCATAAACTCTGCTGTTTTTACTGAACTCTGCAGGTTATGGTGCTTTTTAGGAACATACATCACATTCTAGCACAACTGATGGTAAACAAAGTCTAGTTCACTCTAACACTGGAGCACCTCCGTCCTCCTGCATAATAAATACTCTCTTGGGTCTTGCATGGGTTGCTGAACAAGCTGTCATGGAAACTGGGGCCTCTCAGAGTCAGAAGCCTAGCCTCGAGGCTTGGCTTCTCCACTGTGGCCGGACCAAAGGCCTGGGTCCCAGGTGCCAGAGGAAAACCAGGGCCGGCAGCCAGGGGAAGGAAGGCCTATTGCACGAATCTTCGTGCAACGGGCCTCTAGTCTATATAATAAAAGCCTAAGTGACCATTACGGCGGAAAGACCAGAACAACTGGTCACTATGATGCACACTGACCACCAGCGGGCAGACGCTCAATGTAGGAGCTGCCCCCTAGTGGTTAGTGTGCTCCCACAGTGGGAGCGCTGCTCAGCCAGAAGCCAGGCTCACAACTGGCGAGTGCAGCAACTGAGCGCTAAGGAGTCAGCGGGCGGGCAGTAAGGAGCGAGGGGTCCCAGACTGCGAGAAGGATGTCCGAGTGGTCATGGACTGTGAGAGGGCGCAGGCCAGGCTGAGGGGCCCCCTTCTTCACCCCCCAGTGCACCGGGCCTCTAGTAATTAGTATGTATTCATGTGAAATCAATGTTGACCAAATAATATACATTTTTAAGAAAGTAAACTTTGCTGCTAACTGGTACTCAAAAAGGTGGAGGGGTCACAAAAACCCCTTTGACTCGTCCTGAAGGGGAACTGAGAAATGCATTTGTTTGGTACATCTCAGGTCCCTGCTCTAAGGAAGATTCTATTCTGGTAGTAAAAGAGGGTGATCATGTCAGAAGTGGTAAGAGTTTAAGGAAAATAAATTAGAATAAGAGAATAAAGACCAGTGGGCAAGGAAGCAGTTCTATTTTAAAGACAACAGTTGCCTATAGGGTAACAGAGGAAAAGGGTAGATGGGGCAGGGATAGAAGCTAGAATTCACTAAGTGTCCTTCATTTTGTAGCTTTGAGTTTGAAACCATACATAATTATGAAACAAAATTAAATTTTAAAAAAAGAACAATCCCTAGAAATCAAAAGTAGAATGTAGCAAAGGAACCTAACCATATATTAATTTGATAGCATAATCACCAAAATAGAGACAGGCTAACAAGCCAGGACAAGCAGAATAGGAAAACTGAGACAAATAATTAAATAGCAGTTTTCAGTCACCTAGAAAATCTAGATGCCAAGCAGTTGGCCGCCATCTAGTAAATCCTATCTTCCCTAAACCAAGGACAACTGAGAGGCATAAATGGCTCACACTTCTCCTCCCCAACCAGAGGGTAATAGCTTAAATCACCCTACTCAAGAGAACCAAGATGGCGGCATAGGTTAACGCTGGAGCTTGCTGCCTCGAACAACCACTTCAAAAATACAACTAAAAGACAGAACGGACATCATCCAGAACCACAGGAAGGCTGGCTGAGTGGAA
>NW_005362033.1:2522169-2528730 GCF_000412655.1 Myotis brandtii
GCCCTGTTGGTCCCGCCCCGCCCAAGCCCTGCGCAGAGCCATTTGCCAGATCGCCTCAGGCAAAGGCTAGATTAGCACCTCCCCAGAGGACAGAAGTTTTCCGCGGCAGACACAGCTGATTCACACAGCCAGTCGGCCTGGTGGTCAAATCCCTCTAGTATTAACTACAACAATCAAGGCTCAACTAGAACAAGACTGCGCACAAAGACCACTAGGGGGTGCACCAAGAAAGCATAAAAAATGCGGAGACAAAAAAACATGACAGAAATGGAGGATATAGAGCTAAAAATCGCAATTTTGAGGGCTTGCAAAAATGTGCTAGAAGCTGTCAATAAACTTGAGGAGAGAGTCACGAAAACTAATGAGACCCTCGATGCTATGATAAAGAACCAACTAGAAATTAAGCATACACGGACTGAAATAAAGAATATTATACAGACACCCAATAGCAGACCAGAGGAGCGCAAGAATCAAGTCAAAGATTTGAAATGCGAAGAAGCAAAAAACACCCAACCGGAAAAGCAAAATGAAAAAAGAATCCGAAAATACGAAGATAGTGTAAGGAGCCTCTGGGACAGCTTCAAGCGTACCAACATCCGAATTATAGGGGTGCCAGAAGAAGAGAGAGAGCAAGATATTGAAAACCTATTTGAAGAAATAATGACAGAAAACTTCCCCTACCTGGTGAAAGAAATAGACTTACAAGTCCAGGAAGCGCAGAGAACCCCAAACAAAAGGAATCCAAAGAGGACCACACCAAGACACATCATAATTAAAATGCCAAGAGCAAAAGACAAAGAGAGAATCTTAAAAGCAGCAAGAGAAAGAGACTCAATTACCTACAAGGGAATACCCATACGACTGTCAGCTGATTTCTCAACAGAAACTTTGCAGGCCAGAAGGGAGTGGCAAGAAATATTCAAAGTGATGAATAGCAAGAACCTACAACCAAGATTACTTTATCCAGCAAAGCTATCATTCAGAATTGAAGGTCAGATAAAGAGCTTCACAGATAAGGAAAAGCTAAAGGAGTTCATCACCACTAAACCAGTATTATATGAAATGCTGAAAGGTATCCTTTAAGAGGAGGAAGAAGAAAAAGGTAAAGATACAAATTGTGAACAACAAACATGCATCTATCAACAAGTGAATCTAAGAATCAAGTGAATAAATAATCTGATGTACAGAATGAACTGGTGATTATAATGAATCAGGGACATAGAAAGGGAATGGACTGACTATTCTTGGGGGGGAAAGGGGAGTGGGAGATGCGGGAAGAGACTGGACAAAAATCGTGCACCTATGGATGAGGACAGTGGGTGGGGAGTGAGGGCGGAGGGTGGGGCGGGAACTGAGAGGAGGGGAGTTATGGGGGGGAAAAAGAGGAACAAATGTAATAAACTGAACAATAAAGATTTAATTAAAAAAAAAATCACCCTACTCAGGGAGAGAGCAGAAATCCAGTGAGTGCTTTTCCAGCCACACCCAAGGACAAATGAAGAGACTAAATCTCATTTTGATACATCAGCATAAAGCTGATGACTATTCTATCGATCCTCCCCTAAAACCTCCCAGCCTTTAAAACCCCTCAAAACACAGGCCCTAGTATGTACTCTCCTTCCCAGGAGCACTCCCACTCCCCTCTTGTTCCCCCACCAGCATGCACTTCCTAAACTCTAAGGGACCCCACGAGGCTTGCGGCCAGGGCAGCAATGGGCAGTGGCAGTTGGTCTCAGGCTACCCTCCGAACCTGTCCCCAAAGCCCCCTTTTCTCTCACTTCTTAGTGAGCCAAAGCAGCGAGGCTCACTCCCCGCCCTTCCTTGTGTGAGGCCCCAGCGCTAGCAAACGTCCTCTCACAGTCACCGGACCCGTGATGTGACATCTTCCCTGCACCGAGCCAAGAACACTCGCGGGCAGCCGGCTCTAGGCAGACCCCTCAGGGCCAGGTCCCCTTTCCAGTAACAAAATGAATTTTTCAAGAGACTGTAAACTTGGTGATTTAATTAGACATTCCTAATGGTATTATCCTAAGGACAAAAATACCCACAAAAAGTTTTTTAAATGTTTTTTAGTAATCAGATTATTTTGATACCATGTTGTTATTTTGAAACTATAGGGGGAAAGGGAAGGAGAGGTTAGAGCCTAAACTTACAAGAGCAAAAGAACAGAAAAGTCAACAGCCACAAAAATGTGGAAGCTAAAAGCTGATGTAAGCAGTGTGTGACCTCGCAGGCCGAAAAAGCCCACAAGTACCGTCTTATCAGATTCACAACAGGCTGGTCAGTAGTAGTGCCGGATCCCCATATAGGAAAAGACGGGGACGGGGAAGCACAGGTCTCTGAGCCGCAGAACGCCAGGCAGAGGTGAAGGCAGCACGACACAGCGAGAAAGGGGGTTAGTGCCATCTCACACACTGACTATTGAGACCTCCAGCCTCTCCCCGTTGGACTCCCCCACATGGCATCAGGTACAGACTCTTCAGGCAGAAGACTGGCCGAGTCTTCTCTGGAGACCCGAGAAGCCCCTCAAAAAGGAAGCACTCCAAGGCAGTGACTCAGCCTTATCACCCAGAGAGAGGCTTACTATTCATAAGACCCACTACCTGCAGGGCTTTCAAACTACGTTTTAATTTTCCATTCTTAATTATGAGCATACAACACTCACCAAATATCCCAGGAAAGAATCTAATATGAAGCCCAGACTCCAAAACAAAGTAGGTAGGGGGAAAAAAGAACTACAATATTTTTCAAGGAAAAGTTAAAAAATATATATATAATGAATGACTTCAGAGATAAAACAAAATATTTCACCCTAAGGTAAGAACAATACTACTCAAAGGGGGAAAAAAGAGCTTCGGAAAATTCAAAATATGAAAGCATAAATGAAAAATGCAATAGAAGTGTTAGAAAAAAACATTAAGGAAATTTCCCTAAAAAGTAAGACCAAAAGATGGAAAATCAGACCCCCCCACCCCCCAAAAAAAGAAAGAAAGAAAATCAGAGAAGGGTATTCAGGTATCTGTTATCACTTTAAATTGTACAGACGTTTTAAATACCTTATATGGGTTCTTCCCATATCTATTTTCCCATGTAAGGTGCTTAAAAGTCGTCATTCCAACCTAACAAGTAAAAAGCTGAACAGACTGAAAAGTCAACAATTCTTGGAACCAAAAGAGAGGGAGGACACAGGGCAAACGGATGCCCCAAGATGAGACAGACAGACAAGCCTAGGGAGCTCGGGCTTACCTGAGGAGACAGACTCGCCAGCAGAAACCTCCCTGGAAATCAGAGCCAGGACAGGGAAGCTAGAACCTAATTGACAATTTGCTGGACACGCAGTGCAGACAACTCCAAGAGTTACAAACCCCAGCGGACCCAGTCAGAGGGCATCAAAGTATTGTCAGATTTAAGTCTAGGAGCTCAATCAGACTCCCACAGTGAGTATCTGAGAAAGATCTCTTCTTGCTTCCAGGAGGGAAAGGGGAAAAGAAACGTTTTTAAGTCAGAGCATTCTGAGATTATTAACAAGGCCTGCCCTTGGGGGAAACTATTAATCTGCTCAGGTTAAACTCAGAGCCAACTGCCCTGGGGGAAGGGAAATACTCAATGCCAGCCCCTCTGGCCATCCTGTCCCACCTAAGGCAGGAGACTAAAGACTGAGCCTAATCACAGGCCTACGGAAGGCTCCCCTCCCCTCCAACCCTACCACCACATCACTAAGGCCTCTTTACAGCAGTTCCTTTCACCTATACATCAAGTGTAGCTACCAAGAAAAAATTTACAAGGCATACCAAAAAGCAAAAAATAGTCTGAAGAAACAGACATGGCAGGGATGTTAAAGTTACCAGGCCAGGAATTTGAAACAACTATAATTAATATGCTAAGGATGTTACCGGGGAGATGAGACCTCGGTTGTTGTCTTCTTGAGGGAAAGATCTCAATCGAGACAACGTGTAGAAAAGCAAGCAAGAATTTATTGGCCGCAGCAAAAATAAGACTTAGGAGAGTGAAACAAGGAAGAGCATAGAAGCAGCAGCAGAGCCCAGGCTAGGCTGCCAGGGCTCACTGAGAAGTCAGAGAAAAGGGGTCTTGGAGACAAGCTCAGGGCGTAAGCCCGGGATGAGCTGCCACTGCCGCTGCCCTTTGCTCCCCTGGGGTCCCTTAGAGGTTAGGGACACGTGCCTATGGGAGAAGGAGAGAGGGAAGGGAACGGCAGGGCATGCCCGAGGGAGAGCACCCTGGGAATGAGCTGCAGCTGCCCATTACTCCCTTGCTGTAAGTCTCATGGGGTCCCTTAGATGTTAGGGGATAAGTGGAGGGGAGGGGAAGGACAGCATGGGTGTGTTTCCTAGAGGGAGAGTGAGCTGGGACCTTCATTTTCAGGGGTTTAAAGGCTGGGCATTTAGGGGAGGTGTTAGGGGCGGATCAATAGAGTATTTATCAGCTTTATGCTGATATACCAAAATGAGATTTATTCTCTTAATTTGTCTGTCCTTGGGTGTGGCTGGCAAATACACTAACTGGATTTCTGCTGTCTCCCTGAGTAGGGTGATTTAAGCTATTTGCCCTCTAGTAGGGAAGGAAAAGTGCAAACTCTTAAGTGTCCTTGGTTTAGAATAGACAGAATTTACTAGGTGGCTGCAAACTGCTATTTATCTGTCTCAGTTTCCCTATTCCGCTTGTCCTGGAGTTTTCCTAGCTTCTTACTGTTCTATAACAATGGGTCTAATGGAATAAGTAGACAGCATGCAAGAACAGAGGGGCAATATAAGCAGAGATGGAAATCCTAAGAAAGAACTAAAAAGGCAAGAGATTAAAAACAAAACAAAATTCTGTAACAGAAATGAAGAATGCCTTTGATGAGCTTATTAGGAGACTGGAAACAGCTGATGAAGAATCTCTGGGCTAGAGAATATATCCACAGAATCCTCATAAACGGAAAAAAAAAGAGACCAAGACTTAGAAAACAAGAACAGCATATCCACGGTCTGTGGAACAACTAGTATAAAACATGCTTAATGAGATTACCAAAAGGAGAAGGAATGAAGCAAATATTTAAAACCATAAGTAGCCCTGGCCGGTTTGGCTCAGTGGATGGAGCATCGGCCTGCGGACTGAAGGGTCCCAGGTTCGATTCCGGTCAGGGGCATGTGCCTTGGTTGCGGGCACATCCCCAGTGGGAGGTGTGCAGGAGGCAGCTGATCGATGTTTCTCTCTCATCGATGTTTCTAACTCTCTATCTCTCTCCCTTCCTCTCTGTAAAAAATCAATAAAATATATTTAAAAAAAAGAATCAACAAATGCATAAATAACTGGAACAGCAAATTGATATCTGTCTTTCTCTTAAAGCAAGTACAGTCATGCATTACTTGACGACCCTGAGGATGCATTGTCAGGCGACTTCATCATCGTGGGAACGTAAGAGTGCACTTACAAACCCTAGATGGGGTAGCCCCTAACACCTCGGCTATACGGCATGTCCTACTGCCAGTAAAAGACAAACAACTTTCCCTCCAGCCCTCTGGGTTCTTGGGTGAGACATCCTGTAGTAAAAGACAGATTAACAGAGAAAAAAAGCTTAATAACATGGGAGAGACCCAGGAAAACTGAGTAACTCACCAAAATGGCTGAAGCCACCACCTTAAATACCATCTTCAAGTGAAGACAAAAGAAAATTCTCGGGGAGGAGAGTCAGCTATGGGAGGTTACCAGGAAAAGCACAGGTTAACAAGAGTGCGGTTGTTGTGCAAATTTCAGTCCTTGTCTTCTGAGCTGATAGAGTATCTAGAGATAAGGTCATCCCCCCTCTTCCTGACAACCTTACAGTGAACACCTCCCTTACAAATGTCTTTTATAAACGGTAACTTTTACCATGTCTACTATTTCTTAAAATTAACCAGCCAAAAAGAATCCTTATGCCAAAGAGATATATTTTGGGGCAACAAATTCTGTTTCCCTACAGCTCCTAGACTACAAATATTTACAGCATATTACTGTATTGAATACTACAGGCAACTGTAACACAATGGTAAGTATTTGTTAAATATGTTGCTCTGAGATGTTACAAGGCTAAGACATTGCTAGGCAACAGGAATTTTCCAGGTCCATTATAATCTTACTAGTGGCCCGGTGCACGAATGTGTGCACAATGGAAGGAAATTAATTAGAAGAAATATTTTAATATTGCTATTCGCCCTTTCTCTCTAATAGAAGTGTCAACAAAATTCATGATCGACAATGACAGATTGAAACACATGCATGCGATTGGTGCCAGCGCATGCACGAGTCAACTTAGCCTTTCATAGATATAGAATAAACTTGCTTAATTAGACCTGCTTTCTGATTTAGCTACTTTTTCCAGCCCAGTGAAGCACCCTAACTTCTCTTTCAGGTAACTGTCAGCAACACAGCAGTAAATATCAACACAAAGCAGATTATTATTGTAGATCACGCAGGGATAACAAAGGGTAAAATATTTAACTGCAGCAGTGTTTGACTATTCTGTGCAGTGAGAAAACCTGAAGTCATTTTCAAGGTCCACCATTTCTTACTTCTTTTCAG
>NW_005362033.1:2528800-2533105 GCF_000412655.1 Myotis brandtii
CCCACTCCAGGACTTCTGTGAGGATCAAATGAGATGAGGCACAAGAAAACACTTCACAGGCATTTGGTGAAAGTGTAAAATGTTTCCACCTGGCTATAAAGCAAGTTGTGTCCCTGAGCTGAAGAAACCGCAAGGAGGCTAGTTGCTAGGGAGAAGAAGCCGGGCGTTGCTACGTGACATCATTACCCGGCACCCACAGCCACCGTTTCTGGGCAGGGATGGGCTGTGGGCCGCATTTTGCATCATGGGGTCTCAGCAGCATTGGCTGTAATTTGGTGGGGTGTCACTCCGGGGTGGTGGCAGGGCCTGTGTTGGGGGAAGCCAAGTATTGCTTTGTGGGTGCGAGGTCCATGGTACTGTTTCTCTGTAAATGGCCAGTACGTGTCATGGGAGCTCCTGCATTGAGCGCCTGCCTCCTGGTGGTCAGTGCGTGTCATAGTCACCGTTTGGACAGCCGGACACTTAGCATATTAGCCTTTTACATATACAGATGGGCCCACCTTTGTATATGTCAGCGGTTCTCAACCTGTGGGTCGAGACCCCTTTTGCGGTCGAATGACCCTTTCATAAGGGTCATTTCATAAGACCATCCTGCATATCAGATATTTACATTACGATTCAGAACAGTAGCAAAATTACAGTTATGAAGTAGCAGCGAAAATAATTTTATGGTTGGGTCACAACATGAGGAACTGTAGTTAAAGGGCCAGAAGGTTGAGAACCACTGGTATATGTGGTCCGTCACTGACCTAAACATCATAATGCGGTACATGACTGTACCTCTAGGCATATCATTTTCAAAGAACAGAAAATCAAAAATAAAGAAAAAATCCTGAAAGATGCCAGAGGAAAAGAACACTAAACCTATAGAGGGACAAAGATAAAACCTTCATCTACGTCTCTTCAGAAACCATTCAAGCAAGAAAAGAGTAAAATGAAATATTTAAAGTGTTGAGAGAAATAAGCCACCAACTTAGAGTTTTGTATCCTGCAAAATTATCCTTCAAAAGTGGAGAAAAAGACTTTCTCAGACAAATAAAAATTGAGGAATTTCTTGCCACTGGATCTACCTTGCAAAAAATGTTAAAAATTCTTTAGAGAGAAGGAAAATAATATAACAGAAAAATGGATCTACAAAAAAAAAAAAAAAAGGAAGATCATCAAAGAAGGAATAAGTGAAGGTAAAATAAAAACTTTCATTTTTCTTGTTCTTAAATGATCTAACAGTTTGCTCAAAATAATAATAGCAACAATGTATTAAGTTATACCTTATGTGTAACGCTTATGAATGCTTATACTAGTGAAATGAATGACTGCAATAATACAAACAAGAGATAGGAGAAACGAATAAGGATTATTTTGTTATTAATAAGGTGAACTCACACTACCTGTGAAGTGATATAGTGTTATTTGAAAGTGAACTTCGATTATTTATAAATGTATATAAAACTTTAGGGCAACCACAAAAAAAGTTTTTTAAAAAAATATGATTTTTTTTTTATAGATTTCAGAGAGAAAAGAAGAGGGAGAGAGAGGTAGAAACATCCATGATGAGAGAGATCACTGATTGGCTGGCTCCTGCACACCCCCTACTGGGGATCTAGCCCAAAACCCGGGCATGTGCCTTAACCAGGAATCAAACCCTGACCTCCTGATTCATAGGTCGATGCTCAACCACTGAGCCACAAAACTATAGACTTTAAAGTTTTAAAAAGTATAATTGATATGCTAAGTACAGAAAGAAAATGAAATCATAATTAGAAAAACAAAAGAGTGAAAGACAATAATTGAAACAAAGAACAATGACAATAGAAAATATGGTAGATATTAACCCAACTCTATCGATAATCACTTTTAACATTAATGGTCTAAATGCACCAATTAAGAGAAATTTCAGAGTGGATGAAAACATACAACCCAACTATTTGTTGCCTACAAGAAACTCACGTTAAAACATAGAAACACATAGAGATTAAAAGTAAATGGATGGCCCTGGCAGGTGTGGCTATGTTGGTTGGATGTCATCCCATGCACTGAAAGGTTGCTGGTTCAATTCCCAGTCAGGGCACATGCCCAGGGTGTGGGCTCAATCCTCCAGTAGGGGGTGTGCAGGAGGCAGCTTATCAATGATTCTCTCTCATCACTGATATTTCTATCTCTTACTCTCTTCTCTTTTCCTCTCTGAAATCAATAAAAATATATTTTTAAAAAGAAAAGAGCTTATTTGCTCTTTATTAAAAAAAAAAAAAAGAAGAAGAAGAAGAAGAAAATATACCTGGTCAGTGTGGTTCAGTGGTTGAGCATTGACCCATGAACCAGGAGGTCACCAGATGGATTCCCAGTCAGGGCACATGCCCAGGTTGCAGAATTGATCCCCAGTAGGGGGCATGCAGAAGGCAACTGATCGATATTTCCCTGTCTCACTGATCTCCCTTCTCCCTCTCCCTTCCTCTCTCTCTAAAAATCAATAAAAATATATTGTTTAAAAAAAAGTAAATGGATAGGAATAAAAACCCATGCTAATACTAATAGAAAGCAGGAGTACTATATTAATTTCAGACAAAGCAGACGTCAAAGTAAGAAAAGTAATCAGAGATGAAGAAGGGCATTACATATTGATAAAATTATATTTATGTAAATATAAATTCTTCAAGACATAACAATTCTTAACATGTATGCCCCTAACAACAGAATCAAACCATTAAGGCAAAAACTGATACAAGTGCAAGGAAAAATAGATGAATCCACTATTATAGTTGGAGACCTCAATAATCCTCCCTCGGAAATAGACAGATCCAGCGGACAAAAAAAATCAGTAAGCACATAGTTAAACTCAACAACACCATCAATCAACTGGATATAATAGACATCTATAGGCTACTTCATCCAACAACAGAATACACATTTTTCTCAAACTCACCAAAATAGATTAGACTAGACCATAAAACATACCTTAACAAATTTAAAGGAGTAAAAGTCACATGTCTCTTCTCTCAGATAATGATGGAATAAAACTAGAAATCAATAATAGGCCCTAGCCAGTTGCTCAGTGGTTAGAGCATCAACCCACGGACTGACGGGTTGTAGGTTCGATTCTAGTCAAGGGCACCTACCTCATATCTTGGTTGCAGGCTCAATCCCTGGCCCTGGTTGGGGACGTGTGGAGGCAACCAATCAATATGTCTCTCTCACACTAATATTTCTCTCTGTTCCTCCCTCTCCCTTCCACTCTCTCTAAAAATCAATGGAAAAATATCCTCAATGAGGTGCCAGGGACCAATTCCAGCATGTCGTAATTTCAAGAGTTCCATCAAAAGGTTGATGAAACTTGGGGACTCAACAGGGTTGAGTCACACATGTAGTCACCTGTTGGGAATGGCTGAAGGCATTTCCCCAAACCTGAATAGGAAACTGATTGTGGCTGCCAGATAATTAAAGAGCATCTTAATCTACATGTTATTGCCTCCTACTGACCAAACACCTGAACAGCCGTAGGCTATTCCCCAAACTGACAATGCTTCTGTGCCCTTTGAAACCTTACCCTTTGACGTGTATTATCTCCACCTGCCTTAGGACAAATTGTGTTAATAAAAGCAAGGGTCCTAGACAAGGAGGGAGTCTTCAGTTCCTTTAGCTGACCCCCAATGCCTTTCAAAATTATATCTTGTCTCCGGACTCTTTATTAGTCCCTGGACTCTTTAATCTACGCATCAGCCTTTTCCAGATTCCTGAACCCTTCCTGATGCTGGGACAAGAACCCCGGCAGTGAGGATTAATTAAAAAAAGAAAAAGAAATCAATAACAAAAAGATAACTGGAAAATCCCAAAATATGTGGAAATTAAACAACAAACACACTTCTAAATAACTCATGAGACAAAGAACATAGTACTTCAAGAGAAATTTTAAAGTATTTTGAAGTAAATGAAAATGAAAACACAACTTATCAAAATTTGTGGGAAGCAGTGAAAGCAGTGCTTGAAAAGAAATGTATAGCATTGAATGCAAATATTAGAAAACAAAAAAGATCTGA
This sequence comes from Myotis brandtii, assembly GCF_000412655.1. Taxonomy (NCBI): domain Eukaryota; kingdom Metazoa; phylum Chordata; class Mammalia; order Chiroptera; family Vespertilionidae; genus Myotis; species Myotis brandtii. The sequence continues at coordinate 2,532,832 of NW_005362033.1, forward strand.
ATTCAATCTAAATTTCCATCTTAGGAAACTAGAAAAAGAAGAGCAAATTAAATTCCAAGAAAGCATAATAAAAGGAATAATAAAAATTAGAGCAGAAATTAATGAAAGTGAAAACATAAATCAACAAAACCAAAAGTTGGTTATTTGAAAAGATTGAGAAAATCGGTAAGCTTCCAAGGTAACTAAGAAAAAAAGAGAAAGGACACAAATTGTAATTTTGGAAATGAAAGAAGGGACATGCCTAAAGGTCCCACTGATATTGAAAAGATAGATA
>NW_005362033.1:2533147-2537505 GCF_000412655.1 Myotis brandtii
TAGATAATAAAGTGCTACTATGAATAACTCTATGTCCCACGAATTTGATAACCTAGATGAAATGGACCAATTCTGTAAAACACCCAATTTGCCAAAACTCACACATGAAGACACAGACAATATAAACAGGCCTATAGTATTTAGTATAGAAACTTGGATTCATCTTTCTTTATAAAAGTTCTTCCTATCTATCTATGATGTTCATTCCTGCCATTATCTCTGAAGGCATCCAGATTGTTTTGACTCCTCTGACCCTTAGGTTTTTTCCAAAAGAGGTCTTCCCTTAATTCCTCTCCTTAAATTTAACTTAATTTCTCTTATTATGTTGGCTTCTCTATTTCTTTAGACACAAACAGAATTTGAGATCATTTCCTATAGTTTTCATGTACCTTCAGAATCCAAAGTTATTGTTGTATGGAAGATGGCCAAGCAGATTTTAGAAAGGTAGGCATGTAATATTGGGAATTCAAACAACTAAATAAGAGAGCATATATAAAGGTTAAAAAATGCTAGTCTAGTAAATTAAAAAATACAATGTGTACAAGTAGAAAAGATTCTCACATGAGTGGTCTGACGAGATGTTGTGTGGAACCAAAACAAAGTCATCCGTGTCACAAGAGGAGTTCTTGCTACTAGTACTGGCAGAATCTTTGGACACTTGTAGATAGTTGGGAGGACCCAATGGTGGGGAGGATAGGTTTTCTTCCTGAATATGCTGCATATCTGCAAGGGACTAAAATTAACAACGTAAAGTTAACACTGGCCTAATAATAAAGTGCAAGTCAGAACAGGCATTACAATAAAGAGTTGGTGTTTTGTTTTTTTTCATTCAATTAGGCATAAAGTTCAATTCCATCTAAAATTTCAATAAATCTCTTTGGAAATCTTTCCCTTCAAAAAGCACAGTTTTTAATCTCTTTGCATAAAGACTTCTTAAATGTTTTCCAAAAGTGATACTTAAAAATATATCATGCTGCCCTAGCCGGTTTGGCTCAGTGATAGAGCGTCAGCCTGGGGACTGAAGAGTCCCGGGTTCGATTCCGGTCAAGGGCACATGCCCAGGTTGCGGGCTCGACCCCCAGTAGGGGGTGTGCAAGAGGCAGCCAATCAATGATTCCCTCTCATCACTGATGTTTCTATCTCTCTATCCCTCTCCCTTCCTCTTTGAAATATATATATTATGCCATTTAGCACATGTACCTGTATGCCTCACCTACAAGTTTTATGATGAGTCTGTACCATCCCAACATCCCCTGTTTCAGCTCATTGCCTAGCAAAGCAGATACTCAATAACTGTTTACTTAACAACTGCAATAAACTGTCCAGGGACTTTAATGGCATCTTGCAAGCACACACAGTTTTAAATCTCCAAATGCAAAAAACACTGTAAACGGGAAAGCAGACCATATTATGTAAAAATGTAAACAAACCAATAAGGATAACTGCATTTCAGCCGAGAGATGTATTTACACTCACAAAAAGAAAGATTTGGAAAACCTTCAAGGTATGGGTGCACTTCTTTTGCTTTCCTTTGTTAGGGGGAGGAGTTGGTCTGTGGGAGATGGGACAGCAAGGGAAGAAAACATATGAATATATATAAACAAATACTCAGGTGTAAGTAGGTCTTTGCACCTTTTGGCACTTGCCTAGTTCAAGGTCTCTAGTGACAACTCTAATTGAATGTCTTGATTATGCAATGGTTTTCTAAAACATCGAAATGCATGAGTTATTATGTATTTAGTCCCTATTACAGTTAGCCTTTGTTTCTATTTAAGAAGAGAAAAAATACTTTGTAATGCTCTTTAAATTCATTGCTGGTGCTTCTTTGAAAGTTACTGTGCAATGAAATCTGTCTCAAATCTCCTTATCTCTTCTTTTTGTGTGTGATGCACACTTGATATAAAACCTCATTACTTTTTTAAAAATATGTTTTTATTGATTTCAAAGAGAGGAAGGAAGAGGGACGGAGAGATTGAAACATCAATGATGAGATACAAACATTGATCAGCTACCTCCTGCAAGCCCCCTACTGGGGATTGAGCCACAACCGGGGCATGTGTCCTGACCAGGAATCGAACTGTGACCTTCTGGTTCATGGGTCAACGCTCAACCACTGAGCCTCTCTGTCCGGGCCTCCTTATTACTTTTTGAAGATAATTTATATCTCAAAGAAGGTAAGACGGAAGGACTAACTATTCTGAACATCAACCATAGGCTGGACACTGTGAAGAGCTTTCCTTAACTTCAGTCCCATTATAGAATCCATTCCATCTTTAAATAAACAGAACTCAGGTCAGGATTTGCCCAAAATCACACAACTAGAAGCAATTGAGTTGAGATGTTATCCCAAGTATATCCACAACGTCTTTCTAGCGGTTTAGGCAGAAACTTTCTGAATTTCTTCCTCTGCTATTTATTTTTTTCTAAATATATTTTATTGATATTTTACAGAGAGGAAGGGAGAGGAATAGAGAGTTAGAAACATCGATGAGAGAGAAACATCGATCAGCTGCCTCCTACACACCCCCTACTGGGGATGTGCCCGCAACCAAGGTACATGCCCTTGACTGGAATCGAACCTGGGACCCTTCAGTCCACAGGCCATCGCTCTACCCACTGAGCCAAACCGGTTAGGGCTTCCTCTGCTATTTATAAAATTATTTGCATCCACAGCCGTCTTGGTGAAAGAGATGCTTCTCCTTGTTCAAAGCTAATCTCTCCACCATCTGTGTTCCAATTTCATTCTCCCCACCTCTTCAAGCAACTTCCCTTTCTCTGACACTTCTACCCTCTGCACATAAACATGTTTCATTTTCTCAGATCTCAAATCCCTGCAACCCTCTCAATTACCATCTTCTCTTAACATTTCTTGAAATTATCAATCTTTACTGACTCAAATTCCTCACTTCCCATGTACCCCTAAACCAACCATAATCCACTTTCTGCCTTCAATGCTCAAATAAAATTGCCTTTATTAAGTTTAGCAGTAACAACCACTGCCTACTCCTTAAGTTCCTTGAATTCTTTGCTGCAACTGAACTGCAGACCGTTCCTTTCTTGACACTCTACCCCCTCATTTAGTAACCCTGCTCTCTCTTGCTTTTCCTACTCCTCTCTTGTGAGTGCCTGCTTCTCACTTGCCCCTTAGGAGAGAGGAGTACAGAATTCCCCCAGGTGCCACCCTGCTCCTCTACTCCTCACGTGCTTTAGACTTACCCCGTCACCATGCTACCCTACCGTCAAGCACCACTTACATAATGAGGGCTCCGCAGCGCAGGTTCTCTCCAATGAGCTCTAGCCCCTCTGCTACTTGCCTGCACAATGCGAATTCATCGCTTTTGTACTCCCAAGCATTCCTCCCCAGGCTCCCTTACCGAGTACCTTCACCATCATCCCTTTATCCACTGCCTTTCAGGTCCCCCTCTTCCTTAAATCCCAAGTTCAAGCATCTCCAAGCTCTGCAAACTCATTACCTTTCTCCCACCTGCTTTCCATCCCCTTCTCCTTTTCTTACTGCTGCCTTAGTTCAGGTCCTTATTCTTTTTTTTTCTTTTAATACATTTTTATTGATTTCAGAGAGGAAGGGAGAGGGAAGAAAAGAAACATCAATGATGAGAGAGAATCATGGATCAGCTGTCTCCTGCACGCCCTCTACTGGGAATAGAGCCTGAAACCCAGGCATGTGCCCTGTCTGTGAATCAGAGCGTGACCTCCTGGTTCACAGGTCGATGCTCAACCACAAAGCAACGCCAAAAAAAAACAAAACAAAAAAGCTGCAATAGTCTCGGGTTGTTCTCTTTCCTCCAGTGGAGAGACCTCTCTACTTGTCTCCAGGCTGGTCCTCCACCTGCTTTTAGAAGCATCTAGCTTAAAAAAGAAGAAGAATCTAGCTAAAACACACAATGGATCCTATCATACCTCCATATAAAATCATTCAAATACCTCAAATAGCTTTAAGGGTAAACTTGAACTCCTTAGCAATGCCTAAATTCTTTCAAGGTACAGCTTCTCCCTGTCCCTTTAACTTGATTTTCCCTTCACCAATGCTCTTTATACCCACCAGACTGGACTGCTTAGAAGACTTGTCCAAGAGTACTTCCTGCAATGAGGGAAAAGTTCCATATCTAAGCTGTCCAGTATGGCAGCAACTAGCTATATATGACTACTGAGCACTTGAAATGTGGCTAGTGTGACTAAGAAACTCATTTTTAAATTTTACTTAGTTCAAACCAATCCTATATAATAAAAGGGTAATATGCAAATTGACCCTAACAGCAGAACGACTGGTCACTATGATACACACTGACCACCAGGGGGCAGACGCTCAATGCAGGAGCTGTCCCCTGGTGGTCAGTGCA
>NW_005362033.1:2537649-2552508 GCF_000412655.1 Myotis brandtii
GGATGCCAGAGGGATGTCTGACTGCCAGGTTGGGCCTGATCCCCCAGGGAGCGGGCCTAAACCAGCAGGTGGACATCCTCTGAGGGGTCCCAGACTGCAAGAGGGACACAGGCCGGCTGAGGGACCCCCCGAGTGCACAAATTTTTGTGCACCGGGCCTCTAGTTTGAATATAAGTGGCCATGGAGGGCAACAGAGTTCCTTCAGTGGGCTGTGCTTCCATGACTTCGTGAATGAAGATTTCTCTGCCTACAATACTATTCTTTTACTAATTCACCTTGCTAACTCTTCCTTCAAATCTCAGCTCAATGCCCTCTTCTGAGAAGCCTTCCTTAGTTCTTGGTCTGATCTCATGCCCCTCATCCACATTTCCACAGGCAATAAAGACATAGACAGGCCTGCTTCTAATAGTGATTGATCAGCCTGCCTCTTCTCCACATAATTAAAACTCCTTACTGTCATATCATTCATCAGTATCAACCAGGACCTCACACAAAGCAGGCTTTTAGTAAATGAATAAAACTAAATAATACATATTAAAGAGATATCATCTAAAGAACATTTAATCTATAGCCATGTGAAAGTAAAAAAAAAAAAAAGAATGTGCACACTTGTGTGCATTAACCCTGAGTAAGAATCTACTCCAGTCATAGGAAGGGAGAGAACGCATGTATGAAATCATCTTACTTTTGGCAGATTATGTTAAAAACCAATCAAACCTGCCATTTTCTAATCTCACCAACTGGAAATTATAGACATTCTTTCATTCCTTTTATTCTCCAGCTTCCCTTTTTATTGTCATTTTAAGCGTGAGCTTTCCATAAAGGCCTTCTAAAAATGGGTTCCCTCTGAATATGCCTCCTCTCTCCTGTGCCTCTTCGCTCCCGTCAGCGCTCTGTCCTCTCTTCCCCAGCAGCCCAAAGCCTCGCTCCTGTGTTGCTCTGCTTTTCAATGCTACCTACCCAGCAGAAACACCACCATGCTCTCGCCAGGCAAAGCCATTTCCAGCTCAACATCCTTCCCACTGGCCTCTTCCTCAACCCTTGGTTATCCTACCACCCACAGGCTCCGCTACTCCTGCTCCCACAGATGCGTCCTGTTTCCTTTTTCTAGCATAAACTTTGCTTCCTGTATTATGTGTCATGCGTATCACATCTATTACTTCATAATAATAGCTACAGCTTATCAAGTACTCACTATGCCAGGCACCCTGCACATATTACCCACGTTGCCTTTATGCAAAGGTTAATTAGGCCTACCTTACAGATACAGAAGCCAGGCTCAGCTCTGGACCTGACTGGCCCAAAGTCACAAATGAGCAGGCGGCCACAGCACTGAGGCCAGTTATGACGACTCCAAACAAAGCCTACGGTCTTTCCACGGCAATACCCTCCCTCCCCACTTATCTCGTCACTCCAAATCCAGGGCTTGTCGTTCTTTAAACTCATGGGAATATGACGAAGTCTTGTTCGCCCACCTGCTTGTTCTATTCAGCTTGAGTCTGCAGGGCTTTGAGAAGGATGTTTGCCACATGCTCACTAGCATCCCGTTAGCTAAGGGTTGTTAGGTTTCCCAGGAAAAAAACAATAGCAGTTGCCCTTCCTAAGTATTTACTGTGTGTCAAGCACTGCAGCAAGTGCTTTTGCTCATTTCTCCTTTTAAAACCCCATGAAGGAGGAAAATTATACTCACTTTACATATGAGAAACCAGTTTAGAGAGATTACATCCTTTGTCCTAGTTAGTATGGCAAGCAAGGGTTATGAAGCTCCCGAGCCCCATACTTTTAGACCTCTGAGTGGCCTCAACCAGCTAATCATACCAGCACCTCCTTTTATGGCTCCCCACCCTCCTGCCAGCAGAGTTGAAGAAATTCATGGTACCAGGCTAACCTGGAACATACAATAGCTGACACAAGAGCCCTTGGACCTTCTGTTTGCAGAAAATCCTCAAGGTCCCCACCCTCCCAGGCTGCAACAGAGATCTGGGGAAGGGCCGGTCTGGGAAAATACAGAAGAGGGTAAAGGAAGGCCTTGGGAGTGGAGAGGAAGCAGCAGTGACCAGAGTGAGCAGTTCTCAGGGTCAGGAAGGAGCACAGAGGGGAGGGAAGAAAGCCCTGAAGAAATGGCTTGGGAACCTCAGCAGAAAGAAGAGGCTGGAGTGGACCAACCCTGCAGGGCCAGTAACCACAACTAAGGGAGCCCAAGTCAGTGACGGACTCCAGGGTGGCTCCTCCACACGGGCATTCCATGCATAGTAACTATCCAAACTGTTCACGACATTCAGATAAAATAGGTCTTATTAATTCCTATCCGCCAGGATTTAAGTAAGAAGCTCTCTCGGTTTGCAAGTATCATCCTTCCCAACCCCAAAGGCATGCAGAGACCAGAGTTAACAATCAATATTCAGAGGAAAACAGCCAGAAGATAAAACTTCTTGCTGAGGTTAAAAAAGGGTGGAGATCAAAAGCTAGATCCATTTGACCTAAGCCTCGGCTGCAGGCAAACACTACACATAAAAAGCATACCTACAGTGTAGTCACAGGCTCCATCAGTGAACAGACAGCAGCACAACTACAAGTATTTTAATAAAACCAGAACTCACTGGTGGAGAGGCAAAGCGACAAGGCGAAGAGCTGCCGCAGGCGCTTCCCAAGGCAGAGCCAGCACACAGGGGCACAGGGACGGGGCAGGCTGTCAGAAAAACACAGGAGAGGAGGAACACCACTTTGTAGTTCAACCACATGACTCGACTAACAGAAAAACCTGTCAAAACTGCTACAGGTTTGTGTTGACCAAAAATTCACATTAACCTACTTGTTAAATGCAGCGACAACTAAAACTATTTCAATTTGGCTTTAGAAGTAAAAAACAGAACTGTTATAAAATAAACACAACTACAGGTATTTAAAAAAAGGTCAATGAAATCTTGAAAAACACAAGAAAAAATTAATTTTGTAATACAAAATACTAATGTTTTCCTTAAGCTTGCATTCTCTCCTTAGTAAAAATGCAAAAAGTGGGTACTCACATTTTTTTACTGGAACTTGCTCAAGAAAAGGATGGCTAAAAAACGCTTCTGTAATGAGAAATGAGAACGCAACCTTACTCAGCCGTTGACTAGCAAATAGGTTAATCTTGTTGATGTAGTAAACATAGAGATCATAAACAATTATTAACTCATTTATGTTGCCTCCATTTCCTTTAAATGTAAAAGCATATTATTTTTATAAATCAAAATTATCAAATTATACATAATTCTTAATCAATGAAAATTTTAAAATAATTGTGAATTTTCAAAACATCCATTACCAACACAGCACACCCTGAGGCACTGAGGCAGCCGCTTTCCCATATGTGTTCTCAGCAGACCAGCCAGGAGCACTGGGCTGCGACCAGCCCTTCCTCGCATCTTTTGACCTATGGCTTTTCACTGTCCTAAGAGAAAATCTAGGTAGCTGATTTGTACACTAAATTCTATCCTTCTATCCCAGAAGTAGTCCTGCAGCTGGTTTCAAAAAAATATTTTTTTAACTATTTAAAAAATACATTAATTTGATTTAATTTCTTCACTATCCACCAAGAATAAAAGCTACACAATAAGCCTGATAATAAAAGATAGTAAGTAGCTCAGCCAGTGTTGCTCAGTGGTTAAGGATCAAACTATGAACCAGGAGGTCAGGGTTCGATTCCCGCGCCTAAGCCGGCAGTCAGACATCCCTCTGGCAGTCCGGGGATCTCGCAGTCAGGAACCCCTCGCTCATTACTGCCCGCCTACAGCGGAGGCAGGAGAGGCTCCCGCCACTGCTGCTGCACTCACTAGCCGTGAGCCCGGCTTCTGGCTGAGCAGCGCTCCCCTTGTGGGAGCATGCTGACCACCAGGGGGCAGTTCCTGCGTTGAGCATCTGCCCCCTGGTGGTCAGTGTGCATAATAGCAACCGGTAGTTCTGCAGTTCAGTCAATTTGCATATTAGGGTTTTATTACATAGGATAGGATTACTACAGAAAAAATTGCAAACACATTTTTTTTTTCTAAAAAATTTAAAGATTAGAGTTAATTTGATAAGCATCTTCATTAAACATGTTTTATGGGTTTTTTGGTCTGTCATTTTGGAGTCTTGCTATTTTACATAAGATTGATAAGAACAAGTTAACAAACTATCCCCCAAACAGTTTCAAGGGTAAATGTTCTCTCAAAACCTTTAAAAACTACATAATCCCTATAATATTAAGCACTCTAAGTTCTTTTATTAAGTGGTAAAATAGTATATGAAGATACACTGTGATATATTAAAGTACTGAGGGGGAAATTTTTAGCTTTAATGCTTATATTATAAAAGAAGAGAGGTTCAAAATCAATGATAGTAGCTTCCACCTTAAGCATCTAAAATTCTGAGATAGCCCAGCCAATGTGGCTCAGTGGTTCAGTGTCGACCTATGAACCAGGAGGTCACAGTTCGATTCCTGATCAAGGCACATGCATGGGTTGTGGGCTTCATCCCCAGTGTGGGGCATGCAGGAGGCAGCTGATCAATGATACTCTCTCATCATTGGTGTTTCTATCTCTCTCCCCTCTCCCTTCCTCTCTGAAATCAATAAAAATATATTTTAAAAAATAAAATAAAATCCTGAGACAGGCAGTGGCCTCTAAGGCCCCACAGCCCACTCCCACAATGCACGCTGGAGCTCAGCTGCCGCGGGGCACAAGCACCAGGGCTGCCATGAGGAGGTGCAGCCCTGGGCCCTAAGCCCCATTCTTTGAAGTTAGGAACTTTTCTGCCAGGATTCTGGGGTGTTTCTCCTCCATTCCTTCTTCCAGATCTTTTCCCAAATAGTTCACCAGCCTCAACCTCTCCCCTCTGATATCCAGGTGCCTGTGACATCTGTACTTAGATACCAAATGGCCATCTTAAATTTAACATGTCCCACCTAAACCCTAATCTTGCCCCCACACCTGCTCTAGCCACACACTTTTTCCCAACCTTGTAACTGACAGCTCCATCCTTCCAGCTGCTCACGCCACAAACCTGGGAGTCGTCTTTAAGTCTTCTCTTTCTCTCACACCCCACATCCAATCCATCCAGAAATGCAGTGCCTCTACCTCCAAAAAGATCCAGAATGCACCACTTTCTTCCCACCTCCCTTGCTTTTGCCGAAGTCGAAGCTGCTTCATCTCTCACATGGTGGCTCTCTGGTCTCCTTGAGTCTGCCAGCCTCCTCCTGCCTCCTCACCCGCAGCCCCCACCACAGGCTGTTCTCACCAAGCTCCAAACCGGTCCTTTTCACATTAGTCAGATCCAATTCCAATCGTTCCTCTGCTCAAAACCCTCCAATGGCTCCCCATTACACTTTAAGCAAAAGCCCAAGTCTTTATACGACCTTCCCAGCTCAGGGCAGTGGTATGGCTACTCTGCCTGAAAAGCTCTCCCAGAGACACCCACATGGCACACACACGTCAATCCAATCTTTATTCCAATGTCACTTTCTCAGAAAGGTCTTCACTGACTACCTTAAAATTTTAATCCCCACCACCCTCATTTCTCTTCCTTCTTTTAGTTTTTTCACAGTACTCATCACTTCCTAATAAAGCAAGGAATTAGAGTTATAATTTGTTTGTGTCTCTCCCCCACTAGAATATATGAATCATGAGGGCAGGGATTTTGTTTATTACTCTATCCCCCATACTAAAACATAGCAGGCACTCAATAAATATTTACAAAGTAAGTGAAAGAAAGAGAGAAATAGAAAGAAAAGTGAAACTGACTTTAATTTTCTTCTGAAACCTCTATAGTGTCTTTTTAAAAAATCTTTTCAGAATATACAAATAAAATCAGAAAGCAAGAGAAAATTGAAAATATTACTTACCAAAGTCCATTCTATCTTTTTGGTTTTTCTGAAGCAAACCCAAAAGAAGATTAGCCAAATAAGGGGATGTTTCTCTGGGGATGCTGAGGGAAAGGGGGAAAAAAAACACAACGTAAGTGGTGAGTTTATATACTACATTAACTACGCGACTTTTGCCTTAAATGTGATAAACAAAAATGTATATGCGATTTCACAAACACTACATCTCATACCAATACCATAGGTAAAGCCTCAATCCTCAAAGGAAAAAAAACATACAATAAGGAACTGCCTTTGAGAATGATGCCTGTTATGTGCTCACTCCTGTGGAATGCTGGAATATCTACATGAAGAAAGCACTTCACAAGCAAAGGCAATCTTGAGTTTTAACACAACTGCAACCTGGGACTAACAGTTACTATAGAGTTCTCTATTAAAAAAAGAGCTACCTCCAATTCGTTCTGGAAAAGGCAGAGCTTAATAAACACAAGTGAGAAATAATACAGCTTCCTGAAATCCAACAAGAAAAAGACAAGGCAACTGAAAAAGGAATAGTAGGAATATGCAATTCACAGAATAAAACTACAAAAAGGACATTAAACAAATAAAAAAGAGTCAACCTCACTAAGACAGAGAATAATGCCAAGTAAGCTCTAGCGCTCCGCCCTTTCCATTGGTGAGTCAGCGGTCTGACGGCACCCCCCTGGGTAAGTGTCGGGGAGGCGCCCTCTGTGCTCTATAAGCAAGGAGCAGCCAATCGGGAGAGCTACCTTCAGTCCAGCAGGTCCACTTTAGGGCTCCATCCGAAAGAAACGTACAAATGTGTGTACATTCTCTCTCCTTGTTCCCCCCACTAATGCCTATTTGTAGTAACCAGAAAATAAAAACAAGCATCTGATCAAACAAAACCTGATATTATATATAACTATGAGACTCTGTGTAGCCATTTTAAAGAATGCAGTAGTTGCTGAACAATGTCTATGTTACACTGTAGAGTAGAAAAAGTTGCAGGACAATTTGCAAAATATGATGGAATTTGTATTGAACTATACATGTGTATATAAATATATATATGCATAAACAAGCATTCAAACGTGCAAAAGGAACTTGCACAAGAAAGATTTAGAAGGATACACAGCAAACTCTCATTATCCCTAGCAGGGGAAGGCCTAGGGGAATTTATTTTCCACTTTATGTACATCTATTCTGATTGCATCTCCTTCCTCTCACAGAATATAACTTCCATAGTTTTTCTTTTCTTTTTAAAATATGTTGTATTATTTTTTATATATATTTTTAAATTTTTTATTTCAGAGAGGAAGGGAGAGGGAGAGATAAAAAATGATGAGAGAGAGAACCATTGATCAGCTGCCTCCTGCATGCTCCCTATTGGGGATCGAGCCCACAACCCAGGCATGTGCCCTTGACCAGAATCGAACGCAGGAACCAGCTAGTACTAAATATATTCTTATTGATTTCAGAAAAGGGAAAGGGAGAGAGAGAGAAACATCAATGATGAGAGAGAGATCCCATTGATCAGCAGCCTCCTGCATGCCCCCTTCTGGGGATTGAGCCCGAAACCTGGGCATGTGCCCTGACCAGGAATTAAACCAACTGACTGGTTCATAGGTCAATGCTCAACCACTGAGCCACACCAGCTGAGCAAAATATGTTTTATTGATTTCAGAGAGGAAGGGAGAGGCAGGGAGAGATAGAAACATCAATGATGACAGAGAAACATAGATCCGTTGCCTCCTGCATGCCCCACATGGGGGATCGAGCCTGCAACCCGGGCACATGCCCTGATCAGAATCAAACCAGAGACCTCTAGGTGCTTGAGACGATGCTCAATCAACTGAGCCACAGAGGCCAGGCCCATAGCTTTTCTTTTAAATATATTTTTAAATATATATAAAAAAGAAAAATGATACAGCACTGCACAGGCACCTATGATGCACTAGTAATTTTCTAATTTCCTGTTATAACAAATGTCCTCATTGTCATTGACAAAAAAGGCTCAATAATGGCAATACATAAAACAGAAAGAGTTCAAATAAATAACATTGTATTAACAAAGAGTAAAGCTCAGTGTAATGAAAACATACCTAGGCATTAAGCTTCTGTGTTTTTCATAAAACATCCTTAAGTCTTGAGGACTATTGGCCTGTTAAAAAAAAAAAAAAGGTTTAATTTACTAAATAACAGGGGCAAAAATTCTAAAGCATTATGATTGATGTTTACATTCTTGCTATAGAACATAGATTCTGAACTTGGAAGCCATAGACTGCTGAACAAGCCATAGAGGCCACCAGGAACTTAATAAAAACTCTGAAATGATATGCAAATTCTACATATCTGGGCACTGAGGTCAAACATTCAAGAGGCCTGAAACTTAGATAAGTTTAAGAACCACTATTCTAGAGGTTAAGAACTAATGTTCATGGCCTATCCAACAGGTACACTGTTACTGTGTAAAATCAGGGTGTATTTTAATCTTAAGACCTTCAAGGGATTCCAGGAAGAGAACTAAGAATCCCGCTATTCTTCCGTCTCTCCACAGGAGCAAGCAGCACCCTCCCAGAAAGAGCTGCCGAATGAGTGAAGCTGCTTGTGCAGACAAACTGACTCTAAAAATTAACTGCCTGACCTGGCTGTGTCACTGAGTTTTAAATACCATCTTAGGCTAATAAATTCACTTTGATCCAGCATTCAGATTCAAAAAACCTCTATGCAATTATGCAATACGAACTCAAGAGGAATCATCATGATTACATTCTAGAGGGCCTCTTTTTGACAGGATGTTAGGGCAAAGGAGGAAAGGGAGACAGACTCAAAATAATTTCCATAAAACCTAAGCAACTATCTGGAGACAGTTTCCAGTGATATTCCCAGGCTAGCCGTAGCCCTACTTGGATTCCAAGACCCCAAAACCAGGCTAAGCAGGAAATGCTGACATCACAATTCATACCCACTAGTTTTCAATACCCTGGAAAACCTGTAACGGGCTCAGTCCAACTACAAAGGAAAGGCAGATAAAAAATTAAAAAAAAACTGTTTTGGCTCACTACAGCAGTTTTTGCCTATAACTAAATCAAAATAAGTCACAAAGGAATCAAAAACACTGCTTTCAAAGTATTCTCCATTTTATAAGTCAAAGGCAAATGCAAAATGAGAAGATCCCAAAACTGAGCACATAAGAAAAAGTCAGGATACCTGAAAAGGTGGTTTTCCAACGAGGCATTGGTATATCACTGTTCCTATGCTCCACAAGTCTGCCTTAGCATCATAATGTTGAGACATAATAACCTCAGGAGCCTGGGGTAAGAAAGTTCAAGAGAGAGCATTATGTTATTTACATAATTAATATGCACATATTAATTAACTGGAAAACAAAACTAAAACAAACAGAAAACATTGTACTATTTTCCTAATTAAAATGAAACTGTAATGAATACAGAACTACTTTCTTACACTGACATTTACTGGTAAGTCTCAAAAACAATGTTGCATGAAAAGAAGTTGTAGAAACAAGCATTTTTATATATTATGAAATACAGTAAGAGTACTAAAATAATAATAAAGAAATACACACAGCAATTACAGGATAGAGATTACTTCTGGGGGAGGAGAGGAGAAAAGTAGGAAATGGGAAAAGGGAGAGGTACAATAGAAACTTGGACCGTCTCTGAAATAATCTTTCTAAAAAAGAAATCAAGGCAAACATGGCAAAATGTTAACTTTGCTAAATATAGATGGTAGGAACACGTGTTTGCTATACTATTCCTTTTTTTTCCTGTCATTTGAAAGCTTTTAAAATAACAGAAAAACTGTACTACAAAACACAATAAAAATTATCTTAAAAACAGGCATTTATTTATCTGCTGCTTTGCTATAGCCATTTTCTCACCTCTCATTAGATGCTGCTTTTTAAAAATACCATCAATCAGGACAAGCATTAAACAGAAATGTGAAATATATTAAAGATAGTGAAATTTTATTTTCCAGGCATAACATTTTTATTGTCCCTTGTAAATTTCTTATTGAGTCAATTTCCTTTAAAAATCAGTTCAAGCACTATCTCTAGCTTTAAAGCTATTAGCCCAAGGCCGGACTAATTTCATACTCAAGAAGTACAAAATAATTTCTAAATTATATTAAGTTAAAAATTTTGTATATAAGCAGTAAAATTATGATCAAGAAAGTAAATCTAATGTAAATTTTTTTCAACTTTGATTACTAGTTCCCTTGATTTCAAAGTTGATTTTAGATGAGACAAAATCCTAATTAAAAATAAATCCATTTTAAACTTAGAATTGAAACAGGTACATTTATTTACCACGCAGGATATTTCTAGGCGTAATACTTCACATTAGTTTAGAAGTTTCATAGCCTAACCCAGTGATGGCGAACCTATGACACGCGTGTCAGAGGTGACACGCAAACTCATTTTTTTGGTTGATTTTTCTTTGTTAAATGGCATTTAAATATATAAAATAAATATCAAAAATATAAATCTTTGTTTTACTATGGTTGCAAATATCAAAAAATTTCTATATGTGACACGACACCAGAGTTAAGTTAGGGTTTTTCAAAATGCTGACACGCCGAGCTCAAAAGGTTCGCCATCACTGGCCTAACCCCATCAGACCTGGCAATATGCATATGAAAGAATAAAGAGGAAAGCTAAGATTGTTCGGCTTTAAATGTGACACTGAGTAAAAAATCTTCTACAATATAGGGATCTCATCAAGAGAGACAATATGCAAAAAATTAATGTATCCTACAGCTGAAGAGATGCCCCAAAAGGTGTTTTGTAAGTATTCCCAATATTACACATCAAGTATAGCATGACCATACTTCATCAATTTTTATTTTCAATTTAATCTAGGAGGAAATTTCTACAATAATTAATTTTTAATTTATTTTAAAGTATTTTTTATTGACTGATTTTAGAGAGAAGGGAAGTGAGAGAAAGGGAGAGAGAAACATAAATGAAAGGTACAGTGATGGGTTGCCTGCTGCATTCCCCCTACTGGGAATCAAGCCTGAAACCCGGCATGTGCCCTGACAGGAAAGGAACCTGTGACTTTTTGGTGCACAGGACTGCGTTCAACCAACTGAGCCACACTGGCCAGGGCAATAACTAATTAAAAAACAAAATCAAAACCAATGGGCAAAGATGACTAACTTTTACAGTCCACTGTGCTAAAGCAAAATGTGTCTGTATTATAGCATTATCAGTAACATAATTAATGTTAGTGGCATAAATAACAATTCAGACTCTATAAAAACTGACATCCTACTCGGGAACAAACGTTACACTTACCATGCTATGGCTGTAAACACACAAGAACGCGGACACTCACTCACCATGTACATTGGGGATCCGCACAGTGTTGCAGCCATCATGTTACTATGTAGGTAACGAGCAAAACCAAAATCCGCTATTTCACAAAATAAAAAGAAGAAAAACAAATGATACTTTTGCTCACACTTAACACAGATCATGTAATTCTTCAGGAGATAAAAGGGCACAAAAGAAATTAACAGCCATTGAATAAGACTGTTTACCAAAGAAAAAAGTAGCTACTTCAATTTTGACAAGCTAAGAAATAGTAGTAGTCAGCAATTGTACAAGTCAGTGCTCTGCCAGTTTTGTAACCAAGGAGAAAGCACCAAGCTTTGCAAGGGAAAATGCTAATTATAATACATAATTCATTAATATAGCTCTCATTAAATATCAATACCAGGTGTAGAATTTGAACTGTTTTTGTCCAGCAGATATCAGATAACATTAGAAAATTTTAAAATATTGCTAAGAAATTATTTTTCTAAAAACCATTAAAAAAGTTTTTTAAAAAATCTAGCATTACAAACTGCTTCAAATAATTTTGAGATACAAGAGCACTTAAAAACCTGCCAAATAAGAAGGCTGAACTAAACGGTCTCTTAGATTTCTTATGTTAAAATCCCGAGTTGTAGAACTGGATCATGACTTTGCCACCAACAACTGCAGTACTTCAGCTTCCCTCGGACGAGAAGGAGCGGGATTTCCTGTTGGAATCCTAACCTGAGCCCCCTGTCCAAAATTTAGCATATGCTGCCAATAATGTAAAGTGTTCGCTATCTCATACCTCACGGAACTCAATAAAAACTTTCAAAGTGCATCACAAAATCACTCATTCTCACAAAGCTGAACTATAATTATTTAAAAACACTGAGTCTCAAAAATGTTCTTTGCATGAAACACTGCACAGCCATTTACCTATTTTGATGCGAATACCACTGACACCGGACTTCCTGCGATTGGCGTACGACAGCAAGATGTTCTGTGGTTTGAGATCCCTGTGAATGATGCCTTTGCCGTGCAGAATCCGCATGGCAGCTGCAATCTGGTGCAGGAACACTCTGATGGTGTCTTCACTAAGAGTTCCTTTAGCTGGTAGGAAAGAAGTCGCATAAATATTTAACCACGAAAAATCAAATACCATCTGTACATGCCAGCAATAGACGTGATTTGCTAAGGAGACCATGGAAGAAACTGGATTCAAATTTTCTCCCTTTTTTTACTTTAGTAATTTAAGTCTCTGAAGAGATATCAAAAGTTTTAATTAGTTTGTTGTAAAGGGAACTGATTTACATTTGCATCTTTGTTTTCACTGGTGTTTATGTTTGTTTTTCCTTTCTCATTTCCCTCAATATAACAGGTGCTCAACAAATGTGAGTCCCCTCTACAAGCCAAAAAATAAGTTCTCCTTCATTTTAGTTAAATATCTGGGTCAATGTCCACATTTAATTCCAACCACTTTATGAGTACAAACTTAAAACAGGTGAAATCCTTGAATGGAGAGACTTGGCCATTACTGCCACTTAGACCTGTCAGGAGTCTGTGTTCCCACATCTGCCTCCTTTAACCTCCCTCCTGACTCACACTCCTGTCCCACCACAGGACCCTTCGTAACTAAAGACACCTTTAAGAAGAAGTGTTTTAACCTGTTTTCACTACTATAAAAAGGTAGCAGGAATGTTATTTTTGAGGTAGTCGTTATCCAGTAAGTAAACACTGCAGTGTTTCTGTATGTGCGCCGGACTGTGCAATGCTGAATGGACAGCTTGGTTTGGAGTCAGGGTGCCTCTGCTCAAATCCTAGCTCCTCACCTGCTTTCTGTGTGACCCTGGAGATTATCCCGCTGTGCCCACCCCGCATCCATAAAAAGCAGAAAATAGACCAACCACGTTGGATTTCTGTGACAATCAAACAGGATAGCACATTTAATAATGAAGACTTTAGATAAGTACATACTCAAATATAGTCAGTACACAAATATAAACTTCTTATTGCAACGAATCTAAAAGTCACAAGTAGCCCTGGCCAGGTAGCTCAGTTGGTTAGGCAGTGGTTCTCAACCTTCTGGCCCTTTAAATACTCTTCCTCATGTTGTGACCCAACCATACAATTATTTTCGTTGCTACTTCATAACTGTAATGTTGCTACTGTTATGAATCGTAATGTAAATATCTGATATGCAGGATGGTCTTAGGCGACCACTGTGAAAGGGTCATTCGACCCCCAAAGGGGTCGCGACCCACAGGTTGAGAACCGCTGCTCTAAATCATCCATACAACTCTTGAATATGTTCTATATAACCTTTCCATATGCAATTAAGATAAAGAAGCTAAAAATAACATTAACACTTGGAACAAATGAAATATTATGGTTTTAAAATCATCTTAAAGGCATGTTAAATGATACTTTGTATCTTTTTAACATCTTGAAATAAAATAAATCCCTTTGGTTTAAAATTATGGAATACTGCCTGGCTCGGGTGGGTCTGTGGATAAGTGTCAACCCAGGAACCAAGAAGTCGCTGGTTCGATTCACGGTCAGGGCACACACCTGGGTTGTGGGCTTGATCTCCAGTGGGGGGCGTACAGGAGGCAGCCAATCAATTATGTTCCTTTCTCATCAATATTTCTATCTCTCTATCTCTCTCCCTTCCCCTCTCTCTCTAAAAATCAATAAAACATATTTGAAAAGTAAACCTCAATACACTTGTCTCTCGGTATCACTGGGGTGACCCCCTGCCACTAACAAAATCCATAGACCCTCAGGGCCTTTTATAACAATGTACACTGTTGGCACCCTGCATCTGTGGATTCCCAACCTCAGATCAAAAATACTATTTCCAGGGATCTGGTCAAGATGACAAAGTAGGTAAGCAGTGTGCTCACCTCTTCCCATGACCACATCAAAATTACACCTAGAGCCCTAGCCAATTTGGCTCAGTGGATGGAGCATCAGCCTGCGGACTGAAGGGTCCTGGGTTTGGTTCCAGTCAAGGGCACATGCCTGGTTGCGGGCTTGATCCCCAATGGAGAAAGTTTGGGTTTTTTTTTGTTGTTGTTACTGTTAGGTTTCATTGCTCTACTGATGAAGTTCTCGCTGTTACTCCCATTCTCGTATTATATATAAATCACAGCCAGCCCTCATAATGACCTACACAGTACCAAGTAGATGTGGCAGGGTCTTAAAATAGTTAGCATTTCTTTCAGATGATGATGATTTGCCCCAACAGTTTATTTTAAAATACAGTACATTGGGAGACAGAGGGTGTGGGCCTTCTTTGGGGGAATATGGTTGAGCCCACGTTTCCCACAGAATAAAGGCAAGTGCTTAGTTACAATCCATAAAATAAAATCAGTTATTTACACAGTATTGCCATGAATATACACACATTTTAAATGCATATAATTATTTCATATTTCACAATAGGATTTTTTATTTTGTTACTCATTTTTTCATGTTTCATTATAACCTTTTAAAGATGCCTTTTATTTGTCACTAAAGGCCCGGCGCACGAAATTCATGTGCGGGTACGGTCTCTAGGCCTGGCCTGCAATCAGGGCCATCTTCCCCAGCTGCCCGCAGCCGGCCCCGCCCTCCACCCGCCACCCACCCCTGGTTCCCCATTCGCCATCAGGTGATCGAAGCCTGCCGGCCAGGGAAAGGGACCAAGAGG
>NW_005362033.1:2552535-2557896 GCF_000412655.1 Myotis brandtii
TCGTTCTGCCATTAGGGTCAATTTGCATATTACCCTTTTATTATATAGAATGATTTTACCTTTTTCATTGCAAAATTGCCTACAGGCAATTTTTTATTTGGCAAAAATGTTTGGGGGAAAAATGCTCGCAGCAAAGATGTCTATGGAAAAGCTGATTATGGCAGAAGTACCTAGAACCAGCGCAAACAGGGAGCAGGGAGAGGCTAAATAACTTGACCAAGATCAGACACAATGAGTAATGTGAACAGTGAGAGTGCTGCAAACCTGCTGGCCTGTCTGACTCCCATGACCAAGTAAGCTCTTCACGCTTCGGTCTCCTTTCTAACACTATTGCTCTGCAACATCAAACACAGAGTTCATATCACAGACACAGTGCTGTCAAGCTAACTTAAACCTGCTACACCAATACTAGCGCCTATATGAGTGAATTAAACTTTTGTTAATGAAGGAAACTCATGTTCTAATGAGGGCTCTGCACTGACAAGCTGCCACTCATTCTGACCCCAGAGAAAGGTGCTTTTATCTACATCACTAAGAATGTCAAGGAACTCAAGACTGAGACTGAGTCTTCCAGCCTCCACTCCTTCCCACCAGTAGTGAGTCCTGTCTCACTGCTTTCTACTGGAGAATGACATTTTAAAAAATTTTTTAACCAAATTTACTTATTTTTAAAAAAGAGAATCTGAGTTGGGAACAATACAAAAACACATGTGTAATAAACTACCAAATTCAGGGTAATGGTTGTCTCTAAAGGGGAAGGCAGGAATGAGCTACAGAAGGACTATCAGAGCCTCATCTGTATTTATAATTTCTTTTCTTTAATTGTGGGAGTGGAGGATACCAGTGTTTTTTTGTTTTTAAATATTTTTATTGATTTCAGAGAGGAAGGGAGAGGGAAAGAGAGAGAAACATCAATGATGAGAGAGAATCATTGATCGGCGGCCTCCTGCATGCCCCCCACCGGGGATTGAGCCCAAAACCCAGGCATGTGCCCTTGACTGGAGTCAAACCTAGGACCCTTAAGACCGCAGGCTGACGTTCTATCCACCGAGCCAAACTGGCTAGGGCACCAGTGTTCTTTATATTATTTTCTACACAGCTTTTGAATTTCACCAGTATTTTAAGTTTTGTTGCTGTTTTTATTCTTCACCTAAGGATATTTTTTCCATCGATTTTTAGAGAAAATGGAAGGGATGGAGGAAAGAAGGCGGTGTAGAGAGAGGGAGAAGAGGAGGGGGAGAGAGGAGAGAGAGAGAAAGAGAAACATTGATGTGAGAAACACATCAATTGGTTGCCTCCCACACACTCCCCAAACCTGCAACTAAGGTACATGCCATTGACTGGGAATCGAACCCATGACCCTTCGGTGCACAGGACGACGCTCTGTAACAACTGAGATACCAGCCAGAACCAATCTCACTTTAAACTGCATTCCCTGTTTACTAGGTGAACCTGAACATCTTTAATAAGTTGCTTCTCTTTGGCATACTGTCCATCCTTTTTGTGGGTATATTTATCAATGTCTTAGTGTTTTTACCATCAGTTCCCATGATCTATTTATAGGTTGAATTATAAGCCTTTCATGATATTTTTGCATATTTCTCTTGCATCTTTAAGGGGTAATCAAGTAGATGCTTACCTCCTCTAACATCATTAAAAAAAAAATACTGTTGCCCAGCCAGTGTGGCTCAGTGGTTGAGCATCGACCTATGAACCAGGAGGTTACAGTTCTATTTGTGGTCAGGGTGGGTGTGAGCTTGATCCCCAGTGGGGGGCGTGCAGGAGGCAGCCAATCAGTGATTCTCTCTCATCACTGATGTTTCTCTCTCTCCCTTTCCCTTTCTCTCTGAAATCAATAAAAATATATTTTTTAAAAATACTTCTGAGAGAGACAATTTGACCTGAATGCTTATCCTATATGTACACATTTTGGACACAGAATTTCAAAAACGATCTAATACTAAAATCTTATCTCTGTGCCACAAAATATTGTCAATGTTACTTTTAATCCCTTATAACATTTTTTAATTTACATAAAACATTCACATTAATCAACATATTTTTGGATTCATTCTCCCATTACAGTTTTATTTTCATTATGAAAGAAACGCCAGGGGCTGAAGGTTCACTGATGGCAACCCCTGAAGAAGAGAAATCTATTTGATTTCTTTCTCTCTGGGGAAGGGGACCCACCTCTCCAACACAGCGAAGGGAGGCATACATAAAGTAAGTAGCGATACACAGCGTAGTATGAGAACAGACTATAGTTAGTCAGCAAAGTGACTATAATCAACCATTGTGGACCAGTAGTTTTATTGCTAGCTTTACCCATTGGCCAGATAAGTTTCTACTGAACGAGTACAAAACAACGTTTTACATAAATGTTAAAGGCACACTTTAAAATTAAATACCCATTGCCTTTTGAAGTTATTTATTACATGTTCTTACAAGCTAATATCTTTTTAAAGTATGATACTTTATAAAACACTGTGTAATATGAAGTGAGAATTCTCGTGATCCGTCCGCAATGTGTTAAGCAAATACACAAATATTTATTGAATATTTCTATATATAAGGGCGGAAACAGAGATAGCATTTCAGAAGTAACTCTCAGAATTAAACAGATTAGAGTACATCTTTATTGAACACTGACACACACAAAAATTACCTTGCAAATAATCTGCCAGGTCTCCACCATTGCAATACTGATATATAAAAGAAAGAGTAATTAAAGTAAGGACATCAGTTCAAGATTAATCCAATCTACTACCAGTTAATTTTAATTAAAAATTCATTTGTATGTAATATAAGTCTAGTTTGAAAAACATAAGTATAGAATCAAAAAATTTTAAGACTATTTTCCTTATAAATAGAATCTAAATCACTGAATCAACTTTATTAATTCAAAATTTCAAATAATTATATACTCTCAATTTTAAAGTGCATATTAATCAAAAGGAATTGAAATAAATTAAGCAGAAAATTATATACTACCTACCTCCATCACCAGGAAGACAGAGTTGGGTAATTCCTGAAAAGTAAACAACATAAAACATCATTTAGATTAGAAAAAAAATTAAGCACAAATTTAAAAAGTAACTTTAACAAAAATACTATACTTGTTCCTTATTAAACAAATAAAAATAAATCACAATATCCACTAGCAAGTGAAATTTTAAATCCCCACCACAGTGATTTAAGCATCTCAGCTTCAAAGCCAAATCAAATTTTGCTGACACTAATGTAGTCTTCAAGAAGTTCAATTCTGGTCGTGGAAAGAACGAAAGAAAAACTCATCTTTTGGTCATGGTTATGGTTATGGTTATGATAAATTTACCATAACCATAACCATAACCAGAGTCCTCAGGGAAGCACTTCTACTTTGAAGGTTCATGATCTGGAACAATGACTTGGTAATCCTCCCTCCAACACTAAATGCACAGCTTCTGGAATACATTATCCAGGATACTTCATTTTTGTTTTTCTGGTTTTTATGTTTATTTGGAGGCAATCCCATTATCTGGGAATTTTTGGGAATTCTCTTGAAAACATTTCATCACATCTTGGTAACAAACTGATTTGAGAAATTTTACCCAGTCTCTCAAATTAATATAGCTCCAGTTCTGTTGCTTGATTAAGCAATTCAATGACTGATTAGCTGATTCTTCAAAAACAATTTTTATAATGTTAATTAAATTTTAAATTGGGCTTCCGCTTCCGTATGGCTTAACTTGAGCCACTGTTCAAATGTGACTCAAGAGACAGCCCTTCCAAGTAGCACTTGGCTTCACCAAGATCCTAAATTCAAGAGTAAGGTATTCTATGGGACTCTCCCCCTCCTCATATGGGAGTCCGTTCTGTGGGACTCTTCCCCCTCCCGACATGGGAGTCTGTGCAGTGAGATTCTTCCCCTCCCCACGTGGGAGTCTGTACTTGTTCTTCAATAAAGCTCCACCTCTGCTATACAAAAAAAAGAGAGTAAGGTACTCTATGGAAAAAGGAGCAATAGGGCAACAAGAGGCAGGTGTAGGGCAGTATTCCTGAACGTGAGGCCCACGGCGAATTATGTGGTACTGGCTCACAACGAAATAACTACAGAAATTAAGAGTAAGAATTGTTTACAGTTTAAAGTAATTTAACAAAATAATTTTATGTCTGTTAAACCTAATAATAAAAACTATGGACCGTTTGTAGGGCCTTTTACATTTCATTCTCAAAGTTCATTTTTATTGGATTTTATAAAAGTACTAGAGTCCCGGTGCACAAAAATTTGTGCACTTGGGGGGGGGGGCCTCAGCCCGGCCTGTGCCCTCTTGCACTCTGGGACGCCTCGGGGGATGTCCACCTGCTGGCTTAGGCCTGCTCCCTGGGGGATCAGGCCTAAGCTGGCAGTCAGACATCCCTCTGGCAGCCCGGGAGCCCTCGGGGGGATGTCCACTTGCCAGCGGGGAGCAGGCCTAAGCTGCAGTCAGACATCCTTAGTGCTGCTGAGGAGGCGGGAGAGGCTCCCACCACCACCGCTGTACTGGCAGCCATCAGCATGGCTTGTGGCTGAGCAGAGCTCCCCCTGTGGGAGTGCACGAACCACCAGGGGACAGCTCCTGCATTGAGCGTCTGCCCCCTGGTGGTCAGTGTGTGTCATAGTGACCAGTCATTCCCAGTCTTTCTGCTGTTAGGATCAGTTTGCATATTACCCTTTTACTATATAGGATAGAGGCCTGGTGCACGGGTGAGGGCTGGCTGGTTTGCCCTGAAGGGTGTCCTGGATCAGGGTGGGGGTCTCACTGGGGTGCCTGGCCAGCCTGGGTGAGGGGCTGATGGCCATTTTCAGGCTGGCCACGCCCCACGGCAACCCAAGCTCCCAGACTCTCCTTTTCTTCTTTTTTCTTTTTTTTTCAACGCCT
The DNA here is from genome assembly GCF_000412655.1 of Myotis brandtii. Classification (NCBI taxonomy): domain Eukaryota; kingdom Metazoa; phylum Chordata; class Mammalia; order Chiroptera; family Vespertilionidae; genus Myotis; species Myotis brandtii. Next base: position 2,557,440 of record NW_005362033.1, read on the forward strand.
CCTTGAGCAGAAGCCAGGGCAGGCCGGAAGCAGGTATCTTGGGATTTATTTATCTTCTATAATTGAAACTTTGTAGCCTTGAGGGGCAGGAAGCTTGGCTTTCTCAATCGCTGGGGGCAACCCAAGCCTCCTGCTCGCTCCAGCTCCGTGGCCACCGCCATCTTAGTTGGGTTAATTTGCATACTCGCTCCTGATTGGCTGGTGGGCGTGGCTTGTGGGTGTGGCAGAGTGACATTTATTTGCATCTTTCTCTTTTATTAGTGTAGATCAGTTCACACAGATTAGAAATAAAAACTGGTTTCTCACAACAGCTACTTCAGGGTGAACAGGCCGGCAGGGGGGTTAGTGAGGGACGACCAAACGACTGAACAGCAGGCTGTGTGAGGTGACCAGGCTGGCAGAGGGGCCATGAGGGGCAACCAAATGACTGAACAGCAGGCTGCGTGGGGCAACCAGG
>NW_005362033.1:2557970-2560030 GCF_000412655.1 Myotis brandtii
AGGGGCAACCAAGCTGGCAGAGAGGGGCAGTTAGGAGTGACCAGGCCGGCAGGGAGGGGGCTGTTGGGGGCGATCATGCCAGCAGGGGGGGCAGTTAGGGGCAACCAGGCAGGCAGGCAATTAAGAGCCAGCAGTCCAGGATTGTGAGAGGGAAGTCCAACTGCCACGGGATCGGGCCTAAACCGGCAGTCGGACATCCCCCAAGGGGTCCGAGATTGGAGAGGGTGTAGGATGGGCTGGGGGGACCCCCCTTCCATGCACGAATTTCATGCACCCGGCCTCTAGTTTGATAAATAGGATGAAAAAAGCATTCATCTTTAATGAAACCAAGAAGTCATCAATAAACAAACTGAAGTTCAAATGACACTGGAGCACCAGGGAACAACTTGAAGAGAGACTTGTTGGGTCAGAAAAGCTGAGAAATGGGGCCAGTATAACCTGTGAGCCAAACCACGGAGGGTTTTCCGAAGCTGCACACGTTTATCCTCCTTTCCTAATATCAGGGAAACTTCGCTCCCAACTACCCCTCCACGTTGCCATCAACAAAATTAAACATCATGAATTTCATTTAATTATTTCCCGACTCAAATGCCTTAGTAAGTTAAAAACCAAATCTCCAAAAAGAAAAAAATTAGGATACTATTATGAACGTTATGCCAGTATTCCAAAATTTAGATGAAACATTAACAAACAATTTAAAGAAAAACACAACTTACTAAAATTGACAATAAATAGAAAATTTGAAGAGGCCCATATTCATTAAAGAAATTAAATAATAATTTACAACCTTTCCATACAAAACTTCCCCTTATAATCCCAATCAAAATCCAAGGTTTTGTGCATGTGTGGAAATTGACAAGCTAATTCTAAAATTTATGTTGAAATACAAAATGTCAAAGAATAACTAAATATAATCTAGAAAAAGAAAAGTTGGAGGACTTATACTACTAGATAGCAAGACTTACCATAAAACTACAGTAAGGGCCCTAACCGGTTTGGCTCAGTGGATAGAGCATCGGCCTGAGGACTGAAGGGTCCCAGGTTCAATTCCAGTCAAGCGCATGTACCTTGGTTGCAGGCACATCCCCATCAGGGTGTGTGCAGGAGGCAGCTGATCGATGTTTCTTTTTCATTGATGTTTCTCACTCTCTATCCCTCTCCCTTCCTCTCTATAAAAATCAATAATAAAAAACCAAAAAAAAAAAAAACTGCAGAGAGAAACCAAGATGGTGGTATAGGTAATCACCTATACTTGCTGCCTCTCACAACCACATCAAAATTACAACTAAACGGCAGAACAACTACCACCCAGAACTGCAGGAAAGCTGTATGAGTGGAAATTCTACAACTAGAGAGGTGAAGAAAGCGCATTGAGACTGGTAAGAGGTGCGGAGGCGCGGAAAGTACTGGCACCTGGATGTGCTGTTCTTTAAACCGGGAGGGAGATACAAGCTCCCACTTGCTCTGAATTCCAGTTACGGGCGATACTCTGGGGGACCCAGACACATATGGGGAGAAACTGGACTGTCTGGAATTGGGACAGGAACGTGAGGGCAGCTTTCTCTTAGAAGTACTCACAGTAATCACTGTTCCTGCACGGGTGCGCGGGATGCGGAGAACCAGGGACTTCTCTGGTTCAGGGAAGCCATTGCTGTTTGCTCCGCCCTGGTGATTCCCAGAGACTTCGCCCCACCCAATTTACAACCCCACCCAAGCTGTGTGCATCGGCTTTTGCATATGAATGGCCTGTCCTTTTGCCTAAAACAAACTGCAGCTGGGTCAGAGAGCCCCAGAGATTCCAAAAGATGGTCCACTACCTGGCAGTAGTAGCAGCCTTGCTTCACAGCTGGGCCTCATCTGGGCACTTCCAAACCCCATACAAAGAGGAGGAATCTGTAGATGTCTCTGTAGTTCCTGCTGGGCGGCCCCAGACAGTGGCTGACCTTGCACCTCCTTGGAGATGATAACGGATTACAACTCTTCATATCCATAAGAGACACACTCAAGGGGCAGACTCAGTGAGCACCAAAGCCCCACTGAAGCAAGTCCTGCCCCATAAG
>NW_005362033.1:2561351-2572141 GCF_000412655.1 Myotis brandtii
GTTCATCACCACCAAACCAGTATTATATGAAATGCTGAAAGGTATTCTTTAAGAAGAGGAAGAAGAAAAAGGTAAAGATAAAAATTATGAACAACAAATCCATATCTATCAACAAGTGAATCTAAAAATCAAGTGAATAAAAAATCTGATGAACTGAATAAACTGGTGAATATAATAGAATCAGGGGCATAGAAAGGGAGTGGACTGACAATCCTCGGGGGAAAGGGGTGTAGGGGGTGCGGGAAGAGACTGGACAAAAATTGTCCACCTATGGATGAGGACAGTGTGGGGGGGTAAAGTCAGAGGGTGGTGTGGGAACTGGGTGAAGGGGAGCTATGGGGGAAAAGAGGAACAACTGTAATAATCTGAACAATAAAAGATTTATTAAAAAAAAAAAACTACAGTAAGGAAAACTGTGAGGTAAAGGCAAGGGGACAGAAAACAGTCTAGAAATAGGCCCAAACATATGTGGTCACTAACTTGTGACAAAACAGACATTACAGTACAGAAGAAAAAGGAATGTTGTTTAGTAAATGGATCAACTGACTACCCATTTGTAAGAGTAAATGAATCTTGACCCCTAAACCTCATGCCACATACAAAAATCATTTCCAGGTAATTTATAGCACTAAATGTGAAAGATAAAACAATAAGAACTCTGAGGGGGGGGGGGGAGATAGAATATCTTCATGACCCTGGTGTAGGCAAAGTTTTCTTAAGTTATGACACAAAGCCATTAAATAGAAAAGAAACAACAGCCCTGGCTGGTGTGGTTTATGGTTAAAAGGGTCTCAGGTTTGATTCCCGGCCAAGGGCATGTATCTACCTACCTGGATTGCAGGTTTGATTCCCCAGCCCTGTTCAGGGCAACCAATTGATGTGTCTCTCTCACACTGGTGTTTCTCTCTCCCTCTCTTTCTCTCTCCCCACCCCCTCCCTTCCACTCTCTAAAAATCAATGGAAGAAATATCCTTGGATGAGGATGAACAAAACAAAAACAAAACAACAAAGAAACAAAACACTGGACTATATTAAATTTAAGAATTTTTAGTCATCAAAATAAACCATTAAGATAGTAAGAGGCATGTCACAACGTGGATAAGTCATTTATAACATACTAAAGGCCCGATGCATGAAATTTGTGCAAGAGTAGGCCTTCCTTCCCCCCGCTGCCAGCACCGGCTTCCCTCCTGCCACTGGCAGGCACTCGGGACCCGGGCAGCCCTGGCTTCATCCCGAAGGTCGTCCAGAAGGATGTCCGGAAGGATGTCTGGTCTAATGAGCATATTACGCTTTTAGTATTATAGATATATCTGGCAAAGGATTTATATCCACAATACATAAAGAACTCTAACAATTAATAACAAAAAGACAACCCAATAGGAAAACAGGCAAGAGACTTACATAGGAATTTCAAAAGGAAGATATTTAAATGATTCATAAACTTACAAGAGGTGTTCAAACCAGCAGTCATCAGGAAAACCCTAATTAAAGTCATAATAAGCTACCTCACCAGAATGGTTAAAATTGTCAAGTGTGGCAAGGATGTGGAACACCTGGTGTCTGACACTTGGGAGTGTAAACCAATACACTGACAGGATCTACTAAAGCTGGGCCTGCACACACCCCATGAGCCAGAAACTCCCAGCAGGTGAGATCCATTTCAACAAGGAGGAATGGTGAGAGGGAGGAACCAAAGGAGAAACCATAGCAACAAGCCATTTTTATTGCTTCCTTTATTTACCCTCTTAACTCAAGGAGGCACTGGGGTGGGTGGAACACAACAGGGTTTCTTCTAAAAAAGAAGAAAGAGGCATCAGAAGAGGTACTTTATATACTGCTAGACCACTTGAATTGTTTTCCCACTTAGGGCCTATTAGTTTTCTAGTTTAAAAAATGATAAAGTGAATTTCAAAAGTAAGATAGCTCGAGTAGATGGTTATCTCCAGTAGAATTCAAACATGTGGAAGTGGGGAACTACAAGGTAACAAAAGAATTAAGTAAATAGCAAGAGAACTATTCAAAGAAAAATTCCTGGCTCTGAAGACCCATACTGCACATTTCTCTGCTACTTTTCCTAATTCCTTCTCTAATCCTTAGTGAACTCCTATGAGGTTATCTCATAGGAAAAGAGGAATGAAACACCATTACAGCAGACCTCAAACTTACTCCCCTCAAGGTTACCGAGTACTGGACAGCCTCATAGCATCCTAAGGGTAAATAAGATTGGATTATCATTCCCATTATACTAGTACTTAGGGGGTGATGTTAAAAAAGAAAAATAAGTGTTTTATAAGAACAGTACTCTATACTCAGGTTCCCTTATTTCCATCCAGGACTCTTCCTCTCAGATTATACTCTAAAAAACTTAGAGATACAAAATGTAATAGAGAAAGCCAGCTGGTTAGAGCCTTATCCCCAGACATCAAGGTTGCAGGTTCGATCCCCAGTGAGGACAACATACAAGAATCAACCGATGAATGCATCATAAGTAACTGGAGCAACAAACTGATGTTTCTTTCTTTCTCTCTCTCTCTCTCTCTCAAAATCAATAAATAAATGTTTTTTAAAAAAGAAAGCCAGGCCCTAGCCAGTTTTCTCAGTGGTTAGAGCGTTGGCCCACAAACTAAAGGGTCCTGGGTTCGAATCTGGTCAAGGGCACACACCTGGGTTGTAGGCTCAATCCCCGCAGGGCCACATGTGGGAGGGAACCATCGATGTGTCTCACATCGATGTTTCTCTCTCTCTCTCTCTCTCTCTCTCTCTCCCTCCCCTCCCCCCTTCCTTCCACTCTTTCTAAAAATCAATGGAAAAATATTCTCAGGTGAGGATTAACAACAAAAAAAAGGAAAGCCAGTTCTAGCTTACTTGACCTGACACAAACCAACATAGGTTTGTAGAAAAGCCTTTGCCTTAAACTGTCTCTCAATAATACTAATTACACTAAGATTTCAAAATATCCAGAATACATTTATGGTTATGATTTATAATAAGATATATATTTGGTCTATGTTCCTGTTCCTGGCACAGAGCTCCTAAAATCTTTGGAATTTCCAAAGTGATGTCTTTTATTATGATAATGATGTGACTTTCAGAAAGATTGGGGGCTGGTTTCCTAGCCCAGTGGTCGGCAAACTGCGGCTCGAAAGCCACATGCAGCTCTTTGGCCCCTTGAGTGTGGCCACGAAGTTTCAATCGCACTGTAAGTACGCGCCCACTCGTGGTATTTTGTGGAAGAGCCACACTCAAGGGGCCGCAGTTTGCAGACTACTGTCCTAGACCAACCATGTGATTAGAGGTTTGGAACTTTCAGTCCCACTCCCTGACCTTCAGAGAGCAGATAGGGTTGGAGGTTGAGTCCAATCACCAATGGCCAATGAGTTAATCAATTGTGCCTGTATAACAGACTCCATAATTACCCAAAGGAGAGCTTCCTAGAGCTTCCAGGCTAGTGAACACACGAAGGTTCGATGACAGTGCCTACCCAGAGAGCATACCTTGTTTATGCATCGCTCCCATCAGGCAGTTCCCGGTACAGAGGAACCTCGGTTCTCAAACTCAATTCATTCTGGAAGGCTGTTTGAGAAGCGATTTGTTCGAAAACCAAATAGTTTGTTCCCTTATAAATCAGGTAAATTGAATTAATCCATTCCAGACACCCAAATGATTCCCTGTTTTAACCTTTCTTATATACAGTACATGCCTAATGTAGTTTAATCTATAAACAAACACTCCTTAAATTTATCAAACCACCCTACTAGCCTTAAACAAATCACTTTAGCACTCGGTCCAGGGATGTCTTTCCGGTCAGCATGCAGCATCTTTGCTGGTTCATATAGCACTGCCTCCAAGAAATGGCTGTCTCTGGCTCACTGCTTTTCGTTTATCCCAATCGACAACAGTTTTTCTACTTCTTCAATTGTCTGTAATCATTGTTTCTTTCACACTCTTAGCAACATTAGCACTCTAGATGGCCTCTTTCTGCTTTAAAATTGTGCGAATAGTTGATTTTGCCAGCAAAAAAAAGCATTCCCTCCTGTTTGTTGCCTGAGAGGTGCTTTTTGTCATGCTGAGGTATCAGCTTGAAAGGGTTGTCAGGTAGAAAACCTAAGTTTCATTCGACAACTGAGACATTTTTTCTGTGAACAACTTGGTCGAGAACCAAACTGTTTGAGATGGGAGACGTTCGAGAAACGAGTTTTTATAATAAAATGATGATCTGGTAAATAACATGTTTCGATGAGTTCTGTAAGCTGCTCTACCAAATTAACTGAACCCAAGGAGAGGTTCCTCAGAAGCTCTGGCAACAACCTGAACTTGGCCATTAGTGTCTAAAGGGGTGGAGGGGCAGTCTGTGGTACTGAGCCTTGAACTTGTGTGATCCGATGCTATCTCTGGGTAGATAGTGTCAGAATTAGGTTAACTGGTTGGTGGTGCTGGGAAAAAAAACCTCATTCGACCATCACTGACCTCAAATGAATTTGTAAGTTGATAATGAAGTACCCACCTACTCTGAACCTGATTTGCCCATAATTCTTCAAATGTCTGAAGTCCTACCTTTTTAACAGTCAAACAGAAGACATCAGCCTCTTCCACAGTTACAGTCAAAAACAGTTTCTCAGTAGTTAGAGCGCTGGCCCTCAAACTGAAGGGTCCCAGGTTCAATTCCAGTCAAGGGCATGTACCTCAGTTGCAGGCTCAATCCAAGGCCCGGGTTGGGTCCCGTTCAGGAGGAACCAATGGATGTGTCTCTCTCACATCCACGTTTCTCTCCCCCTCTCTCTCTCTCCCCCTCCCTCCCACTCTCTCTAAAAATCAATGGAAATACATCCTCAGGTAAGGATTAACAACAACAACAAAACAGGTAAAAGTTTGGGATAACTTTCTGGAAAATAAGTGAATCACTATATCACTCTTTTGCATATAAATACATTCCAGAGATCAAATATGTAAATGTGAAAAAAAACTGAAACCATAAGTACTACAAGAAAACAGAGGGGGTCATTTTTACAATCTCAAGGTAGAGAAGTCCTTAACATGATATGAACCCTAGAGATCATTAAAGAACAGACAGGTATGTTGAACTATGTTAAGAACTTCTATATACCAAAAAGAGGCTAAAAAAAGACCAAAAAGAGGCTAAAAAAAGACCAAAAAGAGAGAGAGAAACTGGGGAAAACATTTTAATACATACAACAAAGAGCTACCAACTCTGATTCCCTCTTTCTTCCTAACCTCCCACAGCCCAAGTACCAGAGTCCTAAAAACCGTATCTTCTAAACATCTCCCCAACCTCTCCAGGCCTCTCCATTTCCACCGTACCATCACATGCCCTAAATCCATTCTTGCCAATTCTCCAGAGTAGCCAGTGTTTTATATACTTTAATAAACTCGTATGCCAGTTACTTTATAATAGACAATACTCTTCTCAACCACATAGTTAAGTCTAATACTCAGACATATATATACTCCCATACTAGCATAAAAGTACCTAGAATACTGATTTGTCATCAGAAAATTACCCAATGATTACAGAAAGAAAGCAAAGTGGATACTCCCCACACCTAAGAAAAGAAAAACTCCTTTTTTTTTCTTGACTATAAAAAAAGTGCTTGCTCTGGCCAATGTACTCAGTGATTAGATCATCAGCCCACACACCAAGGGGTCACAGGTTTGATTCTTGGTCAAGGGCATGTGCCTGGGTTGCAGGTTCAATCCCTGGCCCTGGTTGGGGCATGTTCGGGAGGCAAACTATTGATGTGTCTCATGTGTCTCTCTCACATCGATATTTCTCTCTCTCTCTTTCTCCTCCGAAACCCTCCCCCGCCCCCCTCCCTGCACCCTCTCTTCACTCTCTCTAAAAAGCAATGGGAAAAATACCCTCAGGTGAGGAATAACCCAAAAAAAATTTTAAGTGCTTATTGCAAAATCTTAAGATACATAAACTTTGAAAGAAGAAAGCTTTAAAAATCACACTTATCTCACCATCTGAAAGAAGCCCCATTAACATGTTAGAGAGCATGCTCCCATGCATCTATTTATAGACACCCCTCCCCCAAAGGAAGCATGTACTTGCTGGGGGGTTTTAATTTTAATATAATCCATTTCCACCTTTTTGCTTATCTTCACCTCTCTAAGCAGCCAGTTTACATCTGGCATGTATCCTTACATACCTTTTTTCTGCTCATACAATCTTAAGTTAAACACACACACACATTTTATTTTGAAAAAGCGATCATAAATAAATGTCTGAATCTTGCTTTCCTCACTCAATAATACACTACAGAAATCCCTCCAAGTCAACTGTATATATACAACTCTTTAAGAACTGCATAATATTTCACAGTGTGACTATTTCACTATTTATTGAGCTGTTCCCTTACTTAGGATCACTCACTTGTTTCCAGTTTTGGCCATTTTAAGGAATGCTACATTGATTCTTGGGCATATATCCCAATTCTCAGGCTCTTATGGTATAAGATAGATGCCAGGAATCCAGGTTGCTTAGTAAAAGGTTATCTCTAATGGTAACAGGTATATGTCTTCATTCCAATATTTTTACCTACCTACTATATACAGGGCACTAAACTAGGCACTGAGGACACAGCAGTAAGCCAACAAGAGTTAAATGCCCAGAGTTAAGCTTACATCCTAAGAGGGTAGGTTTAGAAGAGAGACCACATCAAAAGAAACACATATTTACAGTATGCTAGAGAGTGGTAAGTGCTTTGGAAAAATAAGTATGGAAGCAAGGGTGAACAGGGTGCGGGAGGGACTGCCATCTTATTTAGGGTGGCTTAAGAAAGCTTCACTGAAAACAGCATTAGAGTAAAAACCGAAAAAAGGGTGGGAATGTATCTGCATATAAGTCTCTCTGGAGGAGGAAGGTCTAGGCAAAAGGAAAAAAGAGCAATGGGCCAGTATAGAAAGCTTCAGGAGCCATGAGGAGGCCGGTGTGGATGGAGCAGGAGCAGCGAGGTGCAGAGAAGATGGAGTTGGAGAGAGCAGGGTTGGCCTCTACTCACAGACATGGGAGCACTGCAGGCCTGCACAGAGATAGCAGGCCCTGACTTGCATCACCAGGATTACTCTAATTTCCATGTGGAGAATATTCTTCAGGATATAAAAGCAAAATATCACCAGACAGCATTCCAACAATCTATCTATAATAATAAAAGCGTAATATGCTAATTAGACTGGACGGCCTTCTGGACGAAGCCAGGGCTGCGAGGGAAGTCGGTGCCAGCAGCCAGGGGAAGGAAGGCCTACTCTTGCATGAATTTCGTGCATTGGGCCTCTAGTATAATATAAAAGCCTAAGCGGCCCTAGCCTGTTTGGCTCAGTGGATAGAGCATCAGCCTGAGAACTGAAGGGTCCCTGGTTTGATTCTGGTCAAAGGCACATGCCCAGGTTGCGGGCTCGATCCCCAGTAGGGGGCGTGCAGGAGGCAGCCAATCAATGATTCTGTCTCATCATCGATGTTTCTATCTCTCTCTCTCTCCCTTCCTCTCTGAAATAAAAAATATATAAAAAATAAAAAATTAAAATAAAAAATTAAAAATAAATAAAAATAAGAGCCTAAGCAACTGGCCTATCAGCCAGTAGTTATGATGGGCACTGACCACCAGGGGGCAGACGCTCAGTGCAGGAGTGGAAACCACAGGCATGGAAACATGGAACAGACTGATTAAATCTAGGGAAGGGGGGGGGGGGCAGGAAGAGATTAACCAAAGATCTTACATGCATACTAGAGGCCCGCTGCACAGATTCATGCACCGGTAGGGTCCCTTGGCCTGGCCTGCGGGGATGGGGCCGAAACCGGCTTTTCAACATCCCCAGAGGGGCCCCGAATCTGGTTTACTGCACACTTGCGTTTGAGTTTCACACCCTGTATGACAGCAACTTTGCAGAGTGCCCTCTCATACTTGGGAGACACCTCGGGGGATGTTGGCGAGCCGGTTTCAGTCCAATCCCTGCAGGCCAGGCTGAGGGACCCCACCTGCCAGAGGGACCCCACTCACTTTGCAGACGCCCTCCGAGCCATGACACCACCCCAGGTGCTGCTGGCCAGGGAGAGACCATGGGAGGTTGGCTCCAGGGCATGTCCAGCCCATCTCGCCCAGTCCCTCCCCTCCAGCCACCTTCTAATTAATTTCCTTTCAATGTGCACCGGGTCACTAATATTCTAATAATTCATATTTCCACAAGTGATACATGAGAATATTTTACATCTCCTCCCTAATTCCACCACTAAGAACTCCTGCACTTTTTAATTTTGCTAATTGAAGGGTAGGAAGTGACATCTCACTGTTACTTTAATTTACAATTCCCTGACTACTTGTTCATGAATATTATTTCATATATTTATTAGTCATTTTTATCCCTTATGATAACCAATAACTTATATACTTTGCTTACTTTCTCTTCGGGTAACCTTTTCCTTATCAATTTGAGAGAGGATTTGTATATTTTAGATATTAGCCTACCTGCTGTGTTAACAATGCACAACAATATTTTCTCAAACTATTATCTGCCAATTGCATTTTATTATGGTGTAATTTACATATACTAAACACACAGATTCAAGTGTACAATGAGTTGTAACAAATGTATATAACCATGTATAACTACCCTTTCAATCAAAATAGATAACATTTCCATCACCCCAAAGAGTTCCACCCTGGCCAGTGTGGCTCAGTCGTTTGAGTGTAATCCCATGCACCAAAAGGTCATAGGTTCGATTCCCAGTCAGGGCTCATGCCCAGGTTTCAGACTCCAGTAGGAAGTGTGCATGAGGCAGCCCATCAATGTTTCTCTCTCTCCCCCTCTCCCTAAAATCAATAAAAACATATTTTTAAAAAAGGAAGTTCCCCATGCCCCTTTGCCCTAATCTCAGCTACCAAGAGGCAACCTATATTTTGCTTTCCCTGATTTCTGTCACCCTAGCTGAGTTTTGTTGAAACTCACAAAAATAGAATCATACAGTAGCTGTATATAGCTGACTTCCTTTTCTCAACATGTTTGAGATTCGTGTTATTACTTGCCATAAAATACGGTTTTTAAATTTTTATATGTCCCTACCTTTATAGCTTCTGAATGTCTTCCCTTCATTTAAAATATCTTTCTGTCTCTTAGACTATACATAGCTAAATATTATTCTAAGATTGTTATTAGTTATTTTATATATTTAAGAATTTAATTCATTTGGAAATTATTTTAGAAAATGAGAATAGGGATCCAACTTTATTTTTTCTCAGATGTCTGTTTGCCAGCATCATCTATTAAATGAGCCATCTTTTCTTCCCTATGCTAAAAATTACCAAGAGATGGACATTTACCCAGATCACTGACCTTCATGTAGGTATTTCTAATGACAATACTTATCTCGTGCCCAGAATGCTCAAAGATTTGTAGCAGACATGAAACCACTCTTCTGCCTTTGAAACTGGCCCATGGCTCTGCACTGCCCTTAGAATGAAGATCACATGTGGCTCTGTGACCCCCTCCAGCACCATCTAACACTGCTCTCCCCCACCTGCACTCCTACCACAGTGATCCTTCAGTTCCTCAAACCCTGGCCTTTCCTGTCTGCTCTTCACAGACGCTTCATCTGCTGGGGAAGCTTAGCTCCCTTACTTGCTCTTCCCCCACCTACCCAATCCCAGCCTTCTCTGCCTCTTACAGCAAGTCTTCTGTTTAAACCTCCTTTCTGCAGGGAGTCTTCCCCAGCTGCACAGAGTGGATTGCCCTACTCCCTAACCCCTGTATGTTCCTCCAAGTATCTCCTACAGGTCTCCTCACAGCACTGTGCACACTTAGAATCAGTAACTATTTGCTTCATGCATCTTCCCCAGTGTACTGCTCTAAGTCCCACGAGGGCAAGGCCCATCTCTATTTTGTTCACCACCATCCTCCTCTACATCTCCTTTCCTGGCTCAAGAAACACTGATCACAAAAATCAGTAAGAAAAATGAACACAACTGAAGTATCACAGCACAGCAACAAGAAAAAGTCACAGAAGAAACAGGAAAAGGCAAATAAAACATGAAGATGGTCAGTGCACTAATAACTTACAATATAAAAAGAAAACCTAAGGTATTTTTCTCCTATGAGAATGTCAAAAAAGAAAACTAAAACATGGGCCATTATTGGTCAAAATAAATTGGTACAACCTTTTGGAAGGCAATATCTACATATATAAAAGCCCAGCAACCAGAACAACCAGAACGACCGGTGGCTACAATGCACACTGTGGCAGCCAACCAGCCTGATCTGAGCCCTGATCGGCCCCCTCCCCGGCCGGCCCGACCCCTGATCAGCCCCCAACACCCCGATTGGGGGCAGGGCCAGCCAGCCAGCCAACTGCCCACAGCCCCTCCCCCCCACCGCTGGCCCGGCCCAATGGGTCTCCATGCACGAATTTGTGCACCAGGCCTCTAGTAGTAATGTCTTTGACCAAGTAATCCCACATCAAGGAATTTATTCTATAGGAACACATATGAATAAGCAAAGATGTATGTACATAGCTTTCTCTACAGCACTATCTCTAATAGGAAAATGGTAAGAAACAATGCAAATAGCCACAAAATGGTTTTAAGTAAATAGATCATAATTTAGCCTTGTATATATCTACACTAATAAAAGAGAAACCTCCCCATCGACCCTGCCTTGAGTGTGACAGGGGGCGGTGCCCCAACCCCCCAATCAGCCCTACCCTGAGCGTGACTGAGGGTGGCATCGCAACCTCCCGATCCGCCCTGCTCTGTGTATGACAGGGGGCGGCGCCCCAA
>NW_005362033.1:2572323-2578363 GCF_000412655.1 Myotis brandtii
AATTTTTGTGCACCGGGCCTCTAGTACTGATATAAAAAGATAGCCAAGATACATTAAGTTTAATAAAAAGTTGCATTTCTGTAAAAAAATACTATTAATTTCCTCACAATGAAAAGCTTAAAACCTAAGTATAAATTATTATAGATTCATATATGTATTTAGAAAACTCTAAAAGAAATATAACAAACAGTGGCTATCTCTGAGAATTGCCGTTTCTTTTCTAATCTCATTTTGACAATGTTTAATTACTTTCACTATGGGAATATATTATTTTTGTAATTAGAAAAAATGTGTTTATTTTTAAGTGTCATCTAAACTAAAACCTAATTTTGATAAACAATGTCAAATTTCTCAGTTTTACAAAGGGTGTACAAAAAACTTTAGATGAATCTCCAAAACTGATGGCCAATAAAAATGATGCTCAAGTTGATAAAATTATTGTCCCAGTCCTTACAAACACACTGTACCCCTTGATAAATAGTTAAAATCAAGGCAGCAAATTTAAAATATTAGATCAAGAATGTTTACTCGGCCCTGACCAGTTTGGCTCAGTGGATAGAGCGTCAGCCTGCGGACTGAAGAGTCCCAGGTTCCATTCCGGTCAAGGGCATGTATCTTGGTTGCGGGCACATCCCCAGTGCGGGGGGTGCAAGAGGCAGTTGATCAATGTTTCTCTCTCACTGATGTTTCTAACTCTCTATCCCTCTCCCTTCCTCTCTGTAAAAAATCAATAAAATATATTTTTTTTAAAAAAGAATGTTTACTCGATAGCCAAATGCTCAAGACTATATTCATTTGACTATTTCTTAAATGTATAAACTAGTTCCAAAATAATAAACATTTTAATGGAGTCGCCTTGAAATTCCTATTTGATAACTCAGGTTTTTAAATACATATTCTCCCTAATGAAATGATATTTCATTCTGCAACCAAGGAGGATAATACTTAAAAATATTTTTCATTCCGATACACTAATCTAAGTACACTCTCTACTCAGAAAGCAAAACCTACTCTGCAATTAAATTTTCTGTGCATGGAAAAGTAAGAGTGAATACTTAACAATTTTTATTCTAGGCAAGGACTTGTACCACTTGATGCCCGCTACCAACAGAAACTAAGACCAATTACACAAACAGCTCTGAGGAGAACTGACATTTCCACTAGGAATTGTGAGATCAACTTAGTTTTTACTTTAAACTTTTTTCCACTTTGTTTTTATGCTGCTTTGAATTTCTGAAATGAAGGAATGAGTTATATCAATTTAAACAGGTAACAAAACTCTCCCCATAGCACTCACATATTCTGTGCATGGAGTTTAAATTGCAATTTTTGGAGAGCAATCACACTCTACAATCAAAGAACTTTAAAACTGTGCCTGCTATTTGCCCTGGTAATTCCAATTCTAGAAACTGAATTCAAAAGAAATTCAGGTATGTTCAGTAGGTATATACAGGGTGGGGCAAAAGTAGGTTTACAGTTGTGAGTACCCAAAGCAGAGTTTATTCTTGTATTATTATTAATTATTATATTATTTTCCATATAAACAATTGTAAACCTACTTTGCCCCACCTTGTATTATCCTCACTGCACTTTTCTATAATAGGAAAAACCTAAACATCTCACAACATGGGTTAGTTAAATATTTTGTGATGTGGTATGACTTCATGAAAAATGACTATCTGGAGAAAAATGTACATCTAGTGCTGTCCATTTTTTCTCACCCCCATTAACATTAAATACACACAGAGCAAGGACTCTGTTTTACTCACTGCTTTATTCCTAGTTTAGAACAATGTCTAGCTTATAGTAGCCACTCAAAACCTTACAAAGTGAATGAATTTGAGTAATCCAAGTACATACAGAAAAGATTCTAGCTAGAAATATAGTATAACAGCAGAATCACATAACCCATCCATTTACTGAGATTCAACTGTCCAGCAAAACAAAAGAATGACATCATGTCAGTGATGCACTGGCGGCTCTGGAGTGAGAATGGATCTCAGATCCCGCAGCTCTCACAGGGTGAATGCCACACTAGCCAAGTGTGATTCTCGTATTTAAAGAAGGATTTTTAAAATGCAATATCCCCTCTAAATATAAGCCAACTACTGGCTCTGGGGCTCCACCCCAGAAATAGTAAGTTGCTCCAAAGATGGGCTTTTTAAAAGGATTCCCAAGAGTAATTTTGACAACACAGAAACTCTGCCTTAGAAGATAACTTCAGAAACCAGCCTTTCCACCTCTAAATAAAATGCAAACCTACATTATGCCACAGAGATAATCACAGATATATCTGGGATATGAATACGCAGTTCCCTTTTTATTTAATTTATTTCCTAATACCTCTACAATTAGCAAATGTTGCTGCTGCAATAAAAAAAAAAGCTCTATACAATTTTTATTAGTCCACAATAGTCCTTTCTACATTTATCACAGAAATGCTAGATCTGGTTTCAATGCTCCTCTACTTGACCTATAAAACAACACTACTCCTTTAGTATATTATCACTTGCTAAAATGTTTACCCATGCAACACATTTATTTTATCCTATTGCCCTATGCTATTTAAAAAAATTTCTTAATAAGTATATGACTCAAGTTATATATATTTTCAACAAGAATAAGGCAATTTTCTATTTCTATTAAGATTCACTTAAATGTCTATGAAATAGAAAATATAAGTTCCTTATTGACATGAAAGTTTTTTTAAAAAAACAAAACAAGACAGAGGCGTGTAGGCAGAGGGTGAGAGAGGTCACAGCCACAGCGTGTTCACAATGCATAAGGGAGCGTGCCCCACGGCGTCCCACATGAGCACTGCGCCTGTATGAAGACGGTGCACATACGAGCTCGGGACCGAGACCTCCGCAGTCAGGCACGTTTCCAATAGCTGCTCATTATATCGTGTACCCCAATGGTAGAGACCCCTATGCTTTATTTCCAATAAAAGGTTGGGAAAAAAAAAAAAAAAAAAATAAGGTACCTGAACATCATAGAGTGCTACGATATTTTCATGCTGAAGTTCCTGTAAAGAAAATTAAGAATTCAAATATTTGTATTTATTCTAATAATGTTAATATATTTCAATATGCAAATAAAAATTAATTTAAGTATACACACACATACACATGCATGTATGCTATTTCTAGTATACTACAGTTCTTTTACAACATTCAATCTACTAGACAGTAAGAAATGTGCCTCATCAAAATTTACTTGGGGCCCAAATATTTTTTCACTATTGTTTTTTAGACTCTTAACAAGGTATTTCATTTACAAAATAAATGTCATAGTAAGTATGACTAAAGACTTTCTGCCAGTCTTTTAAATTTAATATACAATTTCTAACAGCAATAGAGGCATGAAATTCCAAAATGCTTCTTAAAAGCACATTATGCCTTGGTCCTGTGGCATCGTCCTTGCACAAAAAGGGTTTCAGATTCAATTCCCGGCCAGGGCACATACCTAGGCTGAGGGTTCGATCGGGTTGGGGGCATACAGGAGGAAACTGATCAAGGTTTCTCTCTCAAATTGATGTTTCTGTTTCTTTCACTTTCTTTCCCTCCTTCCTCTCTCTCTAATTGATTTTTCTTTTTTTTTAGAGGGAGAGAGAGACATCAATGTGCTCTGACCCACGAATGGAACCGGCAACCTTTCAGTGCACTGGAAGAAGCCCAACCAACTGAGCCACACTGGCCAGGTCTTCCCCTCTCTAAATCAATCAACATATCCTCAGGTGAGGATTAAAAAAAGAAAAAGGCCATGGCCTGTTTTCTCAGTGGTTAGAGCGTCGGCCCGCAGACCTAAGGGTCTCAGGCTCAATTCCCAGTCAAGGGCACCTCGGTTGCAGGTTCAATCCCCAGCCCCGGTCAGGGTGCGAGTGGGAGGCAAAGTGTCTCTAACACATCAATGTTTCTCCTTCTTTTCTCTCTCTCTCTCTCTCTCTCTCTCTTGCGTGGGAGGCAAACAAAGTGTCTCTAACACATCAATGTTTCTCCTTTTCTCTCTCTCTCTCTCTCTCTCTTCTCCCCCCCCTCCTCCTGTCTTGTTCACTCTCTCTAAAAATTAATAGGAAAAATATCCTCACTCCTTGGGTGAAGATTTACAAGAAAAAAAACAACCCCTAGCCAGTTTGGCTCAGTGGATAGAGCGTCAGCCTGTGGACCGAAGGGTCCTGGGTTTGATTCCGGTCAAGGACACATACCTCGGTTGCAGGCTCCTCTCCAGCCTGGGGTCTGGTCAGGCTCGTGCAGGAGGCAACCAATCAATGTGTTTCTCTCACATGGATATTTCTCTCTCTCTTTCCCTCTCTCTTCCACTCTCTCTAAAAATCAATGGAGGAATATCCTCGGGTGAGGACTATAAATAAGTAAACAGAAAAATTTAAAAAAGAAGCATATTATTTGCCGGGAAGAAAATGAAGTGTAACTCTGCTCAGCGAGCTGTCCAAAGACGAGCAGTGCTGATGAAAACTGGTATAATGAGGGTTCCATGTGCACAGTAGTCTGGGAAACACTGGGTTAAATACACCTACACCAGTTTCTTCATTGCATCACTTTCAGGCTTTCTTTAATGAGCCAAGTGCTCTGAAACTCTCCAAGAAGTATTTAGTAAGAAGGACTTATCAGACCATAGGACTCTTTTTGTCCTTAAAGCATCTCACTTGGATAACACTGCTTGTGAGTGATCTAAAAAGACCACTTCTAAGGAAAATAACTTACTTCAATTTACAAGGAAAATAAGATTTCAAGTGCACCCAGTTCTCCAACTGTACCATGAAAGGGATCAGGAGAAGAGGTAAGTGATGTGTAAGGGGGGCCGGCCTCTTCCCAAACAGTAACACAACAAATAGGGGAAAGAAGAAAAGAAATTATGAGTTTTCACAAAATCACTCTAAGCATTGGACAAGAACCGCAAACAATTATTTTTTAAAAATAGCTTCCCAGTTCAATGTTTCAAAAAACTGAACATGCAAAAATAAGAGCAACAGGTGAAAATTCTCAAACTTGGGTCCAACTACCAAAATTACAAAGTATGTCATTATGTATTCATTTAATTTAAAATAAGTTTTAACCCAGTATGAAATATCACATAAAGGAACCTTACCTTTAAGATTTTAATTTCCTTCCCAAGCAGTAATTGTGATTTTGACAAGTTCTTTTTATTAATACTTTTAATAGCTACCTCCCAATCAGTTTTCTGAAAAGAAAAAAATAGTGTTACTTCTGGAAATTACTTCATGGAAATAATTCAACGGGAAAAAAATCTATAAGCTTAAAGATTTTTTTTTTTAGAAAATTCATGTACAGCACTGAGGGAAAAATGGAAAAGAACCTGAATCTCCAACAACTGGAAAGTGATTTCATAAATTACAGTGTAACAGCTAATGTCCTACAAGACAGCCGCTAAAAAATAAATTCGCAGATCACACAGTAGCCAGCATTAGGTGAAAAAAAGAACAGTGTACAACTATGAAAGTTAGGGGAATTGTGGATAAGAAACGAAGGTCGTATGTTTAATTGAAAACAGTATTGGATAGCTTGGCAGGAGCAAGCCGTGTTTTAACTATTTTTTCTTGAGTTTTAAGTGATTTTCCTAACAAATGAAAAGCAGTATTTATTACTTGATCAGATAAGCAACAAAGCCAGCCCCTTGGCAGCAATCAGAACTGCCAAACCCTGTAAAATTATTTCCACTCCCGAGGTGACTTTCCAAATTCTCTAGATTCTAAAACCTTGTATGACCCGAATTTTCAAAACAGGAAAAACTTAAAAAAAAAAAAAAAGCTGAACCTGCTTCGTGTTTATTTGTGTTGGAAAAAGGAGCGTCCAACCATCTTTCCCACTCGGACCCGCCTAGTCACCCCCAGGCGCTCGTCAGGGTGTCGAGGAACCCGTGCAGGGAGACGGGACACCCCGAGTTTGAGAAAACCTCGGGCTAACGGACCACCGGCCCGTTTTTCGCGGAGGTGCGATCTCCACCCAAAGCGCCCCAGCCGGCCGCCCAGGGAGGGTTGACATCAAGGGGCGCCCACACCCCC
>NW_005362033.1:2579388-2585563 GCF_000412655.1 Myotis brandtii
AGGTCGGGTCAGCCAGGCCCAGGCTGGCCGCTGGGAGCGGGTTCCTGGAAGCGGCCTTGAACCCCAGCTGTCGGAGGGACTGGGACATGCGGGTGCGTGCGGAGCCCAGAGATCCCCAGGGCACAGGAGTGTGGCTCCAGGTTGCTTGCTGCGCCCCTGAAACTCTTCAGAGTGGCTGGGTCCGAAGGCAGTTCCATTCTTAATCTTCTGAGGTCATTCCATGCTGCTTTCTCCAGCGGCTGCACCAGTCTGCATTCCCACCAAATGCACCCCTGTGTTCTTTGCAGCGTTATGTACAATAGCCAAGATTTGGAAGCAGCCCAAGCACCCATCAGCAGATGAGTGATAAAAAGTTGTGGTGATTTACACAAGGGAATACTACTCAGCCCTAAAAAAGGACACTGTACTCTTTGCCACAGCATGGATGGACCCGGAGAGTATTATGCTAAGTGAAATAAGCGAGAGAAAGACAAGTACTGTGTGATTTCACTCATATGTGGAATCTAATGTACAAAATAAACAAAATAGAGACAGACTCATAGATAGAGAGCAGACTGACAGCTGTGAAGGGAGGAACTAAGGGGGTGGACAGATTGAGCGAAAAAGAAAACTCATGGACAGGACCAGGGAGACTTGGCTTGGAGTGGGAAACGCACAGCACCGTGTACAGGTGATGTGTTGTGGAGTTGTGCACTTGAAACCTGTATAATTTTGTTAACCAGTGGCACCCCAATAAATTCAATAAAAAAGGAAAAAAAGAAAAATAAAGGAAATAGGAGACAAAAAAATAAAATTATTAGGAAAAGAGTCTCAAGGTCTCCATTCTTACTAAATGCTATTCTTGCTAAATGTAAAATGTAGCACAGTATTTTGCAGACCAGCTATAAACAGGATAAGATTGACAGGAATCCAACCTGATAAGTAGCCAACTGCAAAGAAGACATAAACATGTGATTAGCCAAATTAAGCAATGGCTGGCTCCCTTCCCGCTTGGGAGGTGAATCCGGTCTCCTTGACTTACTGCAAGTAAATAAAACGTACTTGCAACAAAAACGTCTCATTTTTAAATAGAGGGCCCCAAGTAGTGAACCCCTGAGTTCAATAACAAAACCAGAAGTCATGGTGCTCAAACCGCCCGTCGTCCTCCCCCCCTCCCCACCACCACCCTCTGTGTTTACTGCCCAGGGCCCCTGAAGAGATGGGGTAGAGCAGGGATCATGCACCTTTTGGGGTGCTTTGGCTTCTGTAAGGAGCGGAGGACAGCTCAGGAGCCTCTTCCCGGAGAAACGCCTGTGCACGCGGACTCAGTATTGTAGGCGGTGGCTCTAATGAGAAGTCCTGCTGCCCAGCTTCCCTCGTCCTTCCGGTTTGACCTAAGGCTCACCCTGATCGGGTTAAGGGAGCTTTCTCTTCTACCTGATGACGTTTCAAATGCAGGGGAACTCATTTGTCAACTTACCCTCAAGGATAATTAATAAAAAATGGCTTGAAAATGTCATAGAAAACTCAGGCTCCATACTGTACTGTATGTTCAGTTGATTAGCATATTTGCTCTCAGGCTAGCCCTTACTTCCAGGATTACATTTCCCACCCTGGGCCCAGCTCTGCAAACTGACATCTGAAGGCAGCCAGCCCTGGAATTCCTGTGAGGAACCCCCTCCTTTTCTCAAACCTTCAAAATGTAGGGTCTTGGATTTCTGCTCCCACTGCTGTGCAATTCTCTGCCTCCTTCAAAATCTGGCCCAGGTGAGTGCTAGACACTGAAATCTGGAGCCTTCAAAAATTAAGAGTACTAGTAGATGAAGCAAGTTTGCACATACACACATAAATTAATTTGGAGATGACTTCTTAACCTCTGATTCTCTAGGGCAGTGGTTCTCAACCTTCCTAATGCCGCGACCCTTTAATACAGTTCCTCATGTTGTGGTGACCCCCAACCATAAAATTACTTTCGTTGCTACTTCATAACTGTAATTTTGCTACTGTTATGAATCGTAATGTAAAATATCTGATATGCAGGATGTATTTTCATTGTTACAAATTGAACATAATTAAAGCATAGTGACTAATCACAAAAACAGTATGTAATTATATATGTGTTTTCCGATGGTCTTAGGCGGCCCCTGTGAAAGGGTCGTTCGACCCCCAAAGGGGTCACGACCCACAGGTTGAGAACCACTGCTCTAGAGTGTATTTTGTAAGTATTTAAATAGGCTACAGTGAATTTAAATGTATCAAAATTCACTAAAAATAGCTCTTCCGGAATATGTATCTTATGGGTGTAGGACCCCAAACTTCACCTGCCATGCCTCAGTTTTCTCATCTGTAAAATGAAGATAACAGCAAGTACCCCCTTGAGTTGTTAAGAGGGTTAGATGCGTTAAATGTGAAAGAGCTTAGAGCAGTGCGGGCTTGCACAAAGCACTATTTAAACATTTGTTAGGTGAGTAAAGTGAGATCAAAGCTGGCCCTAGGCAGGATGCTCCCCGCTTCCCTCCTCAGCCCACTCCCCAGGTGGTTCTTACGTGAGCAGAAGCCAAGCTTTCTCATTCTAGGGTAAGCCATCTACACCCATGTGAGTGGTTTATCTAACCCATGTCTGGAGAATTCACTTCTGTTTAAAACATTCAGCTGAGTAAATTTTAAATATCTTGTTGGTTTCATGCAATGACTCACGAATCAGGCAGCCTCCCATCTAGTAGATGAAAAGGAGCTCTAAGGAGCTGCAGAAAGTGAAAGACTTAATAGGCAGAAAGGACAAGAAATTATACTGCCCCCAAAATCGAGCTGGTCATTGCAAGGTCACTTAGTTTAGGGATTGGCAGGGCCTATCAGGCAGATGACCTCACTGGTGCTGACCACATGATTCACGATTGACTAGCTAAGATCCCACTTCCGGGAGACCCCAAACTACTTACACCTCCGTGTGGTGACATGGAGCTTAAGCATAGCTACAAGATTTTGGGCCTGTTGTCTTATTTTTAACTTTCTCTGAGGAAGCAATAAGTATAAAATTTTGGACAGCAGGGAAGAAAGGGGAGTGGGCTAAGACACCTGAACTAGGTCTGGCCTTTCCCACACAGTTCCCGGTAGCAGCCAACCCCAGGGAGACGGAGACACCCTCCACGCTCCCAGAGGCACTGCCGCTGCGGGCTCCATGGTCTGTCCAGTGAGGCACTCCCTTGGTCTCAGTACTTTAGGGAGCAGCACTTCAACCTCCTGCTGGTCGCCTCGCATCCAGGCGAGGACAGGTGTGCCTTTGTCAGCTGAGCTTTTGTTGTGGGATATAATTCATAATCTGGCCCTGCTCACAAGGTCACATCCGCTAGGAAATGAAGCTAATAATTAATATACAATGTTGCACTGTTTATATTTAATGTCATTAGAATTACAATCCCACATGAGGACATCATGGAGATGTTAAGAAGTCACCGAGGCCCTTAATTCAGACCTGCATCACCTCTTGTGTGCACAGACCAAGCATGGGGCCCCTGAACACAGCACCGCTTTAAAAAAATAAAATGTGTAGCTTACACGCGGACAGAGTTCTGACCTTGTGGCTCATTACTGAAGAGAAGTTGTAAGGGGAGCTCTGCTAAGGAAATATTTAGTTAGGACTAGATCAGTAGCAAATAACAAACGTCCTTGTGGCTCATTACTGAAGAGAAGTTGTAAGGGGAGCTCTGCTAAGGAAATATTTAGTTAGGACTAGATCAGTAGCAAATAACAAACACCAAATGCGATAAAGCAAAAAATAACAAAGGAATGTAGATAAGGACACAGGTGTGCGCCTCTATCACAGATGGAGCCTCGGAAGCCAGCTTCCCGCAGAAGCGGCTCAGAGGACTGCCTCCCGCCCCTGGTTCCTGCTGCTTTCGCCTGAGGCTCCTCCAAGGAATAAGCACTAACAGGCACCAGCCTCAACCCAAGTTCCTCAGGCGAGGATCCAGCTGGCCCGCCGGGGTGAGGTGCACTGATGGACCTTAACAAGTGTATCCCAGTGGGATCGTACACTTTACACCGCGCCGGCTGAGAATGGGGGTTCAAGTTGCTCTGCATCTCCACCAACACTCTGAGCGCGGTCAGTCCTCTTACCCAGTTGTGTGTCCTAGTCTCTGGGGATGTGGTGAAGGGGAACTGTTCTCGGAGGACCTCTCACCCTGTCCTCTGGGTGCTCGGGAAGTCAGGGTTGTGTGGGCGTTCCAGAGGAGGTGCCGGGAAGGCTTAGGGAGGACAGCAGGGCCACCCCCTCCCTCCCTCCCAGCCCTGAGCGGGCTCACAGGTGTCTCAGGGTTTCCCTCTGGTTCCCTGGTCTCTGCTCTTCCTGCAGAGACCACACGCAGTTAGAACCCACGAGCTTCCTTCCCAAGAGGCCTGCAGCCAGGACACAGCATTCACTTCCTCTTGAGTCGGGTGAGGGCATCGGATCAGCAATTCTCACCGCAGCAGGGAGGAAAGGAAATGTTTGCCGTCTTGGCAATTACGCAGCTATAAATAGGTTCTCAGGGCCAGAGCAGCCTCTGATGAGGAACCCGGTTCTGCACAAATGTTGGATCTTCATTATGAGAGCAGATGGCACAGGGTCCAGAGAGGAGGCAGGGCCGAAGACCCAGCAAACACGTGCGGAAGTGCTTTTCCTGGAGACAACCATGATGCTCCCGTGTGCAGACGTGTTTTATGCATGCTTCCCTTTTTGCCCATTAAAAAACATGTACCTGCAGGTTGAAATTTAATGAAATAATTATTGCTTCATCAAGGACATTCTTATGAGAAATTGGCTTAAATTTTTTTTTTGTCAATCCTCACCCAAGGATATTTTTCCCATCGATTTTTAGAGCAAGTGGAAGGGGGCGGGGGGGGCAGGAGAGAGGAAGAGAGAGAGAGACAGAGGAAGAGAGATGTGAGAGACACACATCAACTGGTTGCCTCCTGAATGATCCCCGACCAGGGCCAGGGATCGAACCTGCAACCCAGTAATGTGCCTTTGGTAATCAAACTGTGACTTCCTGGTTCGTAGGCACTCAACCACTGAGCCACACTAGCCAGGGCCTGGACTTTTTTCTTTTATGTCAAGTGCATGGTGGTGAGAATACAATGATTAGGTACAGTTTGGTGTCACTGTCCAGATTCCTGCTACAGTGCGGGAGTCTTACCCACCACTGCTTCTATACAATGAGAGAGATATTTACACGGTGAGAAGGCAATGCATGTCTTCGTGCTCATGAGAAACAGTTTGACCTTGCAGACCTCCCAAAGGGCCTCAGGGACACACAGGCACCTGCAGATCACACCTTGTGAACTGCTGAACCAGCACGAGGCATACAGTATTTGTTTTTAAAAAATATTTTTATTGATTTCAGAGAGGAAGGGAGAGGGAGAGATAGAAACATCAATGATGAGAGAATCATTGGTGGGCTGCCTCCTGCATGCCCCACACTGGGGATTGAGCCCACAACCTCCTGGGCTTCTGCCCTGACCGGGAACCAAACCTCTTGGTTCATAGGTCGATGCTCAACCACTGAGCCAAGCAGGCCGGGTGAGACAACCAGTATTAACATCAGCTATTGCTAGAAACAGGTAGGGACCCCTTCAGCTTCTAAGTCTAAGGCACAGGAAGGCTTGGTTCGGGTCCTGGGCAGATGGAAGGCCATTCGCTGGGCCTGGTTCATTTAAAACAGACCCGCCCCGCAGCCCTTTTCTGGGAAGCGCTCACACATTCGCTGGAGCAGACGGGGCCAGAACTGACCCTCACTCATGCCCACCTGGATGCTGTGTGAGGTGTGCTCCGGGGAACTCAGATGGAAACCAGGGAGGTTCTGGAGGAGAGAAAGTGGGCCAGGACTTCCTTCGGCAGATTGTGGGAAGGGCACTTAAATTGTGGGCTCTGACATTATGCTAAGTGAAGTAAGCCAGTCAATGAAGGAAAAATACCACATGATCTCACTCATTCATGGATAATAAAGACCATTATAAACTTTTGAACAATAATAGATACAGAGGCAGAGCTGCCTCAAACTGATTGTCAAACTGCAGTGGGAAGGCCAGAGAGGGTTGGGGGGCAGAAGGGAGGGGAGTAAGAGATCAACCGAAGGACTTGT
The DNA here is from genome assembly GCF_000412655.1 of Myotis brandtii. Lineage (NCBI taxonomy): Eukaryota > Metazoa > Chordata > Mammalia > Chiroptera > Vespertilionidae > Myotis > Myotis brandtii. The sequence continues at coordinate 2,585,487 of NW_005362033.1, forward strand.
ATGCATGCATATAAGCATAACTAATGGACATAAGACACTGGGGGGTAAGGGAGGGCAGGGGATTGTCAAGGGCGGGG
>NW_005362033.1:2585588-2611584 GCF_000412655.1 Myotis brandtii
TTTAAGCAATAAAAAAATAAATAAATAAATAAATAAATAAATTGTGGGCTCTGAAGTGTGAGTGGCCCTGAGGAAAGAGTGGGGAGAGGTGCAGTTTAAGGTCTAGTGACCCAAGATCTAGGATGCTAGGTCAGTCAGGGCTGTAAATGCTAAACAAGGAATGTGGGCTTTATTTAGCAGGCAACAGGGCGTTTGTTCATGATATGTGATCCTATACTTAAGGCAAATGAAAAAAAATTAAGGTATCGATCTGAGTAAACTTTTAGGAATGTTGACAAAATAGTCAGATGTCTAGTTATAATACCTAATTTATTTAGTTACACATGCATGTTTAAAATAACATTATATACAACAATACAGTAATACAAAATATTGCTTTTTCCCTCCATTCACATTTCAAGTAAAAATTTTATTCAAGCTCTCTACATGCATCTTAGGTGTCAATGTCTTCATCATCATCTAGAGCCACAGTCCTGAAGCGCATCTCCCTCACTGCGTTTAAGTTGCTTGGGAGGCAGCGTTTTAAAACACTTGAACGACAGTGTCATTGGGAAGTCTGACCCAAGCCATGACTTAGGACAGTCCCGCCCCAACTGATCATGGAGGTGCATGTTTGTGATCCTTACAACAAACTACGTACTCACTTATTGCTTTTGAAATTGCTCTTTAAAAGGCTGGTGTACAAAACTTTACTCTTATAATAATGAGGGAATATCCCCTGGAATAGTTACCAGATTCCTTGCCTCCCCTCCTTTAACTCATGCGATAGGAGGAGCTGCTAACCGTGCCTGGGCTAAAATAAGAGGAGAAACCAGAGGTAGAGCAGTTGTGGAGTGGACCGCGCCTGGTTATGGGTGTGTCTGTGAGTAAAGTGTGTTTTGGGAACAGAAAAGGAAAGAGCTCTGGGTCGGGTTTTTTGGGGTGAGAAGGAAGGCATGACAAAAGGTGGGAGTGGACATCAAGGACTTGGAGAAAGGCAGTGAGGGGTGTCCTGCAGGCAAGCAGGTGGCCGAGAGGACGGCCTCCCCAGGGAGTGATGGAGGAGGGAGCAAGGACCCAGAGTCACTGGCCAGGAGTGTGTGGCCGCGGACAACACTAAGACACAGTCCTGGTCTGGTTGGGGAGGAGTGGCCCGCCCATGTTAGGACTGGGAAAAAATTACACCATCTTGAGGGAAAAGCTACATGCAGATGTCCTGGGGAGACACTGTGGATTAGAAAAGGGGAGGCGGGTCCACCTAGACTTTGCAGGCCCCCCGCCCCCCAACAGGTTCCTTGCTCACTCCCATAATTGGCAGCTGATGAGTTGTCATTATTTGCTTCCTAGACTGCAAGGAGAGAGGGCGGCATGTGTGTCCTGGGTCTGCAGCTGTATCCGCAGCCAGCAGAACAGGCACAAAACAGGCCTCAGGAAACATGTGCTGAAGAAGGAGAGGAGGGAAAACTGAAGAGGGAGAAAGGAAGAAGGAGGTGCCAGCAGCCTAAGTGAGGGACTTGCAAGGACAGCAGGAGACAGGTCAGAAAGGCACGGCCAGGACCTCAGAGGGCAACTGGCATCAAGGCCCCGGGGGAGAAACTGAAAGGAAATGGACCGACTGCATTTGAGGAAAAGGTGCCCCTGGGACTGTGGGTGTGATCCCAACAGCCTGGTCTCAGCAGGAGGAATGTCACCTGCACCGTCTCCAGCAAAGGCACTGGGGCTGGGGAGCTGAAGACGGTGGGGCTGGGACTGGCCTCTGGTCTCGGACCTGCGCACTGACGACGACAGTGTGAGTGTCTGGGCGCTCTGGGCTTTGATAAGCATCTGAATACTAATAAAGGTTTATGTGCTTGTTTGAGTGGATCATGAGTAGCAGGTCTCCAATTACATTTCTGAAAAGCCTGGGCTTTTCCAATAAAAAGGAATGAAAATATTCACTTCCCAATTCAGAGACTTTAAGGCAGTGATTCTCAAGTGCGGTCTCTGGAGCAACAGGGGCGGCATCTGGGAATCTGTTAAAAATTCAAAGTCTCAGGCTCCACCCCAGACCGACTAAGTCCCGCTAAAACCCTGGGCGTGAACAAGTTCCCCAGGGGCCCCAATGCCTGTGAAAGTTTCAGAATGACTTTAAGGTAATGGATGACATGGAGTTAATTTGCGTGTGTGTGTGTGTGGAAAGAGCTTACACTGTATTTTTTGAAATTAAATACACTGGGGAAACATTGGTTAATGAGATTACACAGGTTTCGGTGTGTAATTCCATGCTGCGTCATCTGTGTCCCGCACTGTGTGCTCACCACCGAGAGCCAGATCTCCTTCACCCTTTATCTGACCCCCGTCACCCTTCACATAGGTACTAAACTTAGGGATTTTGGTCTTAGAGAGGATTTTATGAATTTGACCCCAAAGCCAAGGGAAATAAAAGCAAAAATAAATAAATGGGACTATTTCAAACTAAAAAGCTTCTGCCCAGCAAAAGAAACCATCAAAAAACAAAAAGGCAGTTGAACGAATGGGAGAAGATATTTGCAAACAGCTCCAACAGGGGTTAATATCCAAAATATATAAAGAACTCAAACAACTCCACACCAAAAAGACAAATAATCCAATTAAAAATGGGCAGAGGACCTGAACAGACACTTCTCCCAAGAAGACATACAAGTAGTCAACAGATATATGAAAAGATGATCAACTGCACTATTAGGGAAATGCAAATCAAAACTACAACGAGATACTCACATCTGTTAGAATGGCTATCATCAACAAGACAAGGAGAGGATGTGGAGAAAAAGGAACCCTCATTCACTGATGGTGGGAATGTAAACTGGTACAGCCACTATGGAAAATAGTATGGAGGTTCCTCAAAAAATTAAGATTGGAGTTACTATATGACTCAGCAACCCCTCTTCTGGGTATTTCCCGAAAAGCTTTAAAACATTTATTCTTAAAGATACATGCAACCCTATGTTCACTGCATTATTCATGGTGGCCAAGAAATGGAAACAAGCAAGTGTCCTGCGATAGAGGACTGGGTAAAGATGTGGCACATACACACAATGGAACACTCCTCAGCCATAAGAAAAGATGAAATAGTCATTTGCGACAACATGGATGGACCCTGAGAACATCATGCTAAGCAAGTAAGTCAGACAAAGTCAAGAACCATGATTTCACTCGTGAGATATACAACTGAAAGCAACAAATGAACAACAAGACAAACAAAAACTCTAAGACACACACAAAATTATGATGGTTTCCAGAAGGAAAGGGGGATGTGTTTCATTTTAAAGCCACAACCCCCTAATTTTTCTTAAGCACGGACATCTGCTATACTAGTCTTTAGCGAGTACCAACCAGCAGCACTTGAGAACAGCCAACAGCTGGCAGTAGAGCGGAGCAGTGGGAAGAGGGTGGTCTTGCCACCGGACTTGATCCCTGGCTGGGAGACCTTGGAGAAATGCCTTTACCTCTTAAGCCTGTCTCCTCACTTACAACATGGGAAAAGTACCATGAATATTGCCACACGGGTCAGGTGAGATGGTGCTTGACACACAGTACGCACTGTTATGCTGGTTATCATCGTCAGCATTACAGTAGAGCTCAGGAGCCCATCACCGCATGGCATTAGCTCAATAGCTAGCTATGTTTCCCCAAGGCCAGGACTTTGAATCACATGCAGAGACTAACTTCAATGGTCTTATTGGTAGTTCCTAAGAATCCACAGGTCCCCTACCCCTGCAGAGCCCGGGGCTGAGACGATCCGTGGCCTCCTCTAAGCCTTACCCTGTGCAGAGAGACTTGCCACCATTCAGCCTCAGACAGCAAGGTGCCACCTCTTAGTGTCAACCAGGGCTTAGCACCAAGTGTCTGGTCTTGAGTGAGCAAACGGAGCGGCACAGCAATGGGTCCTGAGGGGCTCTGGAAGGCAGATGCTGAAAAAGGGTGAGGTCAGAGGTCACAGAAGGATGGAGCCCTCTCCTTGAAGGTCTCCCTAAGGGTTAGGAAAACCTGATGACTTCCAGGAGGACTTTGGAAGGACAGGGTGTTGAATAACAGGCTCAAGAGGTCATTTTGAGTCAAAAATACCAGCACACATTTTTGATGGAACTTCCAACTTTTATCTCCTCTGTAGAATGGGAGCTCCAAGTGGCCCGGGAGTTGGTTTTCCTGCTTCCTGTGTCCTTGCACCACGCCTGGCACTTAGTAGACATTAACATGCTTCTGAGAGCGTGAGCACTTGCTAAACCAGTGGTTTTGTCATCCAAAGGAACAAAGGTTACTCTTTGCCAAACCTCAGGTCGGGGAGGAGCACTGGGACTCTGGTGAGCCCACGAGGCTCGGCCCTGCTCAGAGCCACCCATGTTAGTTGGCGGCCCAGGTGCTCCTCAGCTAGAGCCTTTTTCACGAGGTGAGCGGCATGTGGGACTCTTACTGTGACGCAGGCAAAGGCCAGCTTGGAATCATTTAGGGGTGAGCCCAAAGGTACATTCAAGACAGGGACCCTGGCGCTTGCTCCTTGGCAAATCCTGGCTCCCTTCACGCTGAGCTTAAGCCCACTCTTCCTAGGCATCGTGCCCACCCCAGAGGGCCCAGCTGCCCAGCCTGTGCTCCTGTAGGTGCCGGTGGTGTCGGGGGGTAGGTGGGGTGGATGCATTATCACCCTGAGGCAGGGGCTTGTTTATTCCAGATGAGATCCAACACCCTGCCTGTGCCTGACTAGGTGGTTTGATGTTTGCACAAAATTACGAAGGCAGAAACACCACCCTGTGTGACAGGCAAGATAGCTTCTGCCTCTGAACATAAATGCCCCCAGACCTTTGCTGCCACTGGTCCCTCCAATGCCCTCCATGGCCATTTCCACATGTCCCAAAGCCATCGTACCGAACTTCCTACTAGGAGCCAACCCCAATCCTCCCTACGCAGAGGCCTCCTCAGTGCCACAGTGCTCACAGAGTGACTGTCAGTGCGGGTCTGAGTTGCAACCTTGAAGGGTTTTGCTGGGATTTACATCCACTCAGCTAATGGCCAGAGACCTTGATCAGCATTTACAAATTTTCTAATTATGCCCTCCACCATTTTAAGTTTGTATCAGTTACACAATAGAAATGCCCTCTACTTTGTGGGGGTTATTACAGTTGCTAAAAGTGGCGATGGTTTGTCCTTCAGAAGGATGCTGGGAAATATGGAAGGCCTGAGTGCTAATGGGGACTATCCCACAGCAGGGCAAGGACTCGCCCTTTTCCTGGGCCCGAGGAGCTTGTCCCTGCAAAAGAGGGAGTGTCTTTTAGTTCTATTAGTTTAGGACTCCATTTGGAGAGAATACACAAAATGACCAAGATTTACTAAGGACATATTCTCCAGAACTCAGTGGTCCTTGGCACACACAATCATAGAGCAGCCTGGCAGCATTTTACCAAGGGCCTTCTGAGTGCATGCAACAAAAGCTCACTTTAGACTGATTTCAAAAAGCCAAAATTCATTCTCAGGCTGCCTGAGGGGTTAATGGAGTCCACAGCAAGGCTCTCGAGCTGGATCCAGACCCCAGCAAGTCCTCAGGGCTCCCAGGGCAGCTGCTTTTCAGACCCCTTTCTCTCTGTATTTCTACTTCTAAACCGCTCTGCCTGTCCATGCAGTGCTGGCTAAAGTGTCCTACCTAACTTTTAAGATGGTGTCCGGTATCCCTTATTCCCCCTGCAAAATTCTTAAGATAAAGAATTTTCTTGGGCATGTTTGGATCAGGAGTTCAACCCTGGTCCAATTGACTGCTATGTGGGAGAGGAGAGGGAAAGGTCAGTGTATGTGAACATGGTCCCCACTCCTGTCAGAGTGAGGGCAGGGTCCGGGTGAGCCAGGCAGGCACCCCAAACGAAGTCATTAGAGTGAGGTCAGCCACTTCAGGTGCTTAGCTATCAGTACTTCAATGAAACAGCAAAGTATGTAACTTTCTACGATTCAGTGACCTTCCCCTCCAAATTCCTACTGAACTAGTCAAAGTTTCAGTTCCGTAAATTACTTACATTTCATAAAGCTCTACTGAATACTGAAGCCAAGTAGAAAGCTACAGAGTATTGCTTCCTGTTTATTGCTCTTCACTGGACTGGGTTCACATTTGCTTCTTACTTTTATCAAATCTTTCAGGAGTGATAAGGATAGATCAAGTTGCAAAAGCTATCACTTTCTCACTAACTATTTTCCTAACAATATGCATTGATCTCAACAACATAAGGATGGATATTTAACTAATTCCTTGAACCTATAAAAACCCTGCCAGGCAATCATTTCTTTTTTTTTAAATCCTCACCCAAGGATATTTTTCCATTGATTTTTAGAGAGTGGAGGAGAGAGGGAAAGATAGAGAGAAATATTGATGTGATAGAAACACATAGATTGGTTGTCTCCTGCACGAGCCTGACCAGGGCCTGGGCCGGGGAGGAGCCTACAACCAAGGTACGCATCCTTGACAGGAATCGAACCCGGGTGCTCTACCTACTGAGCCAAACGGGCTGGGGCGGGAATCACATTTTGTGGGCGCACTGCACACAGTCTGAAACACAGTGGGTAATCAAGATAAGTACAAGGATCTACTTTAGGTCACATATTAAATCTGGCAAATATTTCAGGTCACATTCTGCTTCTGTCCCATGGCAGGTGGGGCAGACAAAGTAACCGAGTCTCAAACTTGCTATTCTTCCTAGAAGAACCCTACAACTACTAACATCCTTAGCTCAGAAGCACAAAATGTACACAAAGAATTGATCAGATGGTATCTTAATGAAAAGCACTAATTTAAATAGCCTAGAGCTTCACAGAAATTGTTACTCCAAAACATGCAGAGGCAGCAAGAGTCACCTAAAACCACACTTTATCCTATGACCTTTATGTTGCTTTTCTTTAATTTAAAGATTGAAGCAAAGTGAAACGGATGGAGATATTTTGTTAAAAGAACAAAATGAGTTAGTCACAGAACATACACCTCATAAAACATTAGGTCTAAGTCCAGTAGTGGCTCATATTCTGGGTTTTTGTAAAGCAAATGGAAATATTTGGAAGAATCAACAATTTTAATAAGAGCTATAAATGCCCTGAAAGCAGAAAGTTGACACAATTTTAAATATAATTCAGATATATATTTAAAATCAAACACAATTAAATAGAATATGGTTTAAGTACATGAATACTTCAGCTCTAGAAGAATAACAGAGGTGGTACATAGTACCAAAAACTTATACACAGCCTTCTTGCTTCTTCTGTTGATGAAAGAGTGTGCCTCTCTCTATACAATCAAATATTGCAGTGGAATAAATTCTCTATTCATTCAAGACTTTCTCAAGGACAGAGGTGATTAATAATTACATATATTTATATATATCTTTTAAATCTTTTTTTGTGGTTTTTTTTTTTTTGCAAAGTCTAAGCACAAGCAGTCACACCTAAGAACACTCTTTCCTCTCAGTCTTATGTGGTGGGAACCACTGCATCGCCTGGCCAGCGGAGTGCGTTCGCCAATGCGGCAGCCCAACAGCAGACCCAGAAGCCAACGGAGCAGAAGTGCAGCGAGGCAGTCTCTTACTGTCCTAGAGACAGGCAGGAGGGAGGCCACCCGCTGCATACTTTCCAGCTCAGAGCAAAGAAAGAGGAGACAATTAAAAGTGAGTGCTTTTCCTCCCCCCAGACCCTGCCCTCTCACCTTCTTAAAAAAAAACACCATACAATCCAGCAATAAACATTGCTCAAGGTCCCACAGGGGGACACTGGAGTGACCGTTATGATGTTTTCTGAAGGGAAGTTAGATGACCTGGAGCACGGAACTCTAGCGGAGAAGTCCTAATGCTCACAGCACAGGAGATGCGCCCTGTGGCTAGCGGGGGAGAGACCGGCTGTAAGTATACTGCATCTCAGGAGCCATTAAAATGTGAAAATTGGATAGTGTCGCCAAAAGGAAGGACAATGTCACTTGGACTTGACCTGTGACATATCAGCTTCCTTCCAAACCAATGCCTTTGTGCAGGCAGACTACACAGTGAGCCTCGCCCCGTGCCACTGAGGAACAGGGTCTGAGCACCGCACCGCCACCCTGGCTGCCCGGCTCTCTTGGAGGGCTGACTCCCACTTGTTTCAAGAGGCCAAAGCAAAGCACCTCTGGTACCCACTTTACGATGCCGTTAAGGGTGGGCGACCACTACAGAATGTGCATCAACTACCAGCTCTACGCTTACCTGCCTGCCACAGTATGTGGTCCCTGTCTGTTCCAGTGGACTAAAACTCTCTCATAAATGGGTTATTGCCATTAGAAAACTACTAATGTTCTAGTAATGTAAACAATACCACTTTGTCTCTTTATGACTTTCGCTTGTGAACATCTTGTGCAGCAAATACGTCTACGTGTCACTCTGCTTATGGTGGAAGTCCAGGATTGTCTGCCACTCTGCTGGGAACAACAGCTGATACATCAGAGAAAAGAAACACAGAGCTTTGTTTTCATTGGCCGTGTTAGAAATCCAACCAAAGGAAAAACGTTCTTATTTTTCAAAAGCAGATTTCCTTTATCTCAGGGATTGAGTCATAGCTGAAAAAAAGAAAAAGAAAAAGGTCAGGTACATTTCTATAACCAGGGATAAAGGATGTTACAGACTAAGGAAGAAGGGAACCAACACTTAGTGAATGTTTACTACACACCAGTTCCAACTACCACCCGTGAGGTAAAACACTACAATTATCTTTATTTACAAATGTGTGAATGAAAGTTTAAAGAGGTTAAGTAACTTATCCTAAGGTTACTACATAACAAGGACTGGCACCCAGAATTGCTTTTATCTTTCCGTTTTGGCAATAGATATTAGAACAAAATATCTACTTTCTGACAGACTAATTCTGCCTCTAGGAATGAACCCAAAAGCATACTCCTAAGAGAGGGCAAGGACTTACATATACAGACTCTCATTAGAATATTGTTTGTAACAGGGAAAAACCCAAAACAACCTAAATGACCAGGCACAGCGGATTCATTAAGTGAAGGAAGAACCACGATATGAAAGTCAAATGCCCTCGGAAGAAAAAATGACCACACTTGTGAGGCCGAGTGCCTGTTTGCTCGCAGGACTGGGAGGAGACAAACATCACAGAAGACATCATGGTCCGTGTTATTTGTGAGATGGGACATCCACACAGGAAACAATTCGGTAATGCTTGTAAGGCAGTTTATGTTCAATGCCAAGTACTCTTTCGGCAAATGCAGAGTAGCAGATTCAAAGCAGAGAGGTAGCAACACAGGATAAAGAGGACTTCTCACGTTCATAAAATCATGGAATGAGAGAAGGGGATCTTAAGAGATTTTTCTTGTCCAATTTCTCTGATTTCTGGTGAGAAAATAAGAGACTGGAAAAGGATAGTAATTTGCAAAAGGCCACACGTACTGACTGAAATGCGCTCCTGGTGAACCAGTGCTGCTGGCCGTGTGCTTTCCCACCAGGCACTGCTGGTCCAACCATACAATTATTTTCGTTGCTACTTCATAACTGTAATGTTGCTACTGTTATGAATCGTAATGTAAATATCTGATACGCAGGATGGTCTAGGCGACCCGTGAAAGGGTTGTTCAACCGCCAAAGGGGTCGCGACCCCACAGGTTGAGAACCGCTGAACTAGACTATTTAAATCACTTATGTTTAATATAATTATTAGTATGATTTAGTTTAAATCTACCATTTTACTATTTATTTTCTATTTGTCCCATTGATTCTTCCTTTTCCTCCTTTTTCCTGAGTTCTTTTGTATTCAGTATTTTTTATATAGTTTGTTTGCTACAGATTGTGTTTCTCCTGATTATGAGTCAAGTTTTTCTGCTTCCTTGCATGCCTGGTAATTTTTTGTGTGTGCCTGGTAATTTTTGATGGGATGTCAGACATTGTATTTTTACACTGTTAAGTGCTGAATTTTGTTGTTCATTTAAGGAGGGTTGGCCTTTGTTCTGGCATGCAGCTGTTACTTACAGAGCAGTTTGATCCTTCCAAAAACTGCTTTTAAGCTTGGTTAAGGTGCTTTATTCTAGGGCTAAATTAGCTCAAATAGTAAGGCATGTTTCCGAGGACACTCCCCAATGACTTGTGTATTACAAGATCTGTCCACAACGGTTAGTAGAAACGTCAACTATTCCTAGCCCCATGTTCCAGGAGTTGTTTAGCATGCTAATTTCCGGTATTCTTTCCCTGGCCATGGACATTTTCACCCAACACATGTACACAACCAAGGCTTGAAGAGACCTCTCTAAATATCTTTGGAGCCTTCTTTCTGTGTAGCTCCTTTTCTGGTATCCTGTTCTATGACTTCTAGCCACCCTGGCTTGGGCTCTCCAGTTCAGTTTATGACTCACCAATTCAGCAAGACTATGAACTCCGTTAGGTTTTCCCCTACCTGCACTTTAGAAATTGCTTCTGAGAAGTGAGCTATGGATCACCTCAATGTTATCCTTCTTTTAAGGATTACAGCCCTCTCCTTCCTGTTGCCCAATATCTGGAGATAGTTGTTTCGTTTAGTTTGCCAGTTCTCTAGTTGTTTATGATGAGAGGGTAATTCCTGTAGTAATTCATCCTTCAAAGGCAGAAGCAGAGGCTCTTTTATGTCTTTTTTAAAATACATAGAACCTGGAATCTAATGCTTTTCAGTTTTAAACAAGCTACATCAGAACAAAAATCATCCTTACCTTCGTAGACTTCTCTAATGGTTGATCATATTGCGCCTGCTGCATAACATCACTAACTATCATTTTAGCAATCTTCCAAGCTAGCTCTTCTTGGGCCTAAAAGAAATAATTGAAACTGTTGATAACAGTTATTTATTAAAAGAATCAAGACATACATTTCAGTGCTCTAAACACAATTGTATATGCATATAATTTCTACCTGTTTAGATAAGCACACTGCCATGTCTGAAAGAACGTGGGCCACCCTCTGGCTATGATATATATATATTTTTTTTAAATAGCTGCCTCCTGCACACTCCCTACTGGGGATGTGCCCGCAACCAAGGTACATGCCCTTGACCGGAATCGAACCTGAGACTCTTGAGTCCGCAGGCTGACGCTCTATCCACTGAGCCAAACCGGTTAGGGCTGGCTATGATATATTAATATGCTACTCATTGTCTTCCAAAATCAGCTACCGGTACCTGACATGACACAATCTTCATGTTAGTTCTCAAAACAAAAACATTTTTCTTTCTCTACTCCCATCTCTCAATGTACTTTACTATTCAAGAAGGAGGCCTCCATTCCTGAAAGTAAAAATGACAGTGAGAAAGGAAGCTTTTGTGTCTACACTGATTACTGATGCCTGCTGTTTGATAGAAACTTAATTACAAGGTTATCTGTCAGTGGCCAGAATCTCTGGGCTGAAGATACCTCCATAGCCTCCACCAGGCAATTACGAGTTGTTAAGAAGGCCCACCCTTTCTTGTTACGTTCTGGGTAAGGGAGTAATGATGTGCCACGCTGGCTCAACATGGCAACTAAAGAAAGAGAAATCTTGAAACCTTAATTAGACAAGGTGCTGCTTACAAACGGGAATCTCTTTACATTAAAAGTAGAATTTACCTCATCAGTATTTCCTTGCACCCATTTCTTCATAGCTTGTGAGAACATGGATCCTAGTAAACAAAGCCAAAGATGAATGTAGATTTCATGCATAATTTGACATTAAAAATGCTGTTAGTTACAAGCTACTTCCAGACATGGTGGACATTCTTTTTTTTTTTTTTTTTGGTACAATCTTCTCTAAAACATTAAGGAATACTGCTATTGACAGAAACTGATTATGATGTCTCCATAATAGAGTATTTAACTGTCAAACATCATGTTTTGAAAACCTGTTTCTGAGTACTGGATTTTTCTTCTATTTGATACAAGAAACTTTCATGTGGTGTTAGATTTGTAGCAAACTAAAAGAGCAAAAGCAAACCATGGCTTAGATTTAATTCTGGGTAAGAATCTAGGAGATATAATCTACTTGTTTATGTAAGCAAACCTTCCCGAGCAACTACTATGCAAAAGGGCTTCAAGTGTAGATTATGCTGCCACATGCTGTATAAATTAGCTGAGTAAGTGGAGTTTTAAATAGTCATCCTCTGTCCAAGTCATAGTACACCTCAACTTCCTAGTAGACACACAAGCCTATCTCCAACTGTACTCAGATGCTGAAAAATCACCAAGGCAGTAGGTTAGCCTCTCTCTCCATGAATGAAATACACAGCTTACCCTTTCATTAATACAAATAGGTTCAAGTCCTAACTTTGCCTTAAACCAAGTGGTTGGTAGATTATTTCTTAGGCAAGGTCCTGATTAATTCAAGGACTGGGATAGAGCTATACATAGCATTCATGAAAAATACAAAACCTGATTCTTTGCCCTTAAGGATTTGTATTTCTAGCTAAAAGTTTGAATATTGTGTAGTTAAATTTTGTGGTCAAGCAGAGTCAGCAGAGCCACAACATCACATGCTCTGCCTGGTGTCTCAGATGGCTGTCACTTACCCAGTGCATCCTCTCCTCAGGCTCCCCCGCAGTCGCACTGTTGACAAGCTCCTACTTGCTAACACTCTCCCCTTTACTTTTACTCCCCACACCTCTGACTCTCCTCTGCGTATTCCCTCCTCTTTAACCTGGGCTTCTCCAGGATCCCATTCCCAGCCTTCTTTTCTCCCTCTTTGCTCGGTGGGGCATCTCATCCCCTCCTGTGTGTTTACCTTCCTTCAAAATGCAAATAACTAAAACTGGTCCTTAGGTTTCAAACCCATGCTTACAAATTCTCCTAAATGCATCCCAAACTTAACATGTTCTGAATGGAGCTCATCTGTCTCCCACCTACTTTTTCTCATCCTCCACCTCAGAAATTAACTTAATCCTCTATTGAAAATTAACATAATTGTTCATCCAGGGAACCCATGTTTAAAAACTCAACCTACCTCTCTCATTTACTCTCCATATGAAGTCTGTCACCAAATTCTACCTTAAATGCAGTCTCTTAAATTCCACCCTGGAAGTCTTATAAATCTGATCTTCTTTCTAATTCCTGCTACTACTATCAACCTTCAAATCCTCTTTTTTTTCTATCTACATTATTAGCTAAACCCACTACCTGACTGGTTTCTCTAATACCAGTCTTTCCTCAACTCCAATTCATTCCTATACTACTACTAGAAAAATGTATCTAGTCAGTATTCTGCTTAGAAATCCCTGATGCCTATATGACAGGAATCGGGTTTCTCAATATGACATGCAAGGGCTTTCGCAATATAAGACAGCTTCCTCTCCCACCACTGCATCCAACACCAGGAACAGCCACTCCAGGGACCACATGTTCACAACATCCTTTAGAATTCCTTCTTGATACACTTTCACATTTCAAAGTACCTTGCTTGCCCCACAAGCAAAGTTGTCATACTCTCAGAAGCCTCCGAGATAGACCCTTCTCAAATTCAACCCTGTCCTCTGTGCCCTATTATCAGAGTTTCAAAACCCAAACTGGCCCAGCCAGTGTGGCTCAATGGTTGAGCATCGATCCAGGAAGCAAGAGGTTACCAGTTCAATTTCTGTTCTATTCCCGGTCAGGGCACAAGCCCCGGTTTGGGGCTTGATACCCAGTAGGGGGGCGTGCAGGAGGCAGCCGATCTATGAAGTTTCTCTTTTATGGATCTTTCTATCCCTCTCCCATCCTCTCTCTATAAAAAGTCAATTAAAAAATATTTTTTAAAAAACAAACTGCAAATTGAACCTACAGACTGGCAAATAATGAACACTCTTTGCAGCAGCCCTCAGCAAAGAAGGAGAAGAGGGAGAAGGGGGGCCAAATTGCAAACTGTTGTCAAAATGGTATTCTGAACCAAAGCTGGAGTTGCTTTTAATCTGCCATGTGATCCCTAACAAGTTACAATTTCCCTCACTCTCGACTTCTTCGTATATAGATTAAGGAGGTGGTATCCACAGATATATCATCTAAGATTTGCATGAGCTTGAAAAATGCTAAGAAATCTCTACTGTACTGGGGTCTGAGAAGGGAGAGTGTGGCTCTGTGAATATTCTCAGAATAAGAATGTAATCTGAATAAAAAAATTTAGTGTCCATGTCAGTTTTAAAAATGATTTTTAAATTAAATAATTAAAATAAATATGAGAGAAAATCTCTACCAACTCTTCTAGATTAATTAATCCAATCAACAAATATGTAATGAGTGCCTACCATGTGCAAGGGTTAATTTTTGAATCAGGGAATACAGTGTCAAATATGATAGACAAAATCCCTACTTTCAGAAAGGCAATATTCTAGTCATGAAAGAGAAAGAGACTATAAAACAAGTATGCAAGAAATGAGAAAGTTAGCTTCAGCGCTCTCCCTCTCGGGAGCATGCGGCACCTTTCCTCGCCCCTCCTTTTTCAAACCCTTCTCTCTCCCAAGCTCCAAGGGCCCTTTGTTTGCCTCTGTAACTTGTTTCCTGAACCCATTTCTTCTACAATTCACTTCTTCTATCTCTGTGACTTTCTAAATAAACTTTCTCTTATAAAAATAAGTTCAGACAGTGACTAAGAAAATGAAGAAGTGGTATGTGCATGGTCTGAACGATTTAGTTCATTTGGGCTGGGGAGTCCTCTCTGAAGGGAGAATACTGCGATGAGAAGGCTCCAGGCGTTGTGAAAGCCATGGAAGGACTTTCATGGCCAGGAAACAGCTGTGTGGAGGCCCTAACAGGGAAGGGACTTCAGAGAAAGCTTAGTCAGTGAAAGGAAGAGAGGTGAAAGGTAGCCAGGGGATACCGATAGGTTACAGCAAAGAGTTGATAGGAAGCCATGGGCGAAGAGTTGGGTGGGTGATTAAGCAGCAAAACATGCCGGTTAAGAAAATTCAAAAAGTAAAGGAAAAGGCTATAAAGAAAAGTAAAAGGTACCTCCCTCTCCTCATGCTATACTTTTGAGTGTATTCTTTTAAAAATACCATACACAACATCACCTAGAATCTAGGTCCTAGATGTACTCTAACCAAATCATCAAGACCTAAGTACAACTACGAGTTTACAAGAAATACAGGAGAGAAAGGAATAAACTAAATAATGCAACAACAACAAAAAATCCAGAAGGTTAGGCATTTTATAGGAAAACTAGCGTAATAGACTTAGCAGTCAAGGTCACAAAAAAACGGGAGTAAACTAGATTAAAATAAACCGACATTACTGGTACATCCTCTTGTTTATATCTTTGGCATCTACAGTGTCTGCACACAGGAATCATTTAAGTGCCTTCTGAGTCAATTAACTGAATCTGCAGGCTCCTACATTACATAATTTACTTGCCCCAAAAAAACCACAACACATCACTTAAAGAGACATCTAAACAACTAAAGGAAGCACCAGGCATACAGACTTATTTTGTCAACTGCAGACATGACTATTCATTGTTCTACATAGGCATGTCTCAAATTAATAATGCAAGTAACTCAATGGATGGGCTTGCTGTTGGAGATACAATCCTGTTGCCTCTACCTTCACATATAACCCAAATTTGGCCATTCTTCCACTACCGAATCCACCACCACCACCACCATGCCTTATGTAGACCATAAGTAGGGCAGCAACATTCCCTACTTCTCCTCTTAAACTCCTACACTCTACTTTCCAAACATCTGTTAGAACATAAATCACATCATGGTCCTGCCCTGCTCGAACTTGCAATATGTCCCCTGCACTTTAAAGTCCCCACCATGGTTTGTGGTAACCCTCTGACCTCATTTGCCTTCTGTCGCCTGTCCTTTTCCTCACTCCTCTTCAGGTCAAGGGTCCTGAAGTAAAGGTTTAATATTAAGTATAAAAACAGCACAAACCTTTTGATTTCTTTACATCAGGTTCAGGCTCAGATTCTCGGATGAACTGCCCCACATCACTGACTCTTCCAAATGTCATCTTCCTATGTAAGTATGAGAAGAATATAATTTCTAACAATTAACTTTAAATTAAAAAGAAAAAAACAAATTTTAAGTATCTCATGTTATTCCAAGTGAGGCTTATTTTAAATAGAAAGCAAAAGAAACTTTAATTCAACACAATTTTATTCAAAATCCTAAAAAGGTTTATGAAACATGCCGAGTTAACAGGTAATTCACATTTCTAAAATTCAAACAGAAGAGAAAAGGCACAAGAATAGCCAAGGTAACTTTGTAAAAGAAGAGATAAAAAGGTAGGACAAAATGTCTTATAAAACTAGAGTAATACATAATTACTAGTATATTACTATGCTATAAAGCTATAGTAAAAAAGCAAAATTAAAAGGCAAAGCACACAGTAAAAGGTCTTATTTTTAAGAGATTACCAATGTATATATATATAAAGAGCTAGGGGCCATCACCTCCAAAACAACCGAACGGATGACCGAACAGGCTGAGTGGGATGACCAGGCCGGCAGGGGGGTTAGTGAGGAACAACCAAACGACTGAGCAGCAGGCTGCATGGGGTGACCAGGCTGGCAGGGGGGCTAGTGAAGGACGACCAAATGAATGAACAGCAGGCTGCATGGGGCGACCAGGCCGGCAGTGGGGGCAGTGAGGGGCAACCAGGCCGGCAGAGGGGGCACTTGGGGGCAAGAGGCCAGTAGGGGGAGCAGTTAGGGGCAATCAGGTCGGCAGGCAGAGGTGGTTAGGGGCGATCAGGCAGGCAGGCAGGTGTGCAGTTAAAAGCCAGTGGTCCTGGATTGTGAGAGGGATGTCCAACTGCCTAAACCGGCAGTTAAACATCTCCCAAGGGGTCCCGGATTGGAGAGGGTGCAGGCTGGGCTGAGGGGACACCCCCCCTCATGCACGAATTTCGTGCACCAGGCCTCTAGTAATTAATATTCATAAACATACAGAATTCCAACAAGTCATTATGAAATCATCCAACAGTCCAGCTGGTGTGGCTCATGGTTGAGCATCGACTGCAATTTGATTCCCGGTTGGGGCAGATTGTGGGCTAGATCCCAAGTAGGGGGCGTGCAGGAGGCAGCCGATCAATGATTCTCTCTCATCATTGGTGTTTCTATCTTTCTCTCCCTCTCCCATCCTTTCTGAAATCAATAAAAATATATTTCAAAAAAATCACCCAACAGAAAAATGTGAAAATGAGATAAAGAGTCAATGCACAGAAGAAACACCTCAACAACCAACAAACATACCAAAAGAAGCTCTATTACTCTGACCAGTTTGGCTCAGTGGATCTTGGGGGCAAGAGGCCAGTAGGGGGAGCAGTTAGGGGCAATCAGGTCGGCAGGCAGAGGTGGTTAGGGGCGATCAGGCAGGCAGGCAGGTGTGCAGTTAAAAGCCAGTGGTCCTGGATTGTGAGAGGGATGTCCAACTGCCTAAACCGGCAGTTAAACATCTCCCAAGGGGTCCCGGATTGGAGAGGGTGCAGGCTGGGCTGAGGGGACACCCCCCCTCATGCACGAATTTCGTGCACCAGGCCTCTAGTAATTAATATTCATAAACATACAGAATTCCAACAAGTCATTATGAAATCATCCAACAGTCCAGCTGGTGTGGCTCATGGTTGAGCATCGACTGCAATTTGATTCCCGGTTGGGGCAGATTGTGGGCTAGATCCCAAGTAGGGGGCGTGCAGGAGGCAGCCGATCAATGATTCTCTCTCATCATTGGTGTTTCTATCTTTCTCTCCCTCTCCCATCCTTTCTGAAATCAATAAAAATATATTTCAAAAAAATCACCCAACAGAAAAATGTGAAAATGAGATAAAGAGTCAATGCACAGAAGAAACACCTCAACAACCAACAAACATACCAAAAGAAGCTCTATTACTCTGACCAGTTTGGCTCAGTGGATAGAGCATCGGACTGCGGACTGAAAGGTCCCAGGTTCGATTCCGGTCAAGGTCATGAACCTTGGTTGCTGGCACAACCCCGGTGGGGAGTGTGCAGGAGGCAGCTGATCGATGTATCTCTCTCATTGATGTTTCTAACTCTCTAGCCCTCTCCCTTCCTCTCTTTAAAAAATCAATTAAAATATATTAAAAAAAATAAAGAAGCTCTATCTCATGAGCAATAATACAAGATTGGTAAAAAAATGTAAAGTTTGATATTATTTAGCGTTGACATAGATGTGGGGAAAATTAGTACCTTTATTAATGACTGATAAAAATGTAAAGTGTACAGGTACTTTTAATGGTAAATTAGTAAGATCTATTAAAATTTCAAATCTGCTTTTTGGTACAAGGAAGTATATAAAAGGAAGTGCTTTGCTATACTGGGTATAAACGTGAAAAATAAAAACAACTGAAACAATATCAAAATGACCAAATAGTGGCACAACACATTATGTGGAATATTTTGTCACAGTTATAAGCTATAATTAAAATTACACATAGAAACTATGACACAGTTAAAATGAGGTAAATCTATAAAACTCACTATGAATGAAAGCACAAGATACATACAGTGTAATATTAACTACAAAAAATAAGCAAACAAAAAAAGTACACTATAACAATGAGTAGGAAGAAGAGAAAATAAGGATAGGTGTGTGATCAAAGAGACATTAGCCTTATCTATCAATTAATTTTTATAAGACACTAGAGGCCTGATGCATGAAATTCGTGCAAGAGTAGGCCTTCGCAGCCACAGCGGCTGCCTGAATCCCTCCCTTGCAGCCACGGTAGCTGCCTCGGTCCTGCAGCTTCATCCGGAAGGTCGTCCAGTCTAATTAGCATATTATGCTTTTATTATTACAGATTAATATATTTGTACTTAAAAGTTAATTCAAAAAAGAAAAACAGATTTTATGATGTCTCTATATTATCTCCTTTCAGGCAAAGTGGATCTTATTTTAGAGACAGCCTCCCAATAAGTCATCACTTCATATATAAGCTTCACTATCCCAACTGCTACAATTTGTTTGCCTTGATAGAAATTTCAGGAAGCTGCTGAAATCATAAAATTAAAACAAACACTGGAAACTATCTTTAAAGATGGGAGAAAAATTATTTCTACTATGACCATTTTATTAATTAGAAAAAAAAGAGAACTCATGGGCCTGGACAACAGTGAACAGTGTGGTGATTGCAGGGGTGGGAGGTGGAGGTGGAAGAGGGCATAGAGGGGATAAATGGTGATGGAAAAGAATGAAAGTTAAAAATAAAATAAAATTCACAAAAAATTATATTTTACACACAGAAACACCTATGAAAGCAAAACATCTTGCAATTGATACTTTCTTAAGCAAGGTTTTAAACAAATGAGCCAACCATTCCTTAAGAATAAATATCTTTGGAAATTAACTCATCTAGGCTTATTGTCCACCATTTCCTAAAAGAAATAAAGATTACTACAATGCCGACACAACTGAGGTGTGCTTTCCAAAACCAATGTGATCCAAGGACCTTTCACTTACCTCAAGTACCTTTCAGACTCCTTCGTCTCCCAACTATCATTGTTACTTTCAGATAAAAACAATTAATCATGTTGAAATCCCTTTTTTATGGCACTGCTAGGCCTGGGGTTGGGGTGGAGTAATGAAGCCTTTGCACAGGCTTATGTGTTAATCAAGCCATCTTTAGGGAAGAGGAATGACTTTATGATTTGATCTGTGGTAAAGTTTAATAAGTGGCATATCCTATGAATCACTATCTTTTTGTTGTAGAATGAAATAAACCAAGTTAATTCTAAAATACAAAGGAACAATTTTATTCCATTTTCCAAGTATTAGTTATACAGTCCATATAAATGACATTGGCATCTTTGTACTGTATTTTTCTTTTTGCTTTTAAGACAGAAATTTTGAAATCGCTAACATATGAACGAGACAGCCCAAAACATACCACACAAACATCACACCTAATCAATATCGCCTACGGTGATGGAATAATGATATAATATTTGTGGAGTGCTTACTGATACTAGGCCGTGTACTAAATTCTTTTATGTGTGATCTCATTTAATACCCTCAATAACCCAATGAAGTAGTAATATTATCCTCACTTTATAGATGAAAAACTGAAACACAAACAGATGAAGTAGCTTGGCAATAAGTGGCTGAGACAAGACTAAAACCCAGGAAGTCATTCCTAAGCCTTCACTCTTACCATGTTCCACTGCATATTATATGTAAACGTTCTGGGCGCATAATAATAGATTAAAATAGTTTATATTAAAATGCAAAAAGATGCAAAATTTAATATACTTGATAAAATTCTAGACATGTGCCAAGCTTACCCTGCATACGTCCGTTGATATAAAGATTCTGGATCCAGACTTGCAGCATCCACAATTATTGCTTCATCAAAATTTTTCAGAATTTTAACACTAGCTTTTTTCATACTGGACTACAACAGAAATTGTAAAATTAGTGGTATATTATTTAGGAATCAAATCACTCCTGGGTTTGGAATATGACAGATTGGTACAAATCTTCAGCGTTTGAAATATATGTAATTTTCATTCAACCCATCATTACTGTGATGAAACAGCAATGATTCTGAAATGTAACATCAATATATAACTACAGGGGGAGTGCAATATTAAAATGCACACCATATGCATTCACATGCCAAATGTTTTTCTCAAGTTCCCACAAATGTGCTGCCTTATAGCATTATGTTCCCATTGGTGCAAAACTCCCATCCACCCATGCATATGCATCTTGACTAATACATGTGAAGCTCAACTTTTACAAGATAAGCCTGAATACTTTTGATTCTGTGAGGCCATGTGACAAAAGAGAAGCTGAAGTTAACTTTCTAAATTAACCAGTTAAATAAGTGTAATAAGTTCCCCTCCACCATTCTATGTCCCCACTCCTAACTCCCACATAAAAAGCAAGTCAAAATGGATAGACCTATGAAATACAGAGCCATGGTTTGACCCACAAATTCCACTTCTAAAAATTCAATTACAGATGCACATGCAAAATGACTTATATACAAGATTATTCACTGCAGCATTGTTTAAAATAACGAAAGACAGAAACACCCCTAATATCCACAACTAAGGTATAGGTTAAAATAATAAAATAAATAATTGAACAGATACTTACAAACATTCTTTGGGGGTGAAGGTGAGGAAAGAGCTCTTTTTTTGTAGCCAAAAGGGCACAGAATTAAAAAGAAAAGAGCCCTATCCGGTTTGACTCGGTGGATAGAGTGCCGGCCCTCTGATTGAAAGGGTCCTAGGTTCGATTCTAGTCAAGGGCACATTCTTTTTTTTTTTTTTAAATATATTTTATTGATTTTACAGTGAGGAAGGGAGAGGGATAGAGAGTTAGAAACATCGATGAGAGACAAACATCAATCAGCTGCCTCCTGCACACCTCCCACTGGGGATGTGCCCACAACCAAGGTACATGCCCTTGACCGGAATCGAACCTGGGACCCTTCAGTCCGCAGGTTGATGCTCTGTCCACTGAGTCAGACCCGTCAGGGCAAGGGCACATACTTTAGTTGCAGGTTCCTTGGCCCTGGTCAGGGTGCAGGTAGGAGGCAACCAATCAATGTGTCTCTCTCACATTGATGTTTCTGTCTCCCCTCTCCCTAAAAAATCAATGAAAAAATATCCTGGAATAGGATTAACAGCAACAACAAAAAAATAAAATAAGAAAAGAGGCAACAGAATGAAGGAGTGGGAATACTTCTATGAGGCCATTGTTACTCAGATTCCCAAACCAGACCAATCTCTGGAGTTTAGACCCAAAATCCTCAATAAAATACTAGCAAACAAAATCCAGAAACATACAGAAATAATTATACACCACAACCAAGTGGGATTTATCCCAGGAATGCAAGCTTGGTTTAATAACTGGTAATCAATTAACGTTTCAAGAGTAAAAACCAAAAGCCTGCATAATCATCTCAGCTAATACAGAAAGAGCATTTGACAAAACCCAACATACTTTCCTTTTTTTTTTTTTTAATCTTCACCTGAGGCCTTAGCTGGGTTGGCTCAGTGGATAGAGCACCGGTCTGTGGACTGAAGGGTCCGGGGTTCGTTTCCGCTCAAGGGCACATGCCCGGGTTGTGGGCTCAATCCCTAGTATGGGGCATACAGGAGGCAACCGATCAATGATTCTCTCATATCATTGATGTTTCTATCTCTCTTTCCCTCTCCCTTCCTCCTGAAATCAATAAAAAAATATTAAAAAAAAAATCTTTACCTGAGGATATTTTTCCATTGATTTTTAGAGAGAGTGGAAGGGAGGGGGCAATGTGAGAGAGACACATCGATCGGTTGCCTCCTGCACACCCCCCAAACAAGGCTGGGGACCAAACCTGCAACCAAGTTATGAGTCTTTGACCGGAATTAAACCTGGGTCCCTTCAGTCTGTGGGCCAACACTCTATCCAGAGTCAAACTGTCTAGGGCTCAACATAGTTCCTTGATAAAAGAACATTCAACAAATTAGGAATAGTAGAGTACTTCCTCAACTTCATAAAGAGCATTTATTTATAAAAAACCCACTCTGAACATCTTACTATATGATAAAAAAATGAAAGCTTTCCCCCTGGAAGTTCCAGCCGGAGCAATTAGGCAAGAACAGGAAATAATAGGCACCAAAGTGGATAGAAAGAAAACTTTCTATTCACAAATGATGTGATCTTATATACAGAAAATCCTAAATAATCCACAAGAAAACTATTAGAGCTAACATGAATTTAGTAAAGTTGAAGGTAGATGACACACAAAAAGCAGTTATAGTGCTATGTATTATCAATGATGAACCAAAAAATGAGATTA
The DNA here is from genome assembly GCF_000412655.1 of Myotis brandtii. Taxonomy (NCBI): domain Eukaryota; kingdom Metazoa; phylum Chordata; class Mammalia; order Chiroptera; family Vespertilionidae; genus Myotis; species Myotis brandtii. The sequence goes on from NW_005362033.1 coordinate 2,608,306, forward strand.
GCCTAGCTGATGGGCGCAGTGGTTAGAGCACTGGCCTGAACACTGAAGGGTTGAGGGTTTGATTCCCAGTTGAGGGCATGTACCAGGGTTTCAGGTTTGATCCCCAGCCCCACAGTTGGGGCACATGCAGGAGGCAATCAATCTATGTCTCTCTGACATTAATGTCTCTCTCCCTCCCTTTCACTCTTTCTAACAAGCAATGAAAAAAAAAAATCCTCAGGTTAGGATTAAAAAAAGAAAAAGAAGTAGTACAAAATGGCAGTCACAAAATAGTCATGGGGATGTAAAGTACAGCATAGGGAATATAGTCGATAATACTGCAATAACTCTGTACAGTGCTAGGTGGGCACTTGAAATATCAGGGAGATCACTTTGTAAAGTATATGACTGTCTAATCCACTCTGCTGTACACCTGAAACTAATATAAAATAATATTGATGTAAACCGTAATTGAAAAATTAAATAAAAACCAATCCTATTTGTAATAGCATCAAAAAGAAAAAAATTCTTAGGAATAAACTGATCGAAGAAGGAGGTATACAACTTATACACTGAAAACTATAAATGTTGCTGAAAGGAATTAAGGACAGCCTAAATTAGACAGAATGTCATTCCATATTCATGGACTGGAAGACTTACAATTGTTGAGATGACAATACTCCCAAAGCAATCTACAGATTCAGTGTAATCCTGATCAAAATGGAAAAGCTGATTCCAAAATTTACATTTGAAATTGCAAGGAACTCAGAATAACCAAAACAATCTTACAAATGATAAAAACGAAGTTGAAGGACAAATACTTCCCGATTTCAAAACTTACAAAGCCATTGTAATCAAAACAATATAGTACTGGCAAAGGGGTAGACATATATGTAGGTTGATAGAGTAGAAATGAGAGTCCAGAAATACACTCATATATCTAGTTAAATGACTTTCGACAAGTATGCTAAAACCATTCAATAATGAAAGAATAGTTTTTTTCAATAAATGATATTGGGAAAACTGGATATCCACATGCAAAAGAATAAAGTTGGACCCCACCTCACATAATATGTAGAACTAACTCAAAATGGATCAGAGGCCTAAAACTTAGAAGAAAAGATAAGTGGCCATGGGAAGTGACTGCTCAAAGGAACGAGGTTTCCATTTGGGATGATGAAAAAGTCTGGAACCAGATAGTGGTGATGACTGCATAACACTGTGAACATTCAAAATGTCACTGAATGGCTAAGTTATGTTAAATGAATTTTACCGCAACAAAAAAAATTACTTGCATTTCTATACACTTATAATATGAATATGAAATTAAGAAAACAATTCCATTTATAATAGCATCAAAAAAATAAAATATTTAGGAATGCATTTTTAAAAATACAAAACTTACACTTGAAAAGTATAAAATATTGCTGAAAGAAATTAAAAAAGATTTGAGTAAGTGAAAAGAAATCCATGTTCATGGATGTTCAAAATATTTAATATTGTTAAGATGGCAATACCCCAAATTAATCTATGGAGTCAATGCAATCTCGATCAGAATCCTGACTGGCTTCTTCATAGAAATGGACAAGCTGATCCTAAAATTCAAATGGAAACAGGAGGATTCCAAATAGTCAAAGCAATCTTGAAAAAGAAGTTGGAGGAATTTCACTTCCTGATTTCAAAAGCTATTACAAAGCAACAGTAATTAAGGCAGAATTAAACAGTTATCAACGAATTCAGCAATTCTATTCCTATGTATATACACAAGAGAAATGAAAACATATATCCATACAAAAATTTGTACAGTAATATATATATATATAAAAAAGCCTAAGTGACCATTATGACTGGACGACTGGCCGGTAGCTATGACGTACACTGACCACCAGGGGGCAGACGCTCAATGCAGGAGCTGCCCCCTGGTGGTCAGTGCACACTCACAGCCAACCTCCCATGCTCCCCACCCCACCCCACCCCGGGCTGGCTGGTTGGCCCCGATCGCCAGCCAGGCCAAGGGACCCACCTGTGCACGAATTCGTGCACCAGGCCTCTAGTTATTCATAATAGCCAAAGGTAGAAACAACCCAAATGTTCATCAACTGATGGATAAACAAAATGTGGCTGTGTCTGTATGATGGACTATAGTATGATTTAGCCATAATAACGAATAAATTTTTTTACAAGCTTAATAGGGTTAAACCTTTAAAATATTATGCTAAGAAAAAACCCACATTATGCTAAGTAAAAGAAGCTAGTCACAAAAGACCACATGTCATTTGGGTCCATTTATATGAAATATCCAGAATAAGCAAACCAATGGCACAGAAAGCAGAGTGGCAGTAGCCTGCAGAAATGGGAGATTTGGAGGGTGACAGTTTAAGGATACAAGGTTTTTTCCAGGGTGAAAACCATGTTCTAAAATGGATTGTGGTGACAGTTAAGCAAGTCTGTGAATATACTAAATGCCATAGAATTATACAATTTAAATGGGTGAATTGTATGGTATATGAATTATCCTATATAATAATAGAGAAACATGGTAATTAACTGTAACTTTGCTAACCTTCCCATTGGCTAATCAGCGAGATATGCAAATTAATTGCCAATCAAGATGGCAGCCGGCAGCCAGGCAGCTTGAAGCGAACAGGAGGCTTCCTTGCTTCACTGATGGAGGAAGCCACCGTTCCCCGCCTGCCGCTGCCGGCCTCTGAGCTTGCAGTTTAAGAAACATTGTTGCAATTATAGAAGCTAAAAAAAACCCAGAAACCTGCTTTCAGCAAGCCAGGCCTCAGAGCTGGAGTTGAAACAGTGTTTCGATTATAGAACCCAAACAAACCAGATACCTGCTTTCAGCAGCCGAGGTCTCAGAGCTGGAGCCAAGCCTCAGAGAGAAAGCCGGCTCTCAGTTCCAGTGACAGCCATAGAAGGTAAATAAATCCCAGAATAAAAGAAAAAAGAAAAAAAGGAGAGGTTGGGAGCTTCAGTCCCCCGCCAGCCTGAAAATGGCCCTCAGCCCCTCACCCAGACTGGCCAGGCACCACAGTGGGGACCCCCACCCTGATCCAGGACACCCTTCAGGGCAAACCAGCCGGCCCCCACCAGTGCACCAGGCCTCTATCCTATATAGTAAAAGGGTAATATGCCTCCCAGCACCGGAATCAGCAGAGCCGCGAGGCTTCCCGAACCCGGGATCAGTAGAGCCACGAGGCCTCATGCCCTGGGATCAGCGGAGCCGCGAGGCCTCCTGGCCCCTGGAGCAGCATGACAGGGGGCAGAGCCCAAACCCCCTGATCGCCCTGC
>NW_005362033.1:2612324-2618824 GCF_000412655.1 Myotis brandtii
CCCAGACTGTGAGAGGGCACAAGTGAGGCTGAGGGACACCCTCCCCCCCGCCCCCCCAGAGCCCAAAATTTTGTGCACCCGGCCTCTAGTATCTTAATAAATCTGTACACACAAAAAAAAGAAAAATAAGACACACAGTTATAAAATGACAAGAACAGATCACACTAACCTAGGCCCACGGTCGGCAAACTGCCGCTTGCGAGCCACATGCGGCTCTTTGGCCCCTTGAGTGTGGCTCTTCCACAAAATACCACGTGCAGGCGCGCATATACAGTGCGATTGAAACTTCGTGGCCCATGTGCAGAAGTCGGTATTTCGTGGAAGAGCCACACTCAAGGGGCCAAAGAGCCACATGTGGCTCGAGAGCCACAGTTTGCTGACCACTGACCTAGGCCATCAAAAGTTGGATTGTAACCACCCTTGCAGGGGGAGGCTAGTGACTGGAAGGGGATATAAGAGAGTTTCTGACATACTGATAAAGTCCTGTTTCTTGATCTGGATGCTGGCTATATGGGTAGTTCTGTCTATGAGAAGTCTTCAAGCTGTATATAGTTACGATAATGGCAAGTTTTCTGTATGTATATTATAAATGTAAAAATATATTTTACAGTTAGCACCTAGGTCTTTAAAGTGCCTAAAAGCCAAAACATTCCATCCAGCCTGTATGAAAAACAAAGTGGCAAACAATGCAGCAGATTTGCTCCAAGGTAACCTTAAAAGCAGGGAAATGTACAAGGAGAGCCTGTTGATAGCATTAAAATAGTTCTGTTTTATAAATTAAGAAAATTTGTCCAAGGCCCAGTGTCAAAAGAGATGAGAAAATAATTATGCTATATTATTAAACTTATGGTGAAAAACACTAGACAGGGAATATAGTTCTGGCTCTCCCACTTGCTGTGTGACTTCAATAAAAGCAGTTAACTTAATACCTCTTTAGATCTCTTCTCTTGAGGGTAACCCACTTCCTGTGATTTTGGGGAGACTCAGGTAAGGTCTGATATATGAGAGCACTCCAAAACCAAACCAAAGATTAGGAAATATACAATTTGGAGGGTGACAGTTTGAAAATAAATTATTTAACAATATATATAAATTGTATATATTGAATTGTATATAATTCAAATGAAATCAAAAGCACTTCAGTGAAATACAACAATAAGAAATCTAACAGTTCACTCAATTATTCTATAAAATGTATCCCAAACAATTGCATAAAGAGCTCTTTAGAGGCTATAAATGTATATTATATTTTTTGATTAATGAAAGAAACAGCTAGTGTCAAGCAGGAAAATGGCCTGAGTGAAACAGCATGATACCTTATAATGTAATATACACAAGCACTTTCATTAGAATATATAGTAAGGAGGCTAATTTTATTTCACCTTTGTTTCTTCAACAACTTAAAACTTACAAATGGGATCTGTTACTGGTATTTAAAGGAAAGGATGTGTACACCTTTCTTTCTCATGGCAGAGGCAAATCGGTGAATACCTGAGATGCTGAGCTGTCAGAACCACCTTGGTGAGAGTCGTCAGGAGCACCAACAGAGCCATGAGCAGTCAGTGAAACATTCCCTCCCAGAAATTCATCTCCTCGAACCGAATGGATGAGATCATTCAAATATTTATAATACAGATTGCTGGACAGAAAGCCAGGCAAAAACACCTGAAAGAGAGGACAAGCATTATTTTAAATGCTGAAATCCAATACAACTAAAATTCTATTTTTAAAACAAAATTTCGCAAATGACTTTACTTCTCCTTTTTACACTCCAAGTAATATCCTTTTATACAGAGTTTACACTGTAACTAAAATTACAACATGTATAATTCATATTTTTTTTCCACAAAAAAACCCACTTTACTATGAAACTATTACATAGAATAGATATTTAGATTTCTTGGTGACCAGAAAATTGTCTAGGGAGTGGATATATATTGAAACTAGATTTTTCTGTTTCAGAAAATCTTTAATATTTAAAGATTTTAAATATTAAAATCTTTATGCCTTTATTGATTTTTTACTTTTGAACCGATTTCCTTATGATAAATTACTAGGAGTGTGATTACTGAATTAAATAGTATGAACATTTTAGCTTTAATATATATGGGCAATTTACCCTTCAGAAGGATGTTGTCAATTTGTTCCACTAGCAATATATCAAGGTATCTGTTTTGTTTTTTTTTTAAATGATTTTAAATTTAAAAAAAGAAAAACAGATAAAGGAAGAGGGAGAAAGAGAGAAACATTGATGTGGGGGAGAAACAATGATCGGCTGCCTCCCACAAGCACCCCTACTGGGGATCAAACTGAAAACTTGGGCACGTGGCCTGACTGGAATCAAACCAGAGGCCTTTCGATGCACAGGATGATGCTCAACCAACTCAGCCACCCTGGCCAGGGCAAGGTATCTGTTTTTTCTTTCTTTCTTTTTTTTAACCTTTAATTTAATTTTAATCCTCACTTGAGGATATGTTTCCATTGATTTACAAAAGAGAGAGGGAAAGACAGATAGAAACATCAATGTGAGAAAAACAGGGCCCAGGCCGGGAGTAGCCTGCAACAAAGGTATGTGCCCTTCACCAGAATCTAACCCTGTACCCTTCGGTCCACAGGCTGACACACTATCCACTGAGCCAAACCGGCTAGGGCCAGGTTGTGTTTTTCAAATTATTGTTAAATAAATGTCTAATAACTATGGGTGTTTTTATTTGCATTTAAAAATTAAGCAAGATGCTGAATAAATTCCCATGCTTATTACTGGCTGTTGCTATTATCAACTTTTCCTTCACGGCACTTAGCACAGTTGTAAACATTTGTCTGTGTGTAGCTGTGCCTTTTTTTAGACAGATCCCTGGGAGGGCAGAAACCAGGTTCCTTTTGTCTACCACTCTAACACCAACAGCCAGCACAGAACTACGCAAAGCACTGGCGAATGAATCACCTCTGCCTTTTTTCCATTTATCTACTTGATTCATTAAATTAGTTTAAGTTCTTTACATACGTATACATATTTAGTAAGGAATTTTTTTAGATTTTGTTTTTCTCTTTTTTTTTAAAAGGGGAGAATGATGATTTTTATTTTTATTTTCTTTTAATATATTTTATTGATTTTTTACAGAGAGGAAGGGAGAAGAATAGAGAGTTAGAAACATCGATGAGAGAGAAACATGGATCAGCTGCCTCCTGCACACTCCCTACTGGGGATGTGCCTGCAACCAAGGTACATGCCCTTGACTGGAATCGAACCTGGGACCCTTAAGTCCACATGCCCTTTGGAATCGAACCTGGGACCCTTAAGTCCGCAGGCTGATGCTCTATCCACTGAGCCAAACCAGTTAGGGCCTCTCTCTCTTTTTCAAATGTAATACATACCTGAAACTTTTCCTTTAAGATCAGAAAGATTATAATTTAAACATGGAAAAATTATTTTCCCAGGGCAATAGCTGATACTCTATTCAGTTTATCACTAGCTTTTCAATGATTTGATTTTTATATTGAACTCTTCCCTATCCCGGAATTCCGTTGTTACGTGGGTACTATGTGTGTACTTAACCCCTTCCCCTAGATACACATGACATACATAGCAACCTAACTTCATGGGCTTCTCCTGGGCTTTGCAATTCCTGGTAAAAGCTGCTCCAGTTATTGGAAGAATAAACCATTCACAAATTCTAATACTTCACTGTTGATAAGCTACTACTAATACCCTAATTAGTGATCATGATACTACACAAAACTAATGCTCCAACCCTGTTGAGGGATATTGGTGAAATATTTGGATCATTCCTAAGCTAACTTTGCCCAATACTGCTCTCTAATTAATAAGCACTTTATTCATATACACCTTACCTCATTTTTACCCTCAAAATAACTTTAAGGTAAATTTCTATTACCCATAACATTCCCATTTCACAGATGAGGCAAATGGCATCAAAGAACTTCATTAACTGCCTGAAGCTACTTAGCCTGTAAAGATTAAGATTAATACATACCAAGTCGGATTCAAAGACTCTGCTCTTAATCGCTATCTGCACTACTTCACTTTTCCACTGTCCTGTTGCATATCGTTTTTCCCATGCTCTATTTTCTGGGTTCCGACAGTAAAAACTTCTGATAGGTTAATACTTTTGATGTTCTTGGTTACCTTCTCCATGGTTGTCCAGGCCTGACGTAATGGAGTTGTAAAACAGTTGGGGAGTGGCCCACCTTCCCTGCAGATATTAGATTCAATTTCTAATCTTACAATATCATCAAATCCAAGAGGATGTGTGGCCTGCAGGGAGAAGTACCTATGATAGAAAGACAGCCAAAGTAAAACCAAATCCCAAAGCAAATACAAGCAACTTCTGACGCCTACACCAGAGGATCTTCTGAAGGTACTTGGTTCAGCCTGCAGACCTAGCACTATCACGGCCTTGCTGCAACTGTTCCCCCCATTCCCCCAAGATCTCTGAGTCAACTTGCTACCTCCCTATCTGCCTTCCATCATACTTAGTTCTTGTTTAAGATTTTCAAGGGCCAGGCTACAACTGAGGTAAAGAAATCAATCAATCACACATATTTAATGGGAACCTATTCTCTGTTCAGCAACTCATAGAAAGAAATGGGTTGAAAGAGGGTAAAACACTGTCATTTCTTCTAGAAACAGAGCAGAAAAAAATCCCTGCACAGGATTCAATGAGAACACACCATTGTAACTAGAAGGTATATGTAATTTACGTATAGGAATTCAAACCAAATAGTACTGAGGGTAAAGTGGATGTATTTGATGTATTTGGATAGAATAATAGGACTTGCTGGTGATCTGGTATACAAGCGAAAAGTAGTAATCAATATTCTCAAAGATTTGTTTTTAAATCTTCCCTTGAGAATATTTTTCCCATTGATTTTCAGACAGAGTGGAAGGGAGGAGAGAGGGGGGGAGAGAGAGAGAGAGAGAGAGAGAGAGAGAGAGAAGAGAGTAGAGACACATTGGCTGCCTCCCCATGTGCCCTGAGTGGGGCCGGGGATTGAACCCTTTGGTCTAAGGACCGACACTCTAACCACTGAGCAACTGGCCAGGGCTCAAAGATTTTTTTTTTAATCTTCACCTGAGGATATTTTTTCCATTGATGTTTAGAGAGTGGAAGGGAGAGGGAGAGACAGAGAGAGACACCGATGTGAGAGAGACACATCAACTGGCTGCCTCCCATATGCCCCCAACCAGGGCCCGGAACCTGCAACTGAGATACATGCCCTTGACTGGAATTGAACCTGGGACCCTTCAGGCCCAGGCCAACACTCTATCCTCTGAGCAAAACCGGATAGAGCCAAAGCCTTTTGTAAAATCCTCACCCAAGGATATGTTTTTATTGATTTTCAGAGAGAAAGAAAGGCAGGGGGAGGGGCTGGGGGAGTGTGAGAGAGAAACACCAATCTGCTGCCTCTCACACACGCCCTGATTGGGGATGGAACCTGCAACCTAGGTATGTGCCCTGACCAGGAATTGAACCCTCAACCTTTTGGTGTACAGGATGATGCTCCAACAAACTGAGCCAATAACTCAGACGATGCTCCAACAAACTGAGCCAATAACTCAAAGATTTTTAACTTAACAGGACATAATGCAACTGGTGTTTTGGTAAGCTGATTATAAAATGGATACTAAATAAAAGCATTGAAGGAGAAAAACATATATAGGGTATCCCAAAAGAATGTACACACACACTTTGAATAATTATAAAGGTAGTGTTTATTAAAATACATTTCATTTGCAAAATTGAGCTACCAGCTGTTCAAGTGAGTACACTTTTTTGGGGGACACCTTGTTATGTTCCCTTCCAAGCATTCTAGAGAGTCTAACTCCTGTCTATAATACAAATACAGAAAGACTGATGAGGCATGATTACAATGATGCATAAATAAGATATAAACCAAACAAGTTGGGACTGTAAAGTCAAATTTGGCACAACGAACTTGCCAAAATGACAGTGCAGCGGGATACGAACCAGTAAGCTTCATTTACAAATGGCTACTAGAGTGAGAATGGGATCCAGTGGGAAAACAGGGTCTCTGCTCCATGTGGGACTGCGTTCCAGCCAGTGCTTGCTAGTGCACTCTCCCGCTCCAGCATACAGAAAACGCTTCTTTTTTGTTATCAGTGTTTTCTTAACAGAAAGTGAGTCTTTCGTCTTATAACAAGTTCATAAATATTCCTCCATGATTTGAATTTGGGGCACCCCAGACTAAACTTCTAAATGTAAACACCTGCCATTTCTATGACCATGTAACAGTTCCCTACATAGTATTTTCCATAAATATACTAAAACTAGGGGCCCAGTGCACAAAAATTTGTGCACTGGGGAGGGGGTTCCCTCAGCCCAGCTTGCCCCCTATCACATACTGGGAGCCCTAGGGGATGTCCTACTACCTGCTCCCTGCTCCCCTTGGGGAGCAGGCCTAAGCCACAGTCTGGCCTCCCTTTGTGGGAGTCGACCGGGCTGATCAGGGGAAGGCAC
>NW_005362033.1:2619502-2628484 GCF_000412655.1 Myotis brandtii
GCACCCCCAGCTCCCCCGCCGCAGCCACCATCTACGATCGCTGGCTGGCTCCGCCCTGGGTCCCCGCCTCCGCCGCCATCAACAATCGCTGGCTGGCTCCTCCCCGGCCCAGGCCTAAAGCCTCAGGCCGAGGCGTTAGGCCTGGGCCAGGGCACCCCCAGCTCCCTGCCGCCACCGACATCAAGGATCGCTGGCTGGCTCCACCCCGGTTCCCCCGCCATTGCCGCCATCAACCATCGCTGGCTCAACGATCGCTGGCTGGCTCCTCCCTTACCCAGGCCTAAAGCCTCAGTCCGTGGCTTGGAGCTGACTTATGCAAATTAGCCGCCATCTTGGCTGGCGAAATTTGCATATCTCGCTGATTAGCCAATGGGAAGGGTAGCGGTCGTACGGCTAATTACCATGTTTCTCTTTTATTAGATAGGATAACACTGCACACGCACAAAGCATTGCATTCCAGTCCAAGTGCAGCCACTAACTTACCCTGTGACTTGGAGAAAGTCACTACCTCTCTGGGCCTTAACTTTCTTATCTGCAAAATCTGGCTATTCATCAGAATCAGCGGGGGTGTTTTCTAAAACGAAAGCTTCCTAGGTCCCACCTCAAACCTGCTGAGTCAGCATCTCTGAGAGAGGAGGACAAGAAACCCATCTTTAATCAGCTGCTGGGGAAGTCCTACGGACCTAGGTGCTCTCAGCTCCTTCCAACCCTGACATCCATGGAGTCTTCTCTACCCTCAAGTTATCCTGAGCACTTGCTTCTGGATACAAATAACACATTGCTTTTCTTTACAGAATAAGAAAAGTTCAGTGAAGCTGGCCACAGCTTTATCACTTGCCTAAGGGGTTCAATTCCGTTCACTGTAAGACTGTGCCATCCTCTGCTTTTCAGTGAAGACTAATGAAGAGCTATTACTCATTGAATAGTTAAACTGGCCGAGCAGATTTGCACCAGAAATTATGATACATCCATACAAGATCTATAGGACCCTTTACAATATATTCTAATTACTTGCATCTTTCTCTAATATTCCATACCCACGCTTCAATTACCCAAACTTGTTTCTTGAACGTGCTACATTTTGCAAATGTCCATGACTTTGCTTGTGCCAATGCCTCTGCCCAGGATGTTCTTGTCTGCCTTCTCTGGCTAGCAAAATTCAATTCATTCTTCAGGACCCAATTTAAATCTTTCTTCTGTGGAACCCTCCCTGAACTACACATCACTGTCCTGCCTGCCACACACAAACCTCCCCTATTCTCTAGCAGAAAGTTTTATTCTAAGAGCCTCCAAAACTTGACACACACCATATAAAAAGCAGCTTGTATGCTGCTGCCTGTGAGTTCCTTGAAGCAGAGATTGAGTGTATGCATCTTTATTTCTGAAGTGCATATCGAATCCTCAGTAAACAAAACTCACTTGTCATATAAAATCATGGCATCGTTTTGTGCCTCCTGCCCATCATACTGGCCCTTCTTGGCAGCAAGCTGAGACTGGAAGTTATCTGCTGCCAACCAGAACTGCAAGACATTCACTGCATCTTCTTTTTCCATGTACTAGGAAGGAAAAACACAAAAGAGGAAAATGAGACTATAAACAGATTTCACTTACCATCTCTAATTTATAAGCCCTAACTATTAATATATAGGATATAAGTAACAAAACAAAACCAACAAAAAAACCTAACAGGTCCACTTGTTCAGTTAATGCCAGTCAGCAATGTACAGTCATTTGAGATCGAAAAGTTTAAAAACATTCTTTTAGAGGGGGTAAAAAAAAACAAAAAACTAACAAAAACACAACCAGTACACAGCTGGATGCAATGTTAGTGAACTGGAGTAAAAATTACAGTAAAGGTGCATTAGTGGTTCCTCACTGGCAAACATGCGAAGGGTAAAGTAAGCAGACCAAATCTTTTATACCTGATCATTTCCATCACTCCATGCAGCCATATTAACCTGAATAAATGCTGACTTAGCCCTGGCCGGTGGTGCTCAGTGGACAGAGCATTGGCCCTTGCACCAGAGGGTCACAAATACAATTCCCAGTCAGGGAATCCACCTGGTGACAGGTTCGATCCCTGGTCCACGAGGGTGGGATGGGGGGTGGGGGCACAACCAATTGATGTGTTTCTCTGAAATGGATGTTGCTCTCCCTCCTTCTCTCTCTCTGTCTCTCTCTCCCTATCCCCTCCTTTCCACTTTCTCTAAAAATCAATGGATAAAATATCCTCAGGTGAGGAATAACAAAAAAAAAGCTCACTTAAACTGTGGCAAACAGAGGGAGTAGAAAATAAATCATTCTTGTGAAGAGATAGGATAGGTGCAAGTGTGTATTTCAGTTACCGCTTTGTGAGACTGGGGATTCTCTTATCTCTATTTAATAGTCATGTGCTGTGCAACAAAAGATTTCATTTTCTGAAGCCTACAAATACAATTACACTAAAATGTATGCCTCAAAGACATTAATATACTCACTGCTTTTTGCAAATGCTTTCCTGGGCAATCCTATGAAGTGGCTAAAGCAAAGGTAATGACAGTAGGAAAAAATTTATGACTTTTCTTTCTCTCTTCTGAAGTCTGATCTGAAAATATTTGCCACTGGGATCAAGTATCAAACTCTGTGATTTTAAAACAACTCCAAATAATTTAAAATATACATTCTCTTAATTCGATTTTTCCAAATTAGAGTTATTTTACATTGCATTTTCATGGTCTCTCTTTAATCTGACTAATATGTCATTAAAGTTCACTTGCCACCACATTCACCTTAAAACAATTACACAATGATTTAAATCCAGCTATGTTATTTTCAATATACAGGGCCCCAGCATGACAGTTTAGAGGCTGAAATGCTCTAACAGAGTATGAGGAAACGCAGACTTTACCTCAGAGAAATAAAAGAGGGCTGACTCACAGAAGAGAATGTCAGCCAGGTAAACAGTTCCGCTGGTCAGCACTTCAATCTGGTATTTACAGAAATGGTGACTCCGCAGAAACTCACTAAAGTGCCTGCACATGGACGAAAAGGGACACTTTGAGGGAACGACCAAGGGAAAGAACGTAATAGGAAAAAATACACTCTTTCCACACTGCCTGTTTTATCGTAAGAGCCTCGGTCAACACTCCCTCCCTTCCCATGGCGCTGTTCCTGAGTCCCCCACTCTGACGGACTCTGTAGCTCCCCTCTGATACTTAACACACGTGACCTCATATTACAGTAACAAAAGAACATGCCCTCTTTCTTCTATTAGGCTGTAACTTCCTTGTACAAAGTACCATTTTCACAAATGCTAAATGAATATGTAGGTTCTTTTTAAGGGTATGATGCAGTAATTAATAAAAAGAAAAAAAACCTTTGGAGGCAGCTTCAACAAATCTATATGGATTTAGTATTATGGCATACATTAAGCTTAAAGCATGCACTAACAAATTAGAATATCCATCTGAAGACATGCATTGTTTAAATAAACAAACCAATTCTAATAGTCACAATCACCCCCAAATGACTTTAGAATTAAAAACAAATTATATTAACTTAGGAGGTATTAACATTAAAAATGAAATTTGTTTTATTTATTTTTATATTTTATTTTTTTGACCAATGTCATGCCAATAAATTTAATAAAATAAAAATGTTAAAATAAAACAAAATATAAAAATAAACAAGAATATTCCATTAGCCTAAATACCTAATTGTGGCAAACTAATACTCTACATTGCATTTCCAAGTTAACTTGTTAGTCATTTACATGTAAAACAAAATACATTTTTACAAGAAGTGTCTTTAATTATGTTCCTGATTTTAAAGGAATCCTCACAGTCTTTTTATACCAATTGTATCAATAACAACAAATCAGTGAAGTAAAATTGTTTTATTTTTAATCGAGTTCACAATGTACTTGTTTAAAAAGTCCATTAAAGTATGCCTATAAGATCCTGTAAACATTCAAAATACGTAAATCCCCAAAGATAGTTTGTTTTTAGTTGTGTGAAGCCCATTCCAACACTAAACCCAAATCCTCAAGAATGCAAAATGTGAAAGTATGACATCAACTTACTCTTGCTCCATTGCACTGAAGACTACGGACTGTGCCAGAACAAAACAGTTGGGGTCCACCTGCCCATCTTCCCCACAAATCTTTGCTGTAAAACAAATGGTAAATAATTCAATTTCTATTAAATCCAAATGCACACATTTGTGAATCAAAGTAGGAAATGAGTGTAAAGGCATATAAATTAGGTTTTATATGAAACTAAGAGAAAACACAGGTGAATAGCTGATCTTGAGGTAGAGGTCTTTCTAAGCATATACTAGTACATATGCAAAAGCAGAGACCAAGATTTAACATAAGCTTAATTCTATACATTAAAACACCCCCAAAACAAAATTAAAAGGCAAATTAGGGGGTAAATTTGCAGCATTTATAACAGGTTCTTCTCTGTATAACAGTATCACTCATATATCAAGACTTTTTTTTTACAGATTAATAAAAAACATCTCAAAAGGAAAACTGAGCAAAGGACATGAAAAGACAATTCGCAAAGAACAAATATAAAAGGGCCAATATGGAAAGATATGGATGCACACTAGTAATTAAATATAGTTACAGATTAAAGTAAGAAGGCACTCCAACTTTTGTCTAGGAAACAGGCAAAAAAGTGTTTTAACAATCCATATGTTTAGTTGCTTACATACATATGTTTTAGCAAAGGCATGCGAAAAGGAACACCAGTGCTAGTGGGACTATAAACTGGTGTGTATTTCTGGAAGGCCATTTGACAATTTCTAGTATAAGCTTTAAAAATGAACATACCCTTCCAATCAGTAATTTCATTTCTAGAACTATAACACAAAATTATGGATTTGTGGAAAGATTTATCTACAAAAAAAGTTTATTAATAAACAAATGGGACTACATCAAACTAAAAAGTTTTTACACAGCAAAGGAAACCACCAACAAAATAAAAAGACAAACCACTGAGTGGGAGAACATACCATATTCACCAATGATACTTCTGATAAGGGGTTAATACCCACAATTTATAAAGAACTTATAAAACTCAAAACCAAAAACCAAACAATCCAATTAAAAATGGGCAAAGGACTGGAATACACTTCTCCAAAGAGGATATACAGAGAACCAAGATCGTGAGCAGGTAAATGCCAGTACTCGCATCTTCAGACAATCACATTGAAATTACAACTAAAATACAGAAAAACCATCATTCAGAACTGCCTAAAAGCTGGCTGAATGGAAGTCCCACAATGTGAGAGGTAAAGATGGAAGTACTTAGAGACTGGCAGGAGGGGTGGAGGCACGGAAGCAGCTGGTCCAACACCCACGTGTGGCATGTTTTTAATCAGAGGGATATCGCCGCTGTTGAGGCCTCCTGGAGAAGCAAGAGGTCCCAGCCCCAAACCAGACCCCCAGCCCAGGGTTCTAGAGCTGGGAAGAGAAGTCCCCATAACTCTGGTTGTAAAATCCAGCAAGGATTGTGGCTGAGTAACATGGAGGCTGCTGGAGACCTAGGCAGTTCCTCTTAAAGGCTCGTACACTATCTTACACTGTCCTGCTTGCTTTGAGCTCCATCGCCATGTGCCAGCATTGGGGGAACCAGGGAAATATGGGGAGGAACTGGATTGTTGGGATGGGAGCAGGAACTCGGGAGTGACTTTTTTCAGACAGGGGTGCTCATGGTGGTCATTGTTCCTGTGCTGGCACCTCCCTTGTCACAGAACTGACTGGCAGCCATATCTGAGTTTCTATCAGCATGGCCCACACTGTTTGTTCTGCCCTGGTGATTCCCTGAGACCCTGCCACATCCAACTTGCAGCCCCACCCAAACTGTATGCAGCTTCCATATGAATGGCCTGTCCTGGCTCAGGCTTCAGACTTTTCTAAAACCTCTTAAACAAGCAGCAGCTGGCATCAGCATGCCCAAGACCCAGCACTAGCACCAGCCTGCCTTGCTTCACAGCTGGGCCTCACCCAGGCACTTCCAAACCCAATACAAGTAGCAGCCACCTGCAAATCACTGGGTAGCTCCTGCAGGGTAGCCCCAGGCAGTGGTTGATTTTACACCTCCCAGCAGGCCCTAGAGCCAGTGAACCCGGTGGACAGCTACAGACCATAGCAGATTGCAACTCTACACATCCACAGCAACACACTCACGGGGCAGACTCAGTGAACACCAAAGCCCCACTGAAGCAAGTCCTGCTCCAAAGGGTTGTCTCCTGCACAGCAGCTCTCCCACTGTAGTTGCAGCTGGTCCTCACAGCCAATTGGCCTGGAGGTCAATTCCTCCCAGTGACACCAACAGCAATTAAGGCTCAACTACAACAAGACAGTGCACACAGCCCACACAGGGGCAAACCTAGAGTGCCCAGCTCAGGTGACTAGAGAGGCTGTACCACTGGGCCCTACAGGACACCTATTGCACAAGGCCACTCTACTAATTCCAGAAGACACAGCTGCTGATCTAATATGTAGAAACAAACATGGGGAATCAGCCAAAATGTGTAGACAAAGAAATATGTCACAAATGAAAGAATGGAAGCCCTAACTGGTTTGGCTCAGTGGATAGAGCGTCGGTCTGCGGACTGAAGGGTCCCAGGTTCGATTCCGGTCAAGGGCATGTACCTTGGTTGTGGGCACATTCCCAGTAGGGAGTGTGCAGGAGGCAGCTGATTGATGTTTCTCTCTCATCAATGATGTTTCTACTCTATCCCTCTCCATTCCGCTCTGTAAAAAAATCAATAAAATATATATTTAAAAAAAAAAGAAAAGAAAAAGAATGGAAGAAATCTCCAGAAAGAGAAATAAAGGAAATGGAAGCAAGCAAAATACTGGATACAGAGATCAAAACAATGGTTTTAAGGTTGCTCAAGGATCTTAATGAGAGCTTCAAGAGACTTAGTGAGAGTATAAAAGACATGAAAAAGGACCAGTGAGAAAGTAAGCTTACACCAACTGAAATAAAGAATAATTTACAGGGATTAAACAGTAGAGCAGAGGATTCTGAGAATCAAATCAACTATTTGGAATATGAGGAAGTAAAAACACCCAACCAAAAGAACAAAAAGAAAAAAGAATCCAAAAATATAAAGATAGTGTAAGAAGCCTCTGGGACAACTTCAAGTGTACCAACTTTCACATTATGGGGGTACCCGAAAGAGAAGAAAGAGAGCAAGATATTAAAAACCTATTTGAAGAAATACTGAGCCTGGCAGGCGTGGCTCAGTAGTTGAGCATCGACCTATGAACCAGGAGTTCACGGTTCGATTCCCAGTCAGGGCACATGTTCAGGCTGCGGGCTCGATTCCCAATGTGAGGTGTGCAGGAGGCAGTTGATCGATGATTCTCGCTCATCACTGATGTTTCTATCTCTCTCCCTCCCTCTCTGAAATCAATATATTTTAAAAAAAAGTGAGAGATTAAAAAAATAAAAAAAGAATGAATGACAGGAAACTTTCCCTACCTAGTGAAAGAAATAGACTTACAAGTTCAGACAGCCCAGAGAGTTCCAAACAAGAGGAACCCAAAGAGGCCTACATCAAGACACATTACAATGAAAATGCCAAGGGTTAAAGACAAAGAGAGAATCTTAAAAGCAGCAAGAGAAAAGCAGTTAAGTTACCTACAAGGGAGCACCCACACTACTGTCAGCTGATTTCCAACAGAAACTTTGCAGGCCAGAAAGGAGTGGCAAGAAATATTCAAAGTGATGAAAAGCAAAGACCAAAGACCTACAACCAAGATTTCTCTACCCAGCAAAGCTATTATTTAGAATTGGAGGTCAGATAAAGAATTTCACAGACAAGAAAAAGCTAAAGGAGTTCATCATCACCAAAAGAGTATTACATGAAATGTTTAAGAGCAAGAAGAGCAAGAAGAGGAAGAGGAAGAAATATGAACAATAAAATGGCAATAAATACATATCTATCAACAATTGAATCTAAAAGTCAAAATAAACAAACAAGGAACCTAATGAACAAAATAAATGGATGAATGAAACAGAACCAGAGGCATGGAAACATGGAACAGATTAATGAATCTCAAAGGGTAGGAGGGTGGGGAGAGAATAACCAAAGAGCTTATACGCATAAATGCATTACCCAAGGACACAGACAATAGGGTAGTGAAGGCCTGGGATGGGACAGGAACCAGGTGGAGAGAGACACTGGGGGGAAAATGGGGACATCTATAATACCTTAAACAATAAAGATTAAAAAAAGAAAGAGGATACACAAATGACCAATAGACATATGAAAAGATACTCAATGTCACTAATCATCAGAGAAATGCAAATTAAAACTACAATGAGATATCACCTCCCATCGGGCAGAACGGCTTTCATCAATAAATCAACAAAAACAAATGATGGTGAAGATGTGGAGAAAAGGGAACACTTGTGCACTGTTGGGAATGCCAACTGGTGTACCCACAGTAAACACTGTGTGGAGATAACTCAAAAAATTAAACATGGAACTTCCTTATGACACAGTGATTCTACTTCTGGGAATATATCCGAAGAAATCCAAAACACTAATTTGAAAGATTATATGCAACCCTTTGTTTATTGCATCATTATTTACAACTAGAGGCCCGGTGAACAAAAATTTGTGCACTCAGGGGTAGAGGGTCCCTCAGCCCCGCCTGTGCCCTCTCGCAGTCTGGGACCCCTCGGGGGTGACCACTTGCTGGCTTAGGCCTGCTCCCCAGGGGATTGGGCCTAAGATGGCAATCAAACATCCCTCTGGCAGCCCGGCAGCCCTCGGGGGATGTCCATTTGCCAGTGGGGAGCAGACCTAAGCTGCAGTCAGACAGCCTTAGCGCTGCTGAGGAGGCAGGAGAGGCTCCCACCACCACTGCTGTACTGGCAGCCATCAGCCTGGCTTGTGGCTGAGCAGAGCTCCCCCATGTGGGAGTGCACTGACTACCAGAGGGCAGCTCCTGCATTGAGTGTCTGCCCCCTGGTG
>NW_005362033.1:2629214-2670670 GCF_000412655.1 Myotis brandtii
GTGGCTGCCCGGCCGCCACTTTGTTGGCAGTTAATTTGCATATCCTGCTGATTAGTCAATGGGAAGCGTAGCAGAGGTATGGTTAATTACCATGTTTGTCTATTATTAGATAGGATAGCCAAGATCAGGAAGCAGCCCAAGTGTCTAGCAGTGAATGAATGGGTAAAAAAGCTGTGGTATATTTACACAATGGAATACTAATTGTCTGTTAAAAAAAAGGAAATCCTACTCTTTGTGACAGCATGGATGGACCTGGAGAGCATTATGCTAAGTGAAATAAGCCAGTCAGAGAAAGACAAGTACCATATGATTTCATTCATATGTGGAATCGAATGAACAAAATAAACTGATGGACAAAACAGAAACAGACTCATAGAGAAAAGACTGACAGCTGTCGGAGGTGAGAGGGTTGCAGGGCTGGCTGAAAAACGTGAAGGTATTAAGAAAAAAAAACAAAAATACACAACCCTCATAGACACAGACAACAGCATAGTGATTACCAGAGGTAAAGGAGGATGGGGGAGGCAGAAGAGGGCATAGGGCAGATAAATGGTGATGAAGGATACTTGACTTTGGGTGGTGAACACATAATACAAAATGCAGATGTGTTGTAGAATTGTGCACCTGAAACCTATATAATTTTACTAACCAATGTCACCCCAACAAATTCAATAAAAAGTTTATCAAAATATTATTCAATTGAAATTTAAAAACATAAAATATGCTAACATTAGGAACTGTCTAAATAAACTCTAGCACATCAATAACCTAATTAGCTATTTTTAAAAAAATATACTTTATTGATTTTTTACAGAGAAGAAGGGAGAGGGATAGAGAGTTAGAAACATCGATGAGAGCCCTAACCGGTTTGGCTCAGTGGATAGAGCGTCGGCCTGCGGACTGAAGGGTCCTGGGTTCGATTCCGGTCAAGGGCATGTACCTGGGTTGCGAGCACATCCCCCGTGGGGGATGTGCAGGAATAAAATATATTTTAAAAAAAAGAAACATTGATGAGAGAGAAACATCGATCAGTTGCCTCCTGCACACCTCCTACTGGGGATGTGCCCGCAACCAAGGTACACGCCCTTGACCGGAATTGAACCTGGGACCCTTCAGTCCGCAGGCCGACGCTCTATCCACTGAGCCAAACCAGTTAGGGCTGATTAGCTAACTATTAAACATGGCTTAAAAAACTCATACAACCATGATGGCTGGTTTCACTTTAAGTTCATGACCTCAGTGGGACCTTAATGAAACCAACGATTGTACTACAGTTTCCTGGTCCATTTACTCTCATATTCTCCTAGCCCACTGGTTGGCAAACTCATTAGTCAACAGAGCCAAATATCAACAGTACAACGATTGAAATTTCTTTTAAGAGCCAAATTTTTTAAACTTAAACTATATAGGTAGGTACATTGTTATTAACTTAATTAGGGTACTCCTAAGGCTTAGGAAGAGCCACACTCAAGGGGCCAAAGAGCCACATGTGGCTCGCGAGCCGCAGTTTGCCGACCACGGTCCTAGACAATACAGGCACATCTTACCCTCTCTCCTTGAATGTCTTAACACCTCCTCCCCTATTCTCTTTGTTGATGACTTTGCTTCCGACTTCATTAAGAAAACAGAAGCAATCAGAAAATTATTTCTATCACTTCTCATCACATCTATCAACCAACCTGCACCTCTACCCATCTGTCCTGTTACTACAGAAATACTATCCTCACTATCTGAGTAACAATTTGAGCACTGGACCTCATCCTCTTTTGCTTTTTCAAGACTTCTTTCCTACAGCAACTGTCCCCCTTTTCTCTTACATCAAAATTTTCTTCGTTATTGCCTTATTCTCACCAGCTATATACAGTCTACACTTGCTTGTATGCTATCATACATCTTATCCTATATAATAAAGAGCTAATATGCAAATGGTCATCATGCTGTAACAGCTCAGACACTCAACACGGGAGAGAGGAATGGGGACCAGCCAGGCACAAATGAGCTCGCAAGAGAGGAATGGGGACCAGTCAAACTGCGGCCCAGGAGAGGAACAAGCCGCCCGCCCATAGTCCCCTGTAGCTGCGGCTGGCCCAGGTGAAGCCAGCCCAGGTCCTGGGTGCCTGCGGCTGGCCAGAGGGAGGGAAGCTTGGGTCCCGGGTGCCTGTGACTGGCCAGAGGAGGGAATCCTGGGTCCCAAGTGTGGGGCAAGGCAGAGGCGGTTAGGGGTGATCAGGGCAGCAGGGGAGCAGTTAGGGGCAATTAGGCCGGTAGGGAAGCAGTTAGGGGCAATCAGACAGGCAGGCAGAGGTGGTTAGGGGCAATCAGGCAGGCAGGCAGGCAGGCAAGTGGTTAGGAGCCAGTGGTCCTGGATTGCAAGAGGCAGTTGGACATCCCCCGAGGGGTCCTGGATTAGAGTGGGTGCAGGCCGGGCTGTGGGACACCACCCCCCCCCCCGACGAATTTTGTGCACCGGGCCTCTAGTATGTTTATAACATGTCACCTTAAAAACAAAAAACAAAAACCATTGTTCCTTGGCTTAACATCCCCTTTCAGCTCATCTTTAGAGCAAAATGCCTCATAAGAGTTGCCCATATTTGCTGTCTTCATTCTTCCTCCCATTCTTTCTTAAGATCCTCCAATTAAGTTTTTGCCCCTAAAGGTCCACTCTAATTAAGCTGACCAGTGGCCCAGTTGCCCATAGGGTTGCCAAATCCAATCCATTCCCACTATTCATCTTACTTAACCTATCAGCATGATTTAACACCTTTGATCACTCCCTTTTTCCCAGGAACATTTTTCACTTGACTTCCAGGAAAAACTTCTCTCTTGATACTAATTTGCTAGTTCTTCCTCATCTCACAGACTCTAAATGTTACGCCTGTCCCAGAATTTGGTCCTTAGACCTCTTGTCTTCACTCATTACACTCAGTCCGATGGTAATCCAGTTTCATGACTCTGAACCCATTTATATGCTGATACTTTCAAACATAAATCTCCACAACCTGAACCTCTCTCATGAACTCCTAATGTTGATGTCCAACTGCCATTTGGATGTCTAAACCCCAAACTCCTGATTTTCCCCACATCTTATAAATGGCAACTCCACTCTCCCAGGTACTCAGTCATGCTTGATTCGTTCTTTCCTCTCACACCACTCACTTCCAAACTAATAGCAAATTCTGTCAGCTGTACCTTCAAAGTTTTTTTAAAATCCTACAACTTGCCTGGCTAGTGTTGCTCAGTGGTCAGAGTGTCAGCCTGTGCACTGAAAGGTTGGGGGTTCAATTATTGATCAAAAACACGTACCTGGGTTGCGGGTTCGTTACCCACTCCCACTCCCTCCCCTTTCCATTGAAGCTTGTGCGGGAGGCAACCAGTTGTGTCTCTCCCTCTCCCCTCCACTCTCTCTGTAAAGCAATGGAAAAAATATCTTCAGGTGAAGATAACAAAATAATAATAAAAATATTTGACAACTTCAAGGATTTGTGGAAAACAGAAGAGGCTGTGGTAGTATAGTTTTGGTGTTATTCTGAATCCCCACATAAAGACAGAGTAATTAGATAGCAACATCAAAAACCCACTGATAACATTTACAATAAAATTAGGCTGGTGCAACACAGAATAATAATAGCTAAAGTGGGGACTTCTTCAAATGATAACTTAAAATTCAGCTGTATTAAAATATTCCACCTGAAACAGGAAACAAATAATTAGGACAGGATTCAGAAGAATGAATTTCAAAAGGTAAAAGTGACTGCTCTATAAAGATATATATGTAATTAACATCTAAAAATGCATAACAGACACTGGATGGAAACTTTCTCAGATCCCCTGATCCTTCAGAAGATTTTCCCCCTCAAGGGATTACATCATTAATTTGATAAAGTTTAAGAGAAGGAAAATTAGAATTGCAATGACATTTCATTTCAAATGTTTTACTTGACTCAAAACTCCTTCCTTTTCTCCCTACCCCAGCCTGGTTATCAACTGGTACAAACAAACCTCCTAAGGAATCACTAGCCAACCAATCCCTTAAATAGTCAAATTCTAATCAGGTAAGACACCCCAGTTGTATTATTAGAAAAAGTCAGTCTAGGGAAGTCTGGAAGATGGGAGCAACAAATTCCTACATAAAAACAGACAAAGGGCCAAAACCGGTTTGGCTCAGTGGATAGAGCGTTGGCCTGCGGACTGAAGGGTCCCAGGTTCGATTCCGGTCAAGGGCATGTACCTGGGTTGCGGGCACATCCCCAGTGGGAGATGTGCAGGAGGCAGCTGATCGATGTTTCTCTCTCATCGATGTTTCTAACTCTCTATCTCTCTCCCTTCCTCTCTGTAAAAAATCAATAAAATATATTTAAAAAAAAAAAAAAAACAGACAAAGGAACTACACAGAAAAACCAAAATGCCATGACAACTCTGCAATAAAACTGGGTGGAAAATCCCAAAATATAAGCAGATAAGGACAGATCACCAAGAGTCATTAAGACCCGTGTTAGAGGAATCTGTGTGGAAGAAAGAAAGGGAAAACAATGCAGGCATCTGATGGACCCCAAAATAGCCAGCAGTTGTTCACTAGAAAGTATGGTGGGCCAAGTAAGAGCCACAGCTTCGACTGGAGGACATGTTGCTGTCTCCAAAAATGAGTGAGTGCAAAGGACTTACAGTAAAGACTGAAAGAGCCTCACACTGGGAAGAATCTGCTAGGAACAGAATAATATGCTCTATTTCATAAATCACAAGTATCAATTTTTGGTAATAAAAATACAAAACTTGGCCCTGACCAGTTTGGCTCAGTGGATAGAGCGTTGGCCTGCGGACTGAAGGGTCCCAGGTTCAATTCCAGTCAAGGGCATGTACCTTGGTTGCGGGCACATCCCAGTAGGGAGTGTGCAGGAGGCAGCTGATCAATGTTTCTCTCTCATTGATGTTTCTAACTCTCTGTCCCTCTCCCTTCCTCTCTGTAAAAAATCAATAAAATAAAAAAATAATACAAAACTTACTACTAGGACTTGATGGGAATATATTTGTTCAATGAATAAATGAACCACTTTTGTCTGTGATTACAAGTACATCTAAGCCTTGCTGATGCAACACAGTAAGGCTTCCAAACTTTTTTTTTTAACTATGGTTTACGGAGCAACATATTTATGTGACTCAGTACACACACACACACACACACACACACACACACACACACGTAATGGAAATAATTTCCTGAAATGATGTTTCTTTAGCCATACTATAATGAAGGATTTTGATTTTTCTATTCTAGTATTTTTTTTGGCAATGGGATGAGGACATAGAGATTGATTGCAATACAGTTTGAAAAACACTGCCAAGCACCATACTACTTAACATGTGGGGGTCTGGTTTCAAATCCCGCTGCCATGTCTGAGCTCTACTAAGTTAGGAAAACTACTTACCCTCTATGCTTCAGTTTCCTCATTTATAAAACAACTAGAGGCCCAGTGCACAGGTGGGGTCTGGCTGGCCCACCCTGATTGGGGCCAATCGGGCCAGGCCAGCTGTGGGGAGGAACCACAGGCAGTTGGCCAGCCGGCCGCTCCCCCCTGGTCAAACTCCCAATTGAACTCCAAGTCAAGGGGACAATTTGCATATTAGGCTTTTATTATATAAGATAACTATATTTATGCTGCAAGATTCCTTTTTTAAAAAAATACATCTTTATTGATTTTAGAGAAGTGAGAGGGAGAGAGAGATAGAAACATCATTGATGAGAGAGAATCACTGACTGGCGGTCTCCTGCACACCCCCTACTGGGGATCAAGTTGGCAACCCTGGCACGTGTCCCGGATGGGAATCGAACCCGGGACCCTTCAGTCCACAGGCCAATACTCTATCCACTGAGCCAAACTGGCTTGGGCTGCAAGATTCTTTAGAAGAGTAAATGAGTTTATCTGTGAGAAGTAAAGAATATTGTCTGGGACATAATAAATACTCAATAAATGTGTGATATTATTGTTCTTGCTGTTGTTATTCAAATCAAAGTCTAAGAATTTGGTCTAACATATGAGAGAAAGTTTGTGAGTGAGCTACAACCAGTTATCTGAAAACAAACTAGGAAAGGGTATATTAAATTCCATGTTCATAAAAAATTCTCTTAATCAATAACCAAAAACAGGCAACTTTTTTTTTTGGCCGTAACTTTAAGCACTGCTTACCTATTATATCATTTCTCATTGCTTCTGTAATAGGTATTGGTTTAGCAGCATCTGGAGATATATATTTGGTAAAAGTATTCACTGCATCTTGTTCTATACCTGTAAGGGAAGAAGGGAAAACTTCAAAAACCAAAACGCAACTTGAACAATAATGGACTATATTTATGAACAGCAGGGCTTAGGTTTGCTGTGAGCCCAAGCATACATGCATGTGCGCGTGCACATGTACACACACACACACACACACACACCTATGAACCAGGAGGTCACGGGTCTTCTCTCGGTCAGGGCACATGCCTTAGTTGCGGGTTCGATCCACAGAGAAGTATGTGTGTATGCATACATATATATTACAAATATAAGCATATATACTAGTAAAAGTATATTTAGGACAAAACAAACCTCATCATAATATCGCTTTTTCACTATTTGGTTTGTGGAACACAGGAATTATATGTGAATTCCCCCTACTCCTCATCTAAGCGAACAAGCTCCTCAATAGCAATGATGCATGCATGTTCTCTTTCCAGGTCTCTTCTTCAAAGTCTGAGCTTGAAGGATTTGCATAGCAATATAACAGTAGGAGCTCAAAAATTATTTCTAAATCTACATTTAAAATATTTTACAAATGATTTAATATTCATGAATATTACATTCATTTGACCTTTATAACCCTTTAATGTTAAAATAATGAATCTCAAACTTCATATTCTCAGGACTTTGATATCTTAAAAATTATTGAGGACCCTAATGAGCTTTTGTTTATGTTTTATGTCTAGATATTAAAATCCACTGGTCTTTTACTCATAATTTTGTAACATCATATATTTCCAAATATTTTGGAAAATATTGGTTTACTGGCTTATGCTGATTTCCCAAATGTTGAGACATTGCATCATACAGGGTAGAAAAGAAATCACATCATTAGCATCACCAATGATCTTGCTGGAACACTCTTCAAAGCACACAGTGGTGAATACAAATTTTCCAAAATTCTAATTTTCACTTAAAAAGCTTTAATTTTTACCACTGGGCAACAAATACTGTCAGTTGTTCTCCTTGAATAACAAGTTAACTCCATTCATTCCCAAGAAAATGTCTGCCAAACATCCAAGTCTGAATAACTGTAGTTTGAAAATAGTCATTCTTACAAGTAAAAATCGTATTCCATTAAAAAAGCAGCTACTTTAACTCACAAAAACAACCAACTACACGTGTTTTACCTTACCACAAGTGTCTGCTTCAGTATGCAGAAGTGCTTCTGCATATTTCCCACATCACACATATTAAACAGGGTTTAGATTTAATAAAATTATCTGCTTCTCCAAAGACACCGTGAGTGAAGGTGGCACTCCGTTTTCCTAAGAGTATGTGGCAGCACAGTGACTACTAGTACATGTGGTTCAATGCCAGCAGGTCTTCCCACAGCTGCCTTCCCACCACTATTGCAAATGTTAACAGAGTAAAAAGACAACCTGGCAGGCGTGGCTCAGTGGTTGAGTATTGCCCTATGGACTAGGAGGTCACGGTTCAATTCCCAGTCAGGGCACATGCCTGGGTTGTGGGTTTGATCCCTGAGGAGGAGAAGGAAGTGCAGGAGGCAGCCAATCAATGATTCTCTATCATCATTGATGTTTCTGTCTGTCTCTCCCTTTCTCTCTGAAATCAATAAAATAATATATATATCTCTAAAAATCAATGGAAAATATCCTCAGGCAAGAATTAAAAAAATAAGTAAATAAATAAAAAAAATATTTTTTAGAAAGACAAATAACATCTTAGAATTGTTGTAGAAATCATTTTGATCATATGGATCCCTTGAAAATGTCTCAGGGACCCTCTATAGGTGTGCAACCACACTTTGAGAACCTGTGGGTTAGCAGAATAGCTTATTCCTATTTTTATAGAAAAGAAACTTATATACAAAACATTAAAATTATTTATTTGAGTCAAAAAATGCTTGAGTGAGGAGGGGACCAGAGAGAAGTAAAAGCATAGAGTTTTTGTATGTGATTAAAGTTAAGTTGTTATCAGCTTAAAACAGATTATTACTACCCTGGCTGGTGTGGCTCAGTTGGTTGAGCATCGTCCCATACACCAAAAGGCGGGTTTGATTCCTGGTCAGGGCACATAACCAGGTTGCGGGTTCAATCCCGGTGGTGGTGGTGGTGGGGGGGTTGTGAAGGAGGCAGCTGACTGATGTTGCACTCTCACATTGATGTTTCTCTCTCTCTTGCTCTCTCTTTCTCTCTAAAAATTTCAATAAAACATCTTAAAAAAACAGGAATCACATGATCAACTCAATAGATACAGAAAAAGCATGTGACAAAATGCAATACTCTTTTCATAATTTAAAACTCTCAACATACTAGGACTAGAAGGAAATTACCACAGCACAATAAAAGCCATATATAATCTCCCAGCTAACATCATACTCAATGGTGAGAAACTAAAAGCTTTTCCTCTAAGATTAGGTACAAAGTTTTACATATTTTTAAGCACATTTCTGGGGATTAAATTCATTAAAAGACATTTTGATATCCATAAATAAAATATTTTATTTCAGAAACACAGAACGAGATTACACTACCCTTTTTCTGGATCCAGAAGTTCTTTGGACTATAAACTTCATGCAATGGTCAAAAATTTTCCTGAATGTCCAATCTGTGAAATTTCATTTATTTTTGCATCCTTGGTATCTGGTATTACATAATAGGTGCTTAATAAATATTTGTTGAAAGAATAAACTTACCAAAAATATCTATTGAAAGATTAAATTTACCTCATATATTACCACATTTTTTCTATTTTAAATTATTAACAACAGCATCTTTTTAAAAATATTTAATCATTGGATTATTTATTTATTTATATTTCAGAGAGGAAGGGAGAGGAGAAAGAGATAGAAACATCAATGATGAGAGAGAATCAAGTTTAATCATTTTTAATAAAGAATAGAAAATCTCTTTTTAAAAAAAATATTTTTATTGATTTCAGAGAGGAAGGGAGAGAGAGATAGAAACATCAATGATGAGAGAGAATCATTGATCGGTGGCTTCCTGCATGCCCCCCTACTGGGGGATCAAGCCCGCACCCCAGGCATGTGCCCCTGACTGGAATCGAACCTAGGCCGATGCTCTATCCACTGAGCCAAACCAGTTACGGCTAATTATTGATTTTTACAGACAGATAAAACATTGATTTGTTGTTCCAATTACTTATGTATTCATTGGTTGATTCTTGTATGTGCCCAGACCAAGTTTTGATCCCACAACTTTGGTGTATCAGGACAGTGCTCTCACCAACTGAGCTACCTGGCAGGGCCTATTAGCAGCATCTTTATGAAAACAAAAACAAAAAAAACCTGAGGTCAGGAATTTTTTTGTAGTCAGACAGAAGATGTCTTATGATAAAGACAACTTAAAGTAGAGAAGATAACTAAGGAAATGAAGCTCCAGCACAAGGAGCATGCAAGCGTATTCCTAACGACCATACATTAGTCAGCCAACTAAGTGGCTATTAAGGAGAATGTGTATTAGCAAAATACAAAATCAATACATTTCTGAAAAGTCAACTCAGCTCAGAAGAAATTATTTTGTTAACCTCTCCTACTATGAATGAATATCCTAAAACGTAGCATCTATTTAAAGGAAGTATAAAACATCAGTATATCCTAAAGAAGTTACTCAAATGAAACTACACACTGCTTTTGAGTTCTTAGTATTGATCTTCAGTTACAAAAACAGTAGGTCATTACAAATCCCTTCACTGGTAAAAGAAGTTACAAGGGCAAATTCAGAAAACCCAAGGCCACCTGAGTGATATGTGCAAATATAAAAAGGTTTATTCAAGAAAGTGACTTTCGCCCTAGCTGGTTTGGCTTAGTGGATAGAGCATTGACCTGCGGACTGAAGGGTCCTGGGTTCAATTCCAGTCAGGGCACATGCCTGGGTTGCGGGCTCGATCCCCAGTAGGGGGCATGCAGGAAGCAGCCAATCAATGATTCTCTCTCATCATTGATGTTTCTATCTCTCTCTCCCTTCCTCTCTGAAATCAATAAAAATATATTTTTTTTAAAAAGAGACTTTCTATTCTTTATTAAAAATGAGAGCTGGAACTAGGAGAAAATTAGGAATTTCTAGGCTCCAGAAAAGGCTTAAGAATAAATATGAGGTGTTAATATATGGCCACCTTCTATAGCTCAAGGTTTTAATACAATAAAAATAGGAACCACCAGAGGCAAGCATTAAACCAGCATCTATCTAATGTATTTGATTTCTCAGGTGAAAAACGCAAATCTAGGGGGCATCAGGAAGCAGCCAATCAATGATTCTCTCTCATCATTGATGTTTCTATCTCTCTCTCCCTTCCTCTCTGAAATCAATAAAAATATATTTTTTTTAAAAAGAGACTTTCTATTCTTTATTAAAAATGAGAGCTGGAACTAGGAGAAAATTAGGAATTTCTAGGCTCCAGAAAAGGCTTAAGAATAAATATGAGGTGTTAATATATGGCCACCTTCTATAGCTCAAGGTTTTAATACAATAAAAATAGGAACCACCAGAGGCAAGCATTAAACCAGCATCTATCTAATGTATTTGATTTCTCAGGTGAAAAACGCAAATCCATATAAAAAACATTATCCTTTGATTTGATTTGATATACAAAGTAGGTCAAGATGAAATAAGCACACTCCACTCCATTTCTCCCACAGAATACAACTAAAAACACTGGAGAAATGTCTATGAGAATCTGAAAACATAAATGGCAGCAGGCAGATGGAAAATGGAAACCAGAACTCGAAGTACCACCATATTGGAGGCAAGTTTCCCAGTGTCTCCAGTCTGGACTCAAAAGTTAAAGTGGCGCCCAGATGCACAAAGAAAAAGCTCCAGAGAAGCCTTCTGTTTCTGGTCTAAGGAGCAGGAAAAGGGGCTCCTATGGGTAAGGAGAGTGGAGGAAGTCAATCCCTTAGGCTTTTTTGGCCCCAAACAATACCAGTGTAGCAATGGAGCCAATGACAGCAGCCCAGGCAGCTCCCAAAGCTCTCAAAACCTTATTCTTTGACAGAAAAATTTAGTTCCAAGTAGAAAGAAGAGAATCCCCATTTCTTTTATCCTTTACACACTTGCAGTTTGGCCAAAGAGGCTTAGTTGTGAAAAATGTGTTGAAGTTATTAAGGAAACAAAAGCCCTAGCTTTCCAGCCAGACAACCAGGAAGGTGGTGTCCTTAGGAACAACAACAACAAAAAATGTCAAATCACAGAAAAGAGGGAGTTCATGAAAGCTTATAAAGTTGTGTGTGATCTCTTGGGCTCAGCCCTGAGCTGAGCACGCATGAACCTGACTATAAGATCGATCATTCTCCAAGGGTTTGAAAACCAAACTATGACCCGCCCACTGGCCAGGACCGAGACTAGACATTGGGAAGGGTATATGCAGGTAAGATCCAAAATTAAACTGACTCTGGACCACAACCTAAGGAATGCTAGTTGGAAATGGAAGCCTAAACCTAACAAGATGACACAGATACTAGGATTACACAACAAAAAAATTGTTTTAAAGCTCTGCCAGCTGTGGCTCAGTTGGTTGAGTGTCCTGTGTATCAAAAAAGTGGCCAGTTCAATTCCTGGTCAGGGCACATGACCAGGCTGTGTTTTCGGTCCCCAGTTAGGGCACAGGAGGCAACCTATCGATGTTTCTCTTTCACATTGATATTTCTTTCTCCCCCGCCCCTTCTTATCTATCTGAAATCAATAAAAACATACATTTTGAAAAAGTTAATATTAAAAAAAGAAGATATTATAATCATGCTACAAGAAGGTCAAACACTCTTGGAACAAATGAAGTCTGCCTTCACAGAGAAATAGAGAATTAAAAAAAACACATAAAACAACTTAAAATTAATTAGAAAGACAAAGCACAATGGAAACAGAGGAAAGAATCAGTAAATTTGGGGACAGATGAATTGAAATTTTTCCAGAAAAAAATTTAGGCCCTAGCTGGTTTGGCTCACTGGATAGAGCGTCGGCCTGGGGACTGAAGAGTCCCGGGTTCGATTCCGGTCAAGGGCATGTACCTTGGTTGCAGGCACATCCCCAGTAGGGGGTGTGCAGGAGGCAGCTGATCGATGCTTCTCTCTCATCGATGTTTCTAACTCTCTATCCCTCTCCCTTCTTCTCTGTAAAAAATCAATAAAATATATTTAAAAAAAAAAGATCTTTAAAAAAAAAAATTTAGAAAATTGTAAATAGAGCCTCAGAGACTTACAGGGGGATGGCAAAGGTATAACATTTGGGTCATTAAAGTTCCAGAAGAGAGAACCAAGATGGCAGCATAGGTAAACGCCTGTACACACCGCCACCCACAACCACATCAAAATTACAACTAAAATACAGAACAACCATCATTCAGAACCACTGGAATACCCTTCAACATTTCATGTAATTGATTTACAAATATTGTACCAACTTTGCATCCCAAGAATAAATCCTACTTGATCATGCTGTATGCATTTCTTAACGTATTGCTGAATTCAGTGTGCTAATATTTTGTTGAATATATTTGCATCTATGATCAACAGGGACATTGGCCTATAAATTTCTTTCTGTATCTTTTTTCTTTACTGTTGCTCTCGTAAAATAAACTTGGGAGTCTTCCCTCCTATTGAGTTTTTGTAATAGTTTGAGAATAGGTTCTTTGAAAGTTTAGTGAAATTCCCTTGTGAAGCCAACTGGTCCAGGACAGTTTTTATTTTATTACTGCTCTACAGATTTTCTGCTTCTTCTTGACTCAGAAGATTGTATGTTTCTGGAACTTTATTCATTTCCTCCAGATTATTCAATTTGTCATCATATTTCCTATTTTTTAATTTGCCACACTTCCAAAATAATTATCACCCATGGATATGTTTTTGAAATTGATTTTGAGAGAGAAAGGAAGAAAGTGGGAGAGAAACAACAATGTGAGAGAGGAGCACCAACAAGTTGCCTCACATACCTGACCCAACCAAGAATTGAACCCTTAACGTTTTTGGTGTCCCAGACGACGCTCCAACCAACCGAGCCACCAGGCCACAAAAAATGATTAACATCATTTTCTTACTAGAGGCCTGGTGCACGAAATTCATGCACTCAGGGGGTTCACTCAGCCTGGCCTGAGCCCTCTCACAGTCCAGGAGCCCTCGGGGGATGTCCGACTGACGGGCTTAAGCCCATCAGTCAGACATCCTTAGTGCTGCCATGGAGGTGGGAGAGGCTCCCGCCACTGCCACTGCACTTGCTAACTGTGAGCCCAGCTCAAGGCTTCTGGCTGAGCGGTGCTCGCCGTGTGGGAGCGCACTGACCACCAGGGGGCAGCTCCTACGTTGAGCATCTACCCTCTGGTGGTCAGTGCGCATCATAGCAACTGATTCGGTTGATTTGCATATTAGCCTTTTATTATATAGGCTAATCCTTTGTGTTTCCAAAATATCAGGTGTTACTTCTCTTTCATTTCTGGTATCATTTATTTGAAATCTCTTTTTTTCCTTTGATGAGTCTGATGAAAAGTTTATCAATCTTGTTTATCTTTTCAAGGAACCAGCTCTTGGTTTCATCGATATTTTATATCATTTTTGTTAGACTCTAATTTGTTTATTTCACTCTGATCTTTATTATTTCCTTTCTTATAGTCATTTTGCACTTTGTTGTTTTTTCTGGTTCATTTGGTAAGATTGTTTGACTTTTTATTTATTTCTGTAATGCTATGAATTTCACTCTTAGAACTGCTTTTGCTGAGGCCCATCAATATGGGGTTGCAGTGGTTTTATTTTGCTTTGTCTCAAGGTATCTTTTGATTTGTTTCTTGATCTAATTGTTGAGCCATTCATTGTTCAATAACGTTATTTATACTTCATGTGTTTGTGTGTTTTTCAGGTTTTTTTCTTGTAATCAATTTCTAAATTCATACTATTATGGTCAGAGCACATGCTTGATATGATTTTAATCTTAAGTTTAGAAGATTTGTTTTGTAGCCTAACATGTGGTCTATTTTGGAAAAAGTTTCATGTACACTTGCAAAGAATGTATATTCTGCTACTTTGGGGTGGATGCTCTAAAAATGTCAAATACATCTGGCCTAGTAAGTCATTTAAGGGTGCTGTTTCCTTGATTTTCTGCCTGTAAATGGGGTGTTAAAATCTCCTACTATGACTGTATTACTGTTGATCTCTCCCTTTATGTCCAAGACTTGCTTTATATATTTAGGTGCTCATATACTGGGTGCATAAATATTTACAAGTTATATTCTCTTGTTACATTGCTTTCTTTGTCATTGTGTAGTGTCCTTGTCTCTTAATATTTCCTTTGTTTTAAAGCCTATTATGTCTGATGTATTTGTACCCCAACTTCTTTTTCCTTTATCATTTATTTGAAATATCTTTTTTCATCCCTTTACTTTCAATCTGTGTGTGTGTGTCTTTTGTTCTGAGGTAGGTCTCCTGTAGACAGCACATATATATGGGTATTGTTTTTTTATCCATTCAGCTACTCCACCCATGGTTTTTGATTGAAGCATTTAGGCATTTACATTTAAAGTGATTATTGATAAGTGTATATTTGTTGCCATTTTATTCTTTATAACTATGTTCTTTTTTTCACCTTTTTTCTTCTTAAAGTTAAAAGTCCCTTTAACATTTCTTGTAATGCTGGTTTGGTGGTAATGACCTTCTTTCTTTAGTGTTTTCTTCTCTGGGAAGCTCTATTTCTCCTCCAATTTTATTGATTGACTGATTGATGGATTTTAGAGAGGAAACGAGAGGGAGAGATAGATACATCGATGATGAGACTCATTGATCGGCTGCCTCCTGCACGCTCCACACTGGGTATCAAGTCTGCAACTCAGGCATGTGCCCAGACTGGAAATCAAACCAATGAGCTTCTGGTTCACAGATTGACAATCAACTACTGAGCTACGCCCGAGGATATTTTTTCATTGATTTTTAGGGAGAGTGGAAGAAAGAGACAAACACTGATGTGAGAGAAACACATCGATTGGTTGCCTTCTCCATGAGTCCTGACCAGAGCCGGGGCCAACGCCAGGAGGAGCCTGCAACCAAGATACATGCCCTTGACCAGAATCAAACCAGGGACCCTTTGGTCCCCAGGCCTAAGCTCTATCCATTGAGCAAAACCAGCTAGGGCTAATCTTTAACATTTTAATTATGATATGTCTTAGTGTGGATCTCCTTAGGTTCATCGTGTTTGGAACTCTCTGCTATTCCCAGACATGTGTGTCCTTTTCCTTCGTCAGGTTAGGGAAATTTTCAGTCATTATTTCTTCAGATAGATTCTCAATCCTTTGATTTCTCTTCTCCTCCTGGTAGGCCTTCTGATGTGGATATTGTTATGTCTGATGTTGTCCCAAAGGTCCTTACACTAAATTCATTTTTTACATTCTTTTTTCCTTTGGCTCTGATCAGTGTTTTCTGCTTCCTTGTCTTCCTAATCACTGATTCGATCTTCTATTTCATCTAACCTACTGATGATTCCTCCTAGTATGTTCTTCATTTCAGATATTGTTTTCTACATTTCTCACTGGTTTTTCTTTATGATTTTTATGTCCATTTTTATTCTGTTGAAGTTTCACTAACTTCCTTGAGCATCCTTATAACCACTGTGTTGAATTCTATATTGGTAGATTGCCTGCCTCCATTTCACTTAGTTCTTTTCCTGGAGATTTCTCGTGTTCTTTCATTTGGAGCCTGTTTCTTTCTCTTTCCATCTTGGCTGTCTCTGTGTGTTTGTTTTTGTGTATTGGGTAGATTTGCTACGTCTTCCAGTCTTGGTAGTGTGGCCTTACCTAGGTGTTCTATAGGACCCAGAGACGCAGTCTTCCTGATCACCTGATATGGCGCTCCAGGATTGTACTTTGTGTAGGTTATGTGGGCCCCCCTGTTGTAATTGAGTCTTGATTACTGTTTGGCTGACCCTATAAAGGGTTGAACCTCAGGCTGGCTTGACTGTGATGGCTTGACCTACCCCAACCACAGTGTATGAGCTGCTGTATGGGTGTGGACCACATGAAGCAGAATTTGATTTGGGGGGGTGGGAGAGGAGGAGGGGGAGTTTGGTGCCTTTGAGATCTCCCTTTGGATGTGCCTTTTGTGGAGAAAACTGGGTCCTGCTCTGATGTTGTCTGAAGCCCACCACAGGGTGTGTTGGTTCTGGGGCCTCTTGGCAAAGACTCAATGCAGGTCAAAGTCATACACTGCCTGGGACTAGCCCTGAGAAACCTGTTTTGAGCTACAAAGCAATCCAGTTTTGTAGCTACCTCTGCTGGGCCTTGGTGTGTGTGGAAGGGCCAAGCTGTACACCAAATCCTGCTTCCACCTGCAGGTCAGCAAAAGTTTTAAGGCATCCCAAGATCTCCATCTGCTTCTGCCTGCTAGCTGCCTATTTAAACTCAGTCACTAAAAGAGCCTCTAGCAGTACATGAGTTGCCTGAGGGAGGTTCTCAGTGAGTCACCAGGTAGGGGTGAGCAGTCATTACCAAATTGATTCAGGTTCAAACTCGGTGCCAATGCTAGGTTTGAGGTTACTCTGCAAAAGTCCCAAGATACACAAAGGCCAGACGCCATCCACCACATACCCGCTAACCTTTGAAGTGGGCAGAATCTCAGGGAGTTGTCAGGGTGAGACCAACAGAGTTTATCATGCCCAAAGATATCAAGATTTGGCCATGTGAAGGTAGGGCTCTGGATGGGTCAGGAAAACAACAGAAAATTGAACCCCACCTTAGAGCAACACAACTCAGTCTGTCTAGGATTCTGTCTGGAGTGCCTCGAGAATTCAAGCTTGCAAGCATGGCCTTGGGAGTCAAAAGGGTAAAGCTAGTAGATCTCCAATGGGGATGGAGGGAGAGCTAATCAGGCTCCTGGAGGGGTTGGGGATGGTCCCTCAATCCAGAGTCATATAACTCAGTCTGTGACACCTTGAGTCTGCCCAGACCTCTATACCAGGGGTCCAGGTAGCTAATGCCTCTACAGGACATGAGCTCCGCTTGGCAGGGCAACAGGGAGTTGGGAGAGTGGGGCTATTGCCTTCGCCAAGGATAACGCCATATGACAGGGAGTGCTTGACCCAGTAAAGATGGCACCTGTGGTGTGGGCGAGAAACTCAGCACAAGGAACCTCAAGCTGTCCCCTCAGCTCTCTCCCCAGAGCCATACACACAATCTCTCTTCACATGACTCTAGTCCACTCCTAGCCACCTTCCCTATACCTGAGCCCTACATGAGTGCCTGCAAATCAGAGTCTGTGCACTGAACCTTTAAGAAGGCACTGGATTGTAGCCAGCACATTTCACACATCTTCACTCTTCCTACCAGTCTTGATGTGGCTTCTTCTATAAATTCTTGGTTATGAGACTTGTTCAGCTAGTCTTCAGTTGGTTATTCATGTTGATTGTTCTATACAGTGGGGCCTTGACTTACGAGTTTAATTCGTTCCGTGACGGAGCTGGTAACTCAAATTACTCGTATGTCAAATCAAAAAGTGAACGAGTGAGACACGTGATGCTGGGCTGATGTTGTGGCGTTCACTGTGACGTTCGCTGCGCCAGCTAGCGGTGGGGTATCTGAAGCTGGCTCGTAACCCGAATTTTAGCTCGCAACTCAAAGCAAAAAAATCGGCCGAGAGACAGCTTGTATCTCGAAAAACTCGTTAGTCGGGACACTCGTAAGTCAAGGCCCCACTGTATTTTAGTTGTAACTCCAATTTGGTCCTGGGAAGAGGTGAGTGTAACTCCCACCTCCTCTGATGCCATCTTGGATCCTCTCAACATATTTCTAAATACATGGGCAAAAGGTAAGAACCAAGGGAAATGAGACATTTGATTTTTCCTTAGTTCAAAATATCTGAATATTTTGCAATATTCAGGTACAGTGTGGGCTGTACCTAAAGCAGTGGTTAGAAGGAAATTTATACCATTAAATGATTATCTTAAAAAAGAAAATTCTCAAATCAGCAATCTAAGTTTCTACCTTAAAAAACTATAAAAATAAAATAAATCCAAAGCAAGAAAGGGGAAAGAAAAAATACAGAGCATAATACTCATGAAATTGGCCCTGGCCAGGTGGTTCAAATGGTTGCAGAGTTTCTGGTACACTAAAAGATTGCAAGTTCAATTAACAGTCAGGGCACATACATAGGTTGTGGGTTTGATGCCCAGTCAGAGTGAGTATGGAGGCAACCAATCAATGTTTCTCTCACAAAAATGTTTCCTTCTCTCTTTCTTTCTCCCTCTCTCTAAAAAAATCAATAAAAAAAACCAAAACATATCCTTGGGTGAGAATTTTTTAAAAAATCATGAAATTGAGAACAGAAAAACAGAACATGTCAAGTCAAAAGCTAATTCTCAAAAGTACAACTAAATCCCTATAGATACTTACAAAGAAAAAAAAAGACAAAATTACCAACATCAGAAATGAAAGAGGGCCTGGCTGGTGTGGGTCAGTGGTTAAGCATCAATTCATGAACCAAGAGGACAAGGTTTGATTCCCGGTCAGGGCAGATGCCCAAGTTGCAGGCTCAATCCTTAGTAGGGTGCATGCATGAGGCAGCCAATCAATAGTTCTCTCTCTTTCTCTCTCTCTCTCTCTCCGGTCCTCTCTCTGAAATCAACTTTAAAAAAGAGAGAGAGGAGATTTGAAGGTGGCAGCATAGGTAAATGCCTGTACTCACCACCTCCCACAACCACATCAAAATTACAACTAAAATACAGAACAACCATCATCCAGAACCACTGGAAAGCTGGCTAAATGGAAGTCCTACAACTAGAGAAGTAAAGAAAAAAGCACCGGTAGGAGGTGCTGAGTTGCAGAATGGGCTGGTCCTGCACACACGTGTGCCGCTTTTTTAATTGGGAGGGAGATCATCTCTGCAGAGGCTGTCCGGAGGAGCAAGGGGTCCCAGGCCCACACCAGACCCCCAGCACAGGGTCCCAGAGCTGGGAAAAGAAGTCCCTACAGGCAGTAAGAACTGCAGGCTGTAAAAACCAGTGCGAATTGGGGCTCAATGACACAGAGGCTGCTGGAGACCCAGCTGTTCCTTTAAAAAGGCTGGCACCATGTACTAAACTTACAAGGTCCTGCTTCCTCTGAGCTCCAGCACCAGGGTGAGGCTCTGAGAACATACCAGAGGTATGTGAGGAACATAGACATACAAGGAGGAACTGGATTGGCTGACATTGGGGCAGGAACTCGGGTGGGGAGCTTTCTCCCAGATGAAGGTGCTCACAGAGATCATTGTTCCTATGCTGGGACCTACCCAGTCACAGGGCTGACTGGCAGCCATTTATGCTTTCTCTGGCTCTGGTGATTCCCTAAGACTTGGCCTCATCCAATTTATAACCCAACCCAAGCTGTGTGCAGCGGCTTTTGCATACGAATGGCCTGTCCTTGCTCAGGCTAAAATTTTTCAAACAAGCAGCAGCTGGGACAGGGAGCCCCAAACCTAACAATAAAAGGCCCAAGATCCTGTACTAGCACCAACCTGCCTTGCTTCACAACTGGGCCTCATCTGGGCACTTCCAAACTTGATACAAAGATGAGGAATCTTCAGATCTCTGTGTAGCTCCTGCTGGGTATCCCCAGGCAGTGGCTGACTTTGCACCCCCCTGGAGACCCAACAGCCACTGTACCCAGTGGTCAGTGTCAGACTATTCCAGATTACAACTCTACACATCCATTAGCAACACACTCAAGGGGCACACTCAGTAAGAACTAAAGTCCCACTGAAGCTCCATAAGGTGTCTCCTGCACAGCAGCTCTCCCACTGTAGTTACAGTTGGTCCTCACTGCCAACTGGCATGGAGGTCAATTCCTCCTAGTGACATCAACAACAATCAAGTCTCAACTACAAGACTGTGTTCACAGCCCACAAAGGGGTGCACCTAGAGCTCCCAGCTCAGGTGACTGGGGAGGCTGAGCCACTAGGCCTATAAAACACCTACTACACAAGGCCACTCTAGCAACTCAAGGAGACATAGCAGCTCTACCCAATACATAGAAACAAACACAGGGAAGCAGCCACAATGTGGATACAAAGAAACATGTCACAAATGAAAGAAATGTAAAAGGACCAGTCAGAAAGTAAGCATACACTGACTCAAAGAATAATATACAGCAAGCATGTCAAACTCAAAGGCTAACATGGGCCAAATAAACAAGGTTTAAGTTTATGTGGGCCGCAAAAAAACAGAAACTTCAATTTTCATAGAAATGTAGGTTTATGTGGATAAAGACATGCTGAATGCAAAGGGCTGAAATAAATGAGTCATCATTAACATAAAATAATAGAACATTTTAATAAAAACTAATATTTTTTCTTGAACATTAACTTAACCAGATAGTGAATAACTGCACAAATAAATAAGCGTAACGCAAATAAACCTATTTTTCTTGTTCTCTGAAAGCGAAATATTTCCTGTTGCGCACACCAAACAAGACAGTACAAGACTAATGACATGGCAATCGGCTGCTAAAATATTCACTGCTAGTATTAGTGGAGAGAAATGGTGCACCTGTGCATAAGGCGCGTAAGGGAAATGAATGCAACACGATTATAGTAATCAGTCATTAGCGAACATTGTAGTTTGTTTTTAATAATTATGTATAACAGGATATTGTAAAAATTAAGTTACGAAATTTTTATTAAAATGTTTCTTACATACCATTATATTGGCTGGGGTGCAAAAATATTCATTGTGGGCCGCGAGTTTGACATGCTTGATATACAGGAATTCAACAGTAGAGGATTCTGAGAATCAAATCAACGATTTGAAATATGAGGAAGCAAAAAACACCCAATCAGAAGAGCAAAAACAAAAAAGAATCCAAAAATATGAAGACAGTGCAAGGAGTCTCTGGGACAACTTCAAGCTTATTATGAGGGTGCCAAAAGAAGAGAGAGAGCAAGATATTGAAAACCTGTTTGAAGAAGTAATGACAGAAAACTTCTCCTGCCTGGTGAAAGAAATAGACTTACAAGTCCAGGAAGCACAGAGAGTTCCAAACAAGAGGAACCCAAAGAGGACCATACCAAGACACATCATAATTAAAATGCCAAGGGCTAAAGACAAAGAATCTTAAAAGCAACAAGAGTAAAGCTGTTAGTTAGCTACAAGGGAATGCCCATACGACTGTCAGCTGATTTCTCAACAGAAACTATGCAGGCCAGAAGGGAGTGGCAAGAAATATTCAAAGTGATGAATAGCAAGAACCTACAACCAAGGGTATTCTTTAAGAAGAGGAAGAAGATAAAAAATATGAACAACAAAATGGCAACAAATACATACCTATCAACAATTGAATCTAAAAATCAAAATAAGCAAATAAAATTTAATGAAAAAAATAAACTGGTGAATAAAATAGAATCAGAGGCATGGAAATGGAACAGACTGATGATTCTGAGGGAAGGGGGGTGGAGGGGTGGGAAGAGATTAAAAAAAGATCTTATATGCATACAAGGGGCCCAGTGCACGAATTCGTGCACGTGTGGGGTCCCTCTGGGTGGCCGAAACCCGCAGTCCAACGCTGTCTGCAGCTCCTACCTGCCACTCCCGCTCATCCCGGCCCCACTGTGCCTGCCATGGGCTCGCGCCCAATCAGTCCGGATCAGGAGAGGCTCGCGCTGCTACAGCAGCACTCACCAGCCATGAGCCCTGCATCTGGTGCCTTCCCAAGGGGAGGGGCCCTGCGGGATAGGCTGAAACTGGCTCTCTGACATCCCCCGAGGGGTCCTGGATTGCGAGAGGGTGCAGACCAGGCTGAGGGACCCCACTGATGCACGATCGGGCCAGGGAGGGGCCGTGGGAGGGCTTCAGGGTGTGTCTGGCCCATCTCGCTCTATCCCAATCAGCCAGACCCCAGCAGCAAGCTAACCTACCAGTCGGAGCATCTGCCCCCTGGTGGTCAGTGCACGTCATAGCGACTGGTCGACCAGTTGACTGCCCCCTGGTGGTCAGTGCACGTCATAGCGAGGGGTTGAACAGCCTTAGCATATCATTAGCATATTACACGTTGATTGGTTGTTCGTTTGTTCTGCCATTCGCTCTATTTGCATATTACCCTTTATTATATAGGATATGGATTACCTATGGACACAGACAATAGCGTGGCGAAGGCCTGGGGCAGAGTGGGAACCGGGTGGGGGGGTAATGGGGGGAAAAAAGAGGAACACCAGTAATAATCTCAACAATAAAGATTTAAAAAATAAATAAAAACAAACAAATTGATGCTACAGGAATATCAAAAAAAGAGAGAGAGAGAGAAGTGAAAGGGATATCACTATAAACTCATCATTAAACAGATGTAATGGTAGTAATTACATACCCATATATTCAAGAATTTGATGAAATAAAATCCACAAACTACTAACATTCACTCAAGAAAAAAACAACACATAATCTGATCAGCCTTATTTCTACTAAAAAAACACAAAACACTGAATTCATAGCTTAAAACATTATTAAAAACAAAATTTCAGACCCTTGTAAACTCTACCAAGCATTTAACAGCAATTCTACACAATCTCTTTTGGAAAACAACAGAGGTGGGAAACTTCCCAACTCATTTTATGGGGCCAGCATCACAGTGATACCAAAGCCAGCCAAAGGCAGTATAAGAAAACTACAGACTCTCGAAGGAGGGAGGCCAAGATGGTGGAATAGGTTAACACAGTACTCACTGCCTGCCACAACCACATCAAAATTACAACTAATTCACAGAATTAACATCATTCAGAAACACCTGAAATCTGGCTGAATAGAAGCCCTACAACTAGAGAATTAAAGAAGCCACCTTGAGACTGGTAGGAGGGGTGGAGGTGTGGAACAGGCTGGTCCTACATCCACATGTAGTGTTTTTATAATCGTGGGGGATATCTTGGCCTTAGAGGCTCCGGTGAGGAACTAGGGGTCACAGTTCCACACCAGACCCCTTAGCTCAGGATATCAGTACCGGGAAGAGAAGTCCCTGTAACTTTGGGCTGTAAAAACCAACAGGGATTTTGGCTGAGAACTACAGTCTGCTGGAGTCCCAGGCAGTTACTCTTATAGGGCCAGTGCACAGATTTATTTGGACTCACTCCCTCTGAGCTCCAGCGTTGGGGCAGCAGTTTGAAAGGATTCAGGGACATACATGGAGGAACAAAATCATATGGCATCTAACCAATATCTTGGGGGCACATAAGAATGCTGGCAGAGGTCCCTGTTCCCCATCACAGAGCCCACAGGCAAATGCCATATCTGAGTATCCATCAACCTGGCCCACAGTTTGTCCCATCCTGGTGAGTCCATGAGACCCTGCCCCATCTAATTTGCAGCCCCACCCAAGCTGTTTGCAGTACCTTTTGCATATAACTGGCTTGTCCTTACTCAGGGTTCAAATCTCCCAAACAAGCAGCAGCTGGCCTCAGTGTGCCCCGTGCCTCTTGTTAAATGATCCTAGGCCCAGCACTAGCAGCAGCCTGCGTTATTTCACAGCTTGGCCTCTCCTGGACAGCTACAAGCCCAGCATAAGTAGCAGCCATCAGCTGGTCGCTCTGTAGCTCCTGCCTGGCACAGGCTGTAGCTGACTTTACATCTCCCAGTAGGCCCCAGAGCCAGTGCACCCAGTGGTCAGCTTCAGACCATGCCAGATTGCAACCCTACCACATCCACTAGTGACACACTCAAGAGGCAGACTTGTTGAACACCAAAGCCCCAATGAGGCAAGTCCTGTTTCACAGTGGCATCTCCTGCACCTCAGCTCTTCCTTTTTACTCACAGCTGGTCCAAGCAGACGATTGGCCGGGAGGTCAATCCCTCCCAGTGACACCAACAGCAATCAAGGCTCAACTACAACTACAATAAAACCGTGCACACAGCCCACATAGGTGCACACCTAGAATGCCCAGCTCAGGTGACTGGGGAAGCTGAGCCACTGGATCCTAAAGGACACCTAATACTCAAGGCGACTCTACCAATTCCAGGAGACACAACAACTCTACCTAATACATAGAAACAAACAGGGAAGCATCCAAAATGTGGAGACAAAGAAACATGTCACAAATGAAAGAACAGTAGGAATCTCCAGAAAAGGAAGCGAAATGGAAGCGAGCAAACTACCAGATACAGAGTTCAAAACAGTGGTTATAAGGATGTGCAAGGAATTTAATGAGCACTTCAAGAAACTTAGTGAGAATATCAA
Organism: Myotis brandtii; assembly: GCF_000412655.1. Taxonomy (NCBI): domain Eukaryota; kingdom Metazoa; phylum Chordata; class Mammalia; order Chiroptera; family Vespertilionidae; genus Myotis; species Myotis brandtii. The sequence continues at coordinate 2,653,625 of NW_005362033.1, forward strand.
AGACATAAAAAAGGACCAGTTAGTAATGAAGGACACACTAACTGAAATGAAGAGTAATTTACAGGGGATCAATAGTAGAATAGAGGATTCCGAGAATCAAATCAGCGATTTGGAACAAGAGGAAGCAAAAAACACCCAATCAGAAGAGCAAAAAGAAAAAAGAAACCAAAAATATGAAGATAGTGTAAGGAGTCTCTGGGACAACTTCAAGCATACCAACATTCGCATTAGGGGGTTACCGGAAAGAGAAGAGAGAGAGCAAGAAATTGAAAACCTATTTGAAAAAAACAATGACAGAAAACTCTCCTTACCCAGTGAAAGAAATAGACATACAAGTACAGGGAGCCCTGAACAAAAGCGGCCCACACCAAGACACATCATAATTAAAATGCCAAGGGTGCCATAGCTGGTTTGGCTCAGTGGGTAGAGCATCGGCCTGCAGACTGAAGGGTCCCAGGTTCAATTCCGGTCAAGGGCATGTATCTCAGTTGCAGGCTCCTCCACAGCCCAGGCCCTGGTTAGAGCGTGTGCAGGAGGCAACCAATAGGTGTGTTTCTCTCACATTGATATTTCTCTGTCTCTTTCTCTTCCATTCTCTCTAAAAACCAATGAAAAAATATCCTTGGGTGAGGATTTAAAAAAAAAATGCCAAGGGTTAAAGACAAAGAGAATCTTAAAAGCAGCAAGAGAAAAGCAGTTACCTACCTACAAGGGAGCGCCCATATGACTGTCAGCTGATTTCTCCAACAGGCCAGAAGGGAATGGCAAGAAATATTCAAAGTGATGAAAAGCAAGGACTTACAACCAAGATCACTCTACTCAGCAAAGCTACCATTTAGAATTGAAGGTCAAATAAAAAGCTTCACAGATAAGAAAAAGCTAAAGGAGTTCATCACCACCAAACCAGTATTACATGGAATATTAAAGGGTCTTCTTTAAAAAGAAGGAAAAAAAGATGAAAAATATGAATAATATAATAGCAATGAATATATATCTACCAACAACTGAATCAAAATAAACGAACAAGGAATGTAATGAACAAAATAAACTGATAAATAAAACAGAGCCAGAGGCATAAAAACATGGTATACCAGTGGTTCTCAACCTTCTGGCCCTTTAAATACAGTTCCTCATGTTGTGACCCAACCATAAAATTATTTTCATTGCTACTTCATAACTGTAACGTTGCTACTGTTATGAATCGTAATGTAAATATCTGATATGCAGGATGGTCTTAGGCGACCCCTGTGAAAGGGTCATTCGACTGCCAAAGGGGTCTCGACCTACAGGTTGAGAACCGCTGGTATAGACTAATGATCTTAGAGGGAAGGGGGAGGGGTATGAGAAGGGATTAACCACTCTTGCCATATTTTGGGATAAAGAACTCTTATGCATACATACATTACCCATGGACACAGACAATAATAGGGTGGTGAACACCTGGAGTGGGGCAGAATCTGGGTGGAGGGGGAAAACATGGGATGAGGAGAGAGGGGGGACATCTGTAATATTTTCAACAATAAAGAGTTTAAAAAGCCCACCAATTACAGTCCAATATGCATCATGAGCCTATAAATAAAAATACTTAGGAAAACAAATCCAGCAACATAAAGAAAATAATATACTACAAGCAAATGAGTCTTACCGTGAGAATAGAAGGTTATTCAATATTAAAAAAATAATAAATCAAGGTTATATTAACAGACAAAAAAATATTACATGGTCATATAAAATGACACAGCAAAAACATTTGACATAATTCAACACCATTCATGATTCAACAACTCTCAGTAAAGCATTAAGGTAAAAGAATTTCTTCAACCTGATAAAAGGCATTTTCAAAACCCCACAGCTAGTCTCATTTTTAATAGTGACTGTGTTCTCTCACCACTCCTAATCAACATGGTACAGGAAGTCCCAGCTAGTGCAATAAGGCAAGAAAAAAGAAAAAGAAGTTTGAAGAGGAAGAAAAAACACTGTCTCTATTCACAGATAATGTGAATGTCTATGTAGAAAATCCTAAGCAATCTACCAAAAAAGCCCATAAAAGTAGTGAGTTTAGTAGGTCACAGAATAGAGGATCAACATATAAAAGTCAATCCTATTTCTATAAACTAGCACTAAAAAAATTAGAAACAACATTTAAAAAAATACCACTCACAATAGCACCAAAAAAATACTAGACATTAACTCTAACAAAACATGTAAAGAATCTTTATGCTGAAAGTATAAAATGCTGATGAAAGAAATCAAAGACCTAAATAAATGAAGAAGCACACCATATCTATGGATTATAACATTCAATACAGTTAAGGTGTAAATTCTCACCAAACTGACTTATTATTTCAATGCAACTCCAATAAAAATTCCAGCAGATTATTCTAAAATTTATATGAAAATAAAAGAAACGAGAACAGAAAGAACATAGTTGGAAGACTCATACTACCCAAATTTAAGACTTACTATAAAGCTACAGTGTAGTATCGGTGAAGAAATAAACACATAAAGCAATAAATAAACAAACAAACAAACAAACACATAAAGCAATGGAACAGAACAGAGTCCAGAAATAGACCTAACTGATATGGCCAAAACAGAGGCAATTAATTCAATGTAGTAAAAATAGTCCTTTCAATTAATTATGTTGGAACAATCAGGTATCCACATGTAAAAATAAAACAAGACTTGATCTAGCCTTCACACCTTACATAATAATCACATATCTAAATGTAAAGTATAAAATACAGTAATACTTTCATAAGAAAACATAGGAAAAAATCTTCATGACCTTTGGTTAGGCAAAAAGAGCTCCTAGATATGACACCAAAAGCAAAATATATAAAAGAGAGGTAAAGTGGACTTAACCAAAAGGTTCTTTTGCTTTGTGAAAGACACTGTTAAATGAATGAAACGTCAAGCTATAAACTAGGAGAAAGCATTTGCAAATCAAGGTATTATATCCAGTACATATAGAGAACGCTCAAAATTCAATAATAATAAAATAAGCAATACAACAAAATATGGCAAAGATCTGAATAATTCACCGAAGAGGATAGATAGATGGCAAATATGTACACGATTCAGTATCATTCATTAGCCATTAGAGAAATGCACAGTAAAAGCAAAATGAGATATCACTACACATATGTTAGAATGGTTTTAAAAAATCTAAATAAACAAAAAGCCAATTATACCAAGTGCTGACAAGGAAACAAGAAATAGAACTATCATATATTGCTGATAGGAATGCAAAATGGTACAGCCATTCTACAAAACAGTCGGGCGGTTTCTTAGATAATCAAATACACGCTTATCACATAATCCAGCGCCCCTATGAAGAATCTGCCCTAGAGAAATAAAACTTTGTTCACACAAAAGCCTGTAAACAAATGTTTTAACAGCTTTATTCATAATCATCAACAACTGGAATAACATACAAGTAAATGGATAGTACAGCCATATAGTGGAATACTACTTAGCAACAGAAAGCAATGAACTATTGATATAAGCAACATGGATGACCTTCAGAGCTATTATGCTGAGTAAAAGAAACCAGGCTCAAAAGCTATGTAATATAGCCTGGCTGGTGATGCTCAGTGGTTGGAGGGTCATGGGTGTAATTCCTGGTTAAGGGCATGTACCTGGGATGCAGGTTCGATCCCTGGTCCCAGTGGGGGCATGTGTGGGAGGCAACCAACCGATGTCTCTCACATAAATGTCTCTCTCTCTTTCTTTCTCTCTCCCCACCTCCTACTTTCTCTAAAAATCAATGGAAAAAATATCCTCACATGAGAATTAACAAACAAAAAAGCTACATACTATACAAATTCACTTATATGGCACCCTGGAAAAGGCAAAACTAGAGATATGGACAGTGGAAGGTTTCAAGTGTCAGGATACAGAGGATTTGACTACAAAGGTCTTCCTGCTTGTGGTGACAGTTACAGGGATCTATGCAGGTGTCAAAATTCATACAAGTATACATCAAAAGTCAATTTACTGCACATAAATTTTAAAAATAATGAAAAAGAAGAAAACAAATACTTTAAAAATAACCCCACTACTATTTCTATTTTTTATTAAAATTAAGTACCACCCAATGACAGTTTTAAAAAATAATACAGTATATTTTAATGTAAGAAATGGATGTTGGACTTCCATTTGCAGAAATAGGCCAGATTAGGTGTTCAAAGAAACTCCCATAATGCTTTTTAAAAAGTGTGCCAGAGCTTGTGGTAAAAAGGACGGGAAAAGAGAGGCAGAAGCAAGTACAGCAGCTCCTTTGTCTGAACCCTCTGGGGCTGGTAATCTTCTAGATTCAGAACTAGGGTGTGGGGGCATTTACAGAGGTAATGTACTGTATTTATATATACCGTTACCATAATCCCAGCAGCATGTGGGACAATACCCCAGAATAAAACACATTCATATTTCTGCAATAAGTTCATAACAGTTCAGGTCAAGTTTTGTTCAGTTTAAAAATAACTTGTGGCAGTCAACGCTTTCTGTATTTCTGAATTGCAGGTAAGGAATTGTGGACCTGTAGAAGCTAGTGGCAAATCAAGATGGGTAAAAGTGCAAGACCCGGAGGGCATTCCCCTGAGAAAAGCCACCAATTTCAAGAGACTTAGAGCTTGCACTTTCAAAGACAGTTGCCCTAGGACCCAAAAAGGGTAGAAGATTAAACCAAAACAATGCCTAGGCAGTACCTGGGAAATCTGTACCTTCCCCAGAATTTTGCTGTGAACATTAAACTGCTCTAAAAAAATAAGCAAATGAGAAAAAAACAGAAAGAAAATCACCTAGCCCAGGGGTCGGCAAACTCATTAGTCAACAGAGCCAAATATCAACAGTACAACGATTGAAATTTCTTTTGAGAGCCAAATTTCTTAAACTATATAGGTAGGTACATTGTTATTAACTTAATTAGGGTACTCCTAAGGCTTAGGAAGAGCCACACTCAAGGGGCCAAAGAGCCGCATGTGGCTCGCGAGCCGCAGTTTGCCGACCACGGACCTAGCCCTTTTGAGAAACAAAGAACATGTACGATAAAAAACACAAAGGCTGGCGAATTAGATTTCCAGAAGGTGATAATGGAAAAATAAGAGTGTGTAATTTCCAAACAGAGAATAAAAAAAAGAAAGGTTGCTGCTGTGAAATGCCTGGGCTATAATTCTAGCTTCCCACTTACTATAAAACCTAGGGCAAGTTACTTAACCTTTCTAAGCCATGGTTTTCTCATGCAAAACAGAATAATAAAGCCTACCTCACAGAGGTGTCCTGACTACTAAATGAGAACACAATAACTGTCACTTACTACCAATTAAAATATAAATTTATTTGCAAAGTACAGTAAAAGTGTAATAAAATTAAGACAGACAGGATGGACTAAGCCTATCTGGACAATGCTTTGATTTAAAAAATCTATGGAAGGATAAGGAGGATGGTACTTGACCTTTCTTCATTTGTTAATTCTGCTAAGATTCTTCTTCGAGACTCCAATCACTGTATCTATCCCTGTTCCTTTTTTATACACTGATCCCACTCCAGGACACTCTCCAAATCTTTCCAAATTTAAAAGTAAATATGGGAGAAAAAATAAGTCTGATCCTTTTATTCTCCATCTCAAGTTCCACTTTGTACACCGATTTAAAAAAAAAAGGAAAAAGAGAAAGATGGAAATCACACACTTACTTTTCATTAGTTTTCCTGATAATTCCTTTAGTGGAGAAGAAAGACTATTTCTACTGGCTACTGTAAGTCTCGGGGAGGATTCTTGGGTTTCCATGGAAACTTGATGAGCTTCTCTTCTGGCCATTTCAAGATGGAGAGAATGGGCACTGTCACATTCCTCAGAAAGGAGCAAGCGATTCTGGGTGTTGCTAGTTCTATTATTCAGGTCACTTTCTTCTGATTGGGTCACAAGCAATTGGGCTGAGCTAGAATCCTCTAATCTCTTGTCAAGAGACTCGGTTACAAAAGGTGCTGCAGTTTCTTGCTTTTTAGATGGAGAGACAGGCTCAGCCAATGAGCTCTGCTTCACTGTGCTCAGACTGTATGCTCTTATTCGGGACCAAGTTGTAGAGTGAAAACTTTCAGCTTCTAACCAAAATTTAACCAAATGCTCCATTCTCCGAAGTTCCATGAATTGAATGAAATAAGGGAGGACAATAGTGTCATGCAAGACTTGTTCAAGAGTCTTTGAAAGACTTGATTTGGCCTCTTGAATCTGGTAGTCCAGACAAGACCTGCCTAAAAAAAGCAAAAGAATTAGCAGTTCAGTAATAAATAGTTTAAGACTGACCTATTAGGCAACGTTAGCATTAAAGTCCTTAAATAAAGTTTACTTCCTAGCTATTTAAATGGATAAATAACTAGAAATACTATGGTTTTGGTTTCTAAACAAGCAAAGAAACTACTGTCCAAAAGTTACTTAAATTATTAAAAAGCTCTTTGTTACTCAAATAATCCTCATCTTTTTAAATGGAAATTCAGACTGTTATTGGTAAAAGTGGGGTATCCCCTTTCCCAGTGGATACTAGGGAGTCGGGTTTTTACAATATCTCAAGAAAAAGAATTATTGCCCTAGCTGGTTTGGCTCAATGGATAGAGCGTTGTTGGCCTGTGGACTAAAGGGTCCCGGGTTCGATTCCGGTCAAAGGCACATGCTCAGGTTGTGGCTCGATCCCCAGTAGGTGTGCAGGAGACAGCCTATCAATGATTCTCTCTCATCCTTGATGTTTCTTTCTCTCTCTTCCTCTCCTTTCCTCTCTGAAATAAATAAAAATATATATATTTTTTAAAGAATTATCTGAGACTCCCACAGGAGAATGAATGATTTTTATTTGTGTGGAATTATCTCTGGATTTCCAAAGTCCCATTTCCCTTAATCCAATCCTGGAAGATGTGCAGCTGGGGATTCAGCAGAGCTGGGAGCAAAGTCAGCATCCAAAGCTCCCATTCCATGGGGTGCTGAGTCGTTCAGCATCAGGCTAGTTGCAGTCCATTAGTCCATTGTGTGTGGTCCACATACCCGTGAGCCATGTGGGCGAGTGAGGGGAGTCAAGAGAGCATGCTCTGCAACAAGAGTTCCAAGAGTCCCCAAAACAAAAGCCAGCAAGAGCGCAGAGAGCAAACTCCTTTGTTTATTAGGAGATTAAATATCTCAAGTCTTCTTGAGCTTGCAGTGGCTACGCTTACTCTTGCCAATGACCTCTTCCCAGGTTTGACTGACAAACAAGTACCTTCCCTATGTCACCCAGACTTTACTGGGTATGCGTCTATTCTTCTTCCGTCTAGTCCAGGGGTGGGCAAACTTTTTGACTCAAGGGCCACAATGGGTTCTTAAACTGGACCGGAGGGCCGGAACAAAAGCATGGATGGAGTGTTTGTGTGAACTAATATAAATTCAAAGTAAACATCATTACATAAAAGGGTACGGTCTTTTTTTTTTAAGTTTTATTCATTTCAAACGGGCCGAATCCGGCCCGCGGGCCGTAGTTTGCCCACGGCTGGTCTCTATCCTTCCCCCAGAGATCTGTGGCAAAGCACACAAATGGCGTGCCTAAACTATTTGGCCTCCCCACTGCTCCTTTCCAGTTATTAGTAACTAGGTTTACTACAACGATTAAGACCATGCAAATTCTTTTCTTAAAATCTTATGGCCTGGCCGGTGTGGCTCAGTGGTTGAGCATCGACCTATGAACCGGGAAATCACAGTTCGATTCCCTGTCAGGGCACATACCCGGGTTGCGGGCTTGGTCCCCAGTGTGAGGCATGCAGGAGGCAGCCAATGAATGATTCTCTCTCATCATTGATGTTTCTATTTCTCTTTCCCACTTCCTTCCTACCTAAAATAAAAAATATATATATTTAAAAAAAATCTTACGGTACTAGTCCCAAAGAAAGAAAAAAGGCTAATAATTTTTTAAAAATATTCAACCTCATTAAAAATTCCAGAAAAGCAAATTAATACAAGATAACCTTTTTAGCTTGTCAAACTGGAAGATATTTTTTCAAAAAATAATAGCCCGGCTGGTGTGGCTCAATAGTTAAGCATCGACCTATGAATCAGCAGGTCTCGGCTCAATTCCCGCCTGATTCAGGTTGCGGGTTCAATCCCTAGTGGGGGGAATGCAGGAGGCTGCTGATCAGTGATTATCTCTCATCATCAATGTCTCTCTCTCTCTCTCTCTCTCCCTCCCTCTCTGAAATCAATAAAAAAAAAAATTGAGAAAAAAATAATAACAAGCACTAGCAAGGCACAATGGAACAGGAAGCACTCTCACCACTGATAATGAGAGGTTTTTTGAGGAGCATTCAGTAACAGATAACAAACCTTAAGCAATCTGCATGATTTTCAATTCAAAAAGTTCTTCTAGGAACTTATCCTGGGGAACAATTGTGGTTGTGTGGATATAGCTAGAAAAGTGTTATGAACTGTCAATATTATTTAAAACAGAATAAAGAGTAGCTCTGGAATTTTATCTTAAAAAATAAAACCAAACTTAATAAAAACAAGTTTATTTTACATTTAACTAAATTTAAGTTGTGATTATAACCACAGCAATTAAAAAACAAAAAATCAAATCTTGGTGTGTTTTTTTAAATTTTCACAGGATGACATGAAGAGGTTTATTTTCATAAAATTAACTGATGGTTACGTCAATTTTTCAAAAGGGCTTTTCTTAATCCTTTGCTATTCAAATAATTTTCCTTTGAAGCATTTTACATGTCATCATCCTTACTATCTTATTGTCAATGTTAGCTAGTTCATCTTTGTAGACATCCGTTTCCTGAACTTCAAGAAATCCTGATCCCCTGCAAGACTTACAATTTTTCTTAATTAAACTTTTAATTCTGATATAGTAGATTCATGTGCAGTTATAAGAAATCTCCTGCATATCTTTTTTTCTTTTTTTTTTTGCATGTGCAGAGGGTGGGGAGAGAAAGGAGTTATTTACACAACAGGGATCCTATTATACATACTGCTATGTAAGCTGCTTTTTCACTTTAACATATCAGACATTTCTCCATGTCTTTTTCAGACTTTAAATGGCTACACAGTATTCCAGAGTATGGGTATACCAAAATTTAACTATTTCTCTATCAGTGGGTATTTATATCTTGTTCCTAATTCTTTCCTATCACAAACAATACTGCAATGAATAGCCTTACTTATGTACATATTTATGTATACACCTTTGTGCATACATGTGAGCATACTGAGGACTAAATTGTATACGTTTTGACAAGGTACATGCCCTTGACCAGAATCGAATCCGGGACCCTTGAGTCTGCAGGCTGACACTCTATCCACTGAGCCAAACTGGTCAGAGCAAATTTACCTATTTTAATTTGCATTTCCCTGAGTATCAGTGAAATGAAGCATCTTTTTCACACAGTCAAGCCAAATGTATTTCTTCTTCTGGACATGGCCAATTTTTCTATTTGGTGTCCTTTATATTTTGTATTTATAGGAACAAAACACAGTGCTTCCATTACACTTACAGCTGTTATTTTAATTTGTATACATTTTTTAATTATACAGTTCAGTATCCTTTGGCAGGAATTTCACACGCTATACTGAACTCCTTCCTCCTACTGTAAGTTAACAAAAAGTGATTGTCACTTACCCAAGTCACCAAAATGAGCGGCCTCCATGTGGCTTGGCTGCTTCTTAAGTGTTGCCGTCCTGCTACTTGAAAAGGAGTCCATGTTGGCAGAAATGGCATTGATTGCAATATGACTTGGTCCTGCAGCCTCCAGCAAGGCATGATTTTTAGTGCTTTTTTGTGGGGAATATACAGGATTTGAGGCTATAATTTTTCAAAAAAGTTGTTAAAAATTAAAATTTGATAGTTTCTTAAAATTATCTTAAAGGTTCTCTTAAAGCCCTCTGTTTTCTCAAAAGAGGGCTTTGAGAGAACTTTAAAAATTAAGTTTTTTGCCCACCGGCATGGCTCAGTGGTTGACCATCCCAGTTCGATTCTCGGGTTGCAGGCTTAATCCCCAGTATACGCCCTACTGAGAATCAAGCCCACAACTCGGGCATGTGCCCTGACCAAGAATCGAACCATGACCTACTGGTTGATGGGTTGACATTCAACCACTGAGCAACACTGGCTGGGCAACACCACTTATTTTATTGAGCAGTCAACAGACAGGCACTCTCTATCTTAGTAAATAGCTCCCAGACACAGAATCTGAGTAATACTTGGTAATAGTTCTTATGAAAGACAAAATACATAGTACTGTAATTTAATCTATTACTCCTTGAGACCTGTTTATAGAATAAAGCAGATAAAAACATGAATGTCCATACCTGTTTCCAGGTATCTATCTTTATCAATTATTCAACAAGAGTTGGGAGAATTATGCAATGAAGCTGTCTTCAAATTATTTTTTTAATTATGTCAGAAATGCTAAGCACAGATTATATACAGTCATAAATAGAATACAAGCATGGAACTTTTTTTAGCCTGGTACAGATGGAGAAGTTAGGTAGGCCAACCCTCTTAACCTACAAATGAAGAATCTGAAGAAAGTTACATGACTTCCAAAGTTATACTGTTAGTGTATAAGACTGATATGCCTGAGCCATCACAATCCCTCCTTCCTACTACCATCAAATCTAGTCTTCACAAGCCTCTGCTTGCTAAGGGCTTTTAGCCTCTATCAATGCCAATCAAATTGGAGGGCAGTATGAACTAATGTGGAATTCAAATGGCTTTAAATCAGTGGTTCTCAACCTTCCTAATGCCGCAACCCTTTAATACAGTTCCTTATGTTGTGGTGACCCCCAATTTCATTGTTACAAATTGAACATAATTAAAGCATAGTGATTAATCACAAAAACAATATGTAATTATATATGTGTTTTCCGATGGTCTTAGGGACCCCTGTGAAAGGGTCGTTTGACCCCCACGACCCACAGGTTGAGAACCGCTGCTTTAAATGATCAGAAATAAGCAGGAAACCATCTTACAAATCTCTTAAGTTATAAATAGTCTCCGGCAAACTGAACATATAGAGTTAATACTCAATGCCAGTCACACAACATATAAACATTTGAAAGAAAAATCTAAGTAAGTAGCAACCCACATATTTCATATAAATAACTTCTATTTATAAAATTAATATGTAATGGCTATGGAAATAATTTCCATTATAATTTTCCCATTATAATCTTTGTACATTGAAAGAATGAAATCAGTCAAAACTACAGCAGAGAGTATAAACTAAGAATGTCTTATAAATAGGGCTAATACACTGATTCAAATAAAGTTCTCAGAATAAATTTAAGGCCATTCATCCAAAGTAATGAAGTGAAAACTGTTACCATCCACACTGGTGGACAAACAGAAAACCAAGCCTGGCAAGTAGCAGTGCTTTCACTCAGCTAAGCTGTCAGTTAAGAGTATTTTTCGATTTTTGCTGTTTTAAATTAAAATCAACTAATCACTTTTAGGGAACAATCAAATGTGTGATTAACAAGGAAGGCACTGATTCACTGTAATCACTAGAACAGCCAACAGATGCTTAGTGAAAACCTATTTATTATATGCTAGGTGTTGGGGAATATAAAAGTTAAACAGGGAAATAAGTCAATCACAAATAATTCTAAAAAAGGGAAGAAATGATGAATGGCAAATGAAGGGACAGGATAACAGGATTGAAGAGCTCATAAATGCAAAGCACATCCCTTTTTAATACAATGGAATATTGCTGAACTCACCTTTAACTGTCTTGGCATCTGAAGTCTTATCTTGTTCTTTGCCTTTCACTAGAAGAAAAAGAGCTTCATGACCAACTTTTATAGTAAGATACATCCTAGACATTGTAAATATTAGATGAGCTTTATTCTAACAGATAAGTATTCAAGTTCTACAACTTTATTCTAACAGATAAGTATTCAAAATTCTACATGGAGGGACTAACTGCCTGGGGGCAGGGGGCAGGGCATGCATCAGGGGAGATTCTCTAAGGAAGTGACCTCTGGACAGCATTCAGTCAAGGACACCGAGTATGCTATGGAGAGACAATGTCAGAATACCTGCACCCAAATTCTGACTCTGCTGCCTATTGGCCATGTGATCATGGAAAAGTACTTTACTCCTCTGGGTCTCAAGTTCATTGATTTCTGAAATTATGTCAATACTAATAATACCTACCTTAGAGGGTTGTGGATGAAAAAAATACATACTTGTAAAGGGCTTAGAGGAGTAACTACCACACAGTAAATTTAGGGTGTTTGCTGATATTATTACTATGTACAACCCACTCCTAGATGCATGTTGAAGAAAGAGTTCTTTGGTTGTACATCATATCTTATTTATTGTGTATTTCCCCCCACAGCACCAAATACAAACATTCCAAACTTAAAAACACTTTAAACTTCTAATACTCAAGATTTAACAATTTGTTTCTTAAAAAATTATACAATCTCTCCTGTATCATACAAAACAGTAGAAATTCTACTGCAGATACGCTACCAATATTTCTAAGAAAGGAAGGTGCATGGCAGCCTAGGCCAAGTGTGAACTCTTACAGATCTAACATAAGACTATTTTCAACCCTCCTTGCTTTTCTTGTGTTTTTCCAACATTAAATTTTCTTTAACCTCATCATGAAAAGCCTATCAAAATAAATCCCAAAATGTACTCATCTCTCTATTTGTGCTCTTAAACATTAAAGGCTACTAGCAGGAAATAACTAGCTCTCATAGTATCTGATAAATCAATCCACAACAAATATTTGAGTGCCTATTATGTACCAAGTACTTGCCTGGCTCAGAGAAGATAGTCCTGCCTTCAAGAAGTCCACATGCAAGTATGTGGAGACAAACATGGACAAAAATAAGTTAAGATCATTTCAGGTACTGATCACTGCTGTCAGACTGAGAGGTGAAGAAGCTGCAGAAGAAAGTTCGAAGCTAGCTGAGGTTGGTTCATGAGGCTTAAGGAAAGAAGGCATTTCCATAACAGAAGTGCAAGGTGAAGCAGCCATTGCTGATGTAGAAGCGGCAAGTTATCCAGAAGATCTAGCTCAGATGATTAATGAAGGTGGCTACACTAAACAACATATTTCACTGTAGACAAAACAGCCTTATATTGGAAGAAGATGCCATCTAGGACTTTCATGGCTAGAAAAAAGTCACCGCCTGGCTTCAAAGGACAGGTTGACTCTCTTGTTAGGGGCTAATGCAGCTAGTGACTAAGTTAAAGCCAATGTTCATTTTCCATTCCACAAATCCTAGGGCCCTTAAAAATTATGCTGATCTACTCTGACTGTGCTCTATACATGGAACAACAAAGCCTGGATGATAGCACATCTGTTTATAACATGGTTTACTGACTATTTTAAACTCACTGTTGAGACCTACTGCTCAGAAGAAAATAGTTGCTTTCAATATATTTCAGTAAACCCTCAATTTTTTGGACTTCAATTCAACGGACTTCAGACTTAATGGACAAAACTTCTGGTCCATATGTCATATGTGAAAATTAACACCCTGTTAATTTTAAAATGCTTTGAACTAAGATTTGCTTATAATTAAATCAACAGGTCATTTTTGTTATTAATTTACTGTTATTTTAAACAAATTTTAGCAAATAGGCCTTATGTTAGAAAAAACACTGTAGTAATTTCACTGCCATAAATAAATATTACATATCTACAAGTATAATATACATATTTAAATCCAAGGTCACCGATCTTAAACAATGTTCGGGAAATGATTAACACATGATCACCACGCATTGTGTGGTAATTGGTTCTGTTGTCCCATGTCATGACTTTCTGCAGCAGGTTTTTGTTGTTGTTAAACCTCACCCTAGGATATTTTTTTTCCATTGATGTTTAGAGAGAGTGGGAGGGGGAGAGACGAGAGAGAAACAATCAATGTGAGAGAAACACATTGATTGGTTGCCTCATGCATATGCCCTGACTGGGCCAGGGATTGAACCTACAACCAAGGTACATGCCCTTGACAGGAATCAAACCTGTTACCCTTCAGTCCAAGGGCCAACGCTCTAACCACTGAACAAACCAGCTAGGCCTCTGCTGCAGTTTTAATGAGTGCTAGCCAAGGTTTGGATGTGTGCTAAGCCACACCCCAGCCATATGCATTTATTTACTCACAGTGACTAGTGAGTGTAATATGTATAGAAAACTTTTCTGTGGAATTAAACTTTTCATACATACTTAATTACACAAACCTATCTACATAAGTAAAAACAGGTAAACTAATTTGTCAAATTTTTAACATATGCATTCAGAAAACCTACTTTATTATATAATAGACTTTTGGCTTTAATGGACACCCCCTCACCTGAATTAGTCCATTGCATCAAGATTTTATTGTACTGCTTACTGACAATGCACCTGGCCACCCAAGAGCTCTCATGGAAATGTACAATGAGATTAATGCTGTTTTCATTGACTACTAACACAATATTCACCCCATAGACCAAGGAGTAATTTCGACTTTCAAATGTATTTCTTATTAAAAAATATACTTTGTAAGGCTATAGCTGCCAAAGTAAATTGAAAATCTGGAAATAATTTACCATTCTAGATGCCATTAAGAACATTTGTGATTCATGAGAAGAGGTCAACATAGCAACTTAACAGGAGTTTGAAAGAAGGTGATTCCAGCCCTCATGGATGACTTTGAGGGGTTCAAGACTTCAGTGGAAGAAGTAACTGCACATGTGGTGGAAACAGCAAGAGAACAAAAATTATAAGTGGAGCCTGAAGATGTGATTGAATTGTCACAATCTTAAGATAGATCTTTTAACAGATCGGAGTTGCTTCTTATGAATGAGCAAAGAAAATGGTTTCTTGAGATGGAATCTACTCCTGGTGAAGATGTGAACATTTTTTAAATGACAACAAAGGATTCAGAACATTACATAAACTTGAAATAGTAGTATCACGGTTTGAGAGGACTGATTCCAATTTTGAAAGAAGTTCTATGGGGGTAAAATGCTATCAGACAGCATTGCATGCTACAGAGAAAGCACTCACAAAAGGAAGAGGCAATCAATGCGGCAAACGTCATTACTGTTGTACAGGCACCACCACCCTGATCAGTTATTAGCAGCCACCGTCAGAGGCAAGACCCTCCACTAGCTCAGATAATGGGTAGCATTTTTTAGCAATAAAGTATTTTTTAGTTAAGGTATGTACATTGTTTTTTTTAAACATAATGCTATTGCTTACACACTTCATAGACCAGTGGTTCTCAACCTTCTGGCCCTTTAAATACAGTTCCTCATGTTGTGACCCAACCATAAAATTATTTTCGTTGCTACTTCATAACTGTAATGTTGCTACTGTTATAAATCGTAATGTAAATATCTGATATGCAGGATGGTCTTAGGCGACCCCTGTGAAAGGGTCGTTCGACCGCCAAAGGGGTTGTGACCCACAGGTTGAGAACCGCTGTCATAGACTATAAAGATAACTTTTATATGCACTGGGAAACCAAAATATTTGTGTGACTCACTTTGATATTTGCTTTACTGCAGTGGTCTGAAACCAAACCTACAATATCTCTGAGGTATGCTTATGTTCTTCTACACATATCTTACACTTGTATTCATATAATAATTCAACATTTGTCTATATTGATGCAATTCTAGTTTTCATGTAGCTCTACTTCATTTTAGCTGCTTAATTCCTTTAAATAAATATGCCTTTATTTACCCATTTTCCTGTTAAGTAACATTTAGATTTTAGTTTCTAATTTCCACAAACATTGATGTGATGAACATTCTATAGAGTACATGTCTTCCTATGTGTATATATAAGAATTTCTCTAGGATAAATCCCTAGTAATGGCACTGCTAGGTAACATATTATGTGCATTTTTTTTTATTTTTACAAAAGTAGTGATATCAATTTACACTACCTCTGCACTTCATATTTATATCCTTGGTACTTTTAATTTTTGCCAACTTAATAGTTCCCAAATGGTATTTGATGGTGTTTTTAATTCATTTCCTTGATTTTCTTTGATGTAACATCCTTTTATGTTCATTGGCTATTCAGGTTTCCTCTTTTATGGACTGCTTATTCATGTTCTTTGTCTTTTATTATTTGTAGAAATTCTATACATATCCTGAATACGAATCTTTTGTTGTTTGCACTGCAAATGCCTTAGGTATATTTTATTGTATGAGTTTTTTTTTATTTTAACGTCAAATTTACTCATATGGATTGTATTTTCCTGCCTTATTTTTTAAAATATCCTTTCCTGCCCCAAATCAGATTTTCCTCCTTCTATTTTCTTCTATATGATTTCAAGTTTTGCTTTTTCAAATTCTGGCTCTTATCTACTTGGTATTTATTTCTGTATATGAAGGATTGGCAAACTATAGCACATGGGCCAAATCCATCTCACTACCAGTTTTTTTTTTAAATATATATTTTTGTTGATATCAGAGAGGGAAAGTGAGAGATAGAAACATCAATGAGAGAGAATCATTGATTGGCTGCCTCCTGCACGCCCCTACTGAGGATTGAGCCCTCAACCCAGGCATGTGCCCTTGGCCAGAATCGAACCCAGGACCCTTCAGTCCACAGGCCAACACTCTATCCACCAAGCCAAACGGGCTAGGGTGCCACTACAAGTTTTTTTTTTTAAAAATAATGTTTTATTTTAGCACAGCCATGTCCATTTGTTTATATATATACACTGCCTATGACTACAAGGATAGACAGTGAGACAGAGACCATATGGCCTGCAAAGCCTAAAATATTTACTATCTGTCCTTTTACATAAAAAGTTTGTTGAACCCTGAATGTATATAATAAGAGATAGGGAATCTTATTCATTAATTCATTATTTATTTACTAGAGGCCCGGTGCATGAAATTTGTGCACTGGGGGCAAGGGGGTCCCCTCAGCCCAGCTTGCACCCTCTCTAATCTGGGACCCCTCGGACATCCCTCTCACAATCCTGGACCACTGGCTCCTAATCGCTCACCTGCCTGCCTGATGGCCCCTCACTGCCTCTGCATGCTGGCCTGATCGCCCCTC
>NW_005362033.1:2670816-2672640 GCF_000412655.1 Myotis brandtii
TCCCCCCCACCCCACCAGCCTAGTCGCCCCATGTAGCCTGCTGTTCAGTCGTTTGGTCATCCCTCACTAACCCCGCTGCCAGCCTGGTCACCCCACGCAGCCTGCTTGTTCAGTCGTTTGGTTGTCCCTCACTAACCCCCCTGCTGGCCTGGTCATAGGCAACCATCTTGTGAGAGCGTGAGGGTCAATTTGCTTATTACCTCTTTATTGTATAGGATTTATTTTGCCAGAGGAATAACAAGCATCATTTAGTCCCAAGTGAATAGGAACTCTATTTACCTAGCACCCATATATACATGATCTGTTTCTGGGCATTCAATTCTACTGTCTTAATTACTAAACTATATAATAAGCCTATGGCAGGGCCAAGTCCTCTATCTTTTTCAAAACTATCTTCAATATTAATTATATGATCAAATTCTCCTTATCCTAAACTCTCAGGGGAATTTCTTTTTAAACATCACTAACTTAATGATTAAGTTGAAAGAGTTCACATCTTTCTGGTATTAAATCTTTTTATCCATAAGCATGGTATACCTTCCCATTTATTCAGTTCTCCTTTTATGTACAATTATGTTTTGTAAATTCCTTAAAACTTTGAGTCTTTTGTTTTAACTAGAATACAGGGAGACACAATTGAGTTTTATTTCATTTTAAATATATTTTTATTGATTTCAGAGAGGAAGGGGGAGGGAGAGAGAAAGAAACATCAATGAGAGGTAATCATAGATCGGCTGCCTCCTGCACGCCCCACACTGGGGATTGAGCCTGCATGTGCCCTGACCAAGAATCGAACCATCATCTCTTGGTTCATAGCTCCACACTCAACCACTGAGCCATGCTGACCGAACACAATTGATTTTTAAATACAGACAGTCCTTGGGTTACGTCAGAGTCGAAGTACGTCATTTCGTGGTTACATCGCCATCTCCCATTTATAAAAAAAAAGTTCTGCCATTTCAACATAGTACATATGTGCTTTATGTTTTTTATTATTTATTTACCACAAGTAAAGGTCAGGAATTTATCTTTCTTTTAAATTTTTTTTACTGTTTCCCTTCATTACTGCTGTGTCTGTGCTCCATGTGAGTGATGTAGATGCTTATGTAGGTGGGTTCCGACTTACGGCGAAAATCGCGTTAATTCACGCCATAGGAATGGATCTCCAACGTAACCTGAGGATCTACTGTACTTGGATATTTTTAAAACCCAGCCAAACTCTTTTGAGTTCTAATGGTATGTGATGTTCTTGAATTTTCTATCTATATAATCATATTACCCCAAAATAATGACTCTTTTGTTCTCCGCCCCTCCCAAACTTAATTTTTCCTTTCTTTTTCATGTATGTGCTATTATAAAGACATTAACTTTCTTTTTTAAAAAAAAAATATATTGTTACTGATTTCAGAGAGGAAGGGGGAAACATCAATGATGAGAATCATTGATCGGCTACCTCCTGCATGCCCCGCTACTGGGAATCGAGCCTGCAACCGGGCATGTGCCCTGATTGGGAATCGAATTGTGACCTCCTGGTTCATAGGTTGACGCTCAACTACTGAGCCACACCAGCTAGGCTAGCTTTCTTTTTGTTTGTGGATCTGTGATGGTATTTTCCCGTCCTTTTACTTTTAACCTTCCCATGATCTTTTTTATATTTAAACTAGAGGCTCGATGCACAAAATTTGTGCACAGGTAGGGACCCTAGGCCTGGCCAGCGATCAGGGCTGATCTGTGAGGCGACTGGTGGGGCGATTGGGGGTGGGAGGGGGGCCCGCTGGCACCCGCCTTGGCTAGTCTGGGGCCTGCGGGCTGGGGGCAGCTCTT
>NW_005362033.1:2673467-2680547 GCF_000412655.1 Myotis brandtii
GGGTTTGTTTAGCTTCTATAATTGCAACACTGTTGCTTAGACTGGAGCTCAGAGCCCGGCTGCAGCAGGCGGGGAACCTTGGCTTCCTCCATCACTGGAGCAAGCAAGCCTCATGTTCGCTTCAGCTGCCTGGCTGCCAGCCGCCATCTTTGTTGGCAGTTAATATGCATATCTTGCTGATTAGCCAATGGGAAGCGTAGCGGAGGTATGGTTAATTACCATGTTTTTCTATTATTAGATAGGAGGACTAGAGGCCTGATGCATGAAATTCATGCACAGGTATGGTCCCTAGGCCTGGCCTGTGATCAGGGTCATCTTCCCTAGCTGCCTGCAGCCGGCCTCGCCCCCCGCCGCCACCCACCCTCAGTTCCCCATTCGCCATTGGGTGATCAGTGCCTGATGGCTGGGGGAAGGGACCAAGAGGTCAAATGTTCCCACCCGCTCACCGGCCCCACCCCTGCCACGGGTGGCCATCAGGGGACTGGAGCCTACCAACCTAGGAAAGCGACCAAGAGGTGGTCAGTGTGCCTCATAGTGAGAGGTCCAGCTGTTGTTGTGCCGTTGGGGTCAATTTGCATATTACCCTTTTATTATATAGGATAGAGGCCTGGTGCACGATGGGGGTGGCTGGCCTGCCCTGAAGGGGGCCCTGGATCGGGGTGGGGGGTTCCCAGTGGGGACGGGGACGGTCTGGGCGAGGGGCTGCTGGGTTTTTGCAGGGCAGCCACGCCCTGATTGGGGTTGAGGTCCCTGCTAGGGGGCGGGACCGGCCTGGGCTTGGGGCCGCTGAGGGTTTGCAGGCCTGCCATACCCCCAATTGGGTTGGGGGTCCCCGCTGGGGGGCGGGCCTGGGCAAGGGGCTGTGGGAGGTTTGCAGGCCGGCCATGGCCCTGGCTTTGTCAGGAAGGACGTCCAGAATGATGTCCAGAAGACGTCTGGTCTATGCAGTCTAATTAGCATATTACTCTTTTATTAGTATAGACAGTACATAGCAGGAATCCGATCCATATTTGAACTGTCTGGGTTAGTCCATTTCTGTTTATTTCTAAAACACAGCATTCCTAAAACTCTAACTATGACTACGAATTTGTTGATTTCTCCTGGTAACTCTGTATATTTTGCTTTAAATATTTTGAGACTGACATTAGGTACAAACTAGTTCAGAATTTTACTTTCCTAGTACCCTGTTCATTTTATAATGTAGTGTGACCTTTTTTGCCCTAACAAAAATATTTTTGCTTTATGCTTTAAAATATTTCATCTGTGACACAAACTTTCTTCTGATGAACATCTGTCTAGTGAATTTACCCATTTATTTTAAATTTCATTATGCCCTTAATGTTGTGCCGTTAGGGTCAATTGTCTCTCTGGTAAATGGCTTATGGATTCATTTCAGTCTATCATCAAAACTGAGTCTTTATCTTTAGCTATATGGACTTTTTACTATATATTTAGCCATATGGATTTTAGTCTATTTACATTTATTGTGATTATTGATCCATTTAGGTTTACTTCTGCCACCTTATTTTGTACTACTAAGTTTTTCTTGTGTACTTATTTTCATTATGAAACATTTAAAACTTGAAAAACAGCCCTAACCGGTCTGGCTCAGTGGATAGAGCGTCAGCCTGCGGACTGAAGGGTCCCAGGTTCGATTCCGTTCAAGGGCATGTACCTTGGTTGCGGGCACATCCCCAGTAGGAGGTGTGTAGGAGGCAGCTGATCGATATTTCTCTCTCATCGATGTTTCTAACTCTCTATCCCTCTCCCTTCCTCTCTGTAAAAAATCAATAAAATATATTTTTTAAAAAAAACTTAAAAAACAGACCTTAATATGAGGTATATTCCTATTTATCAAATCTTAACATTGTCAGATTTGTTTCAGAAGAACTTTTAAAAGAAATAAAACATTGCAGGTGCAACTGAAACATCGCCTTGATTTCATTACACCTCTCCCAAGAGAAACAATTTCATAAATTGAATGCTTACTGTTTCTACCGCATTTTTACTCTTTAACAGATTTGTGCATCTATGAACAACATAGAGTACTGCTTGAGGATTTTAAACTTCATACAAGGGGTTGTACCGTTTGACATTTCCAGCAGCAGTGAATTCTAGCCAATATTTGTATAGCCAGGTTTTAATCCCAACTCCACAGGTCTTCTCAAGAACTTCACTCATGCAAGCTACACCCTCTCTTCCAAATCAACCTCTCCCTCTCTAATGAATCATTCCTATCAGCATATAAACATGCTCTGGTATGTTTTATCTTAAAAATAAAACAAAAACACATCTCAACCCAATATCCCCTTCCAGCTATTGCCACTTTTTGTTACTTTTCACTGCAAAGTTTTTTGAAAAGGTGTTCTTAATTACTCCTTTTTCCTCACTTCACATTTTTCCCTCAATCCATTCCACTGACACCACTCTTATATGTCATTAATCACTTACACATTATCAAATTGAGTATAGTTCTATTTATCTTGACCTTGCAGATAACATTCCACACAATACTCCCCCTTTTTGAAATATTATCTTCCTTAGCTTCCATGACATTGCACTCCTACATCCCTGACATTTTATTTTCAATTCTCCTTTGCCAAGGATGTATGTTCCTCAACTTTTAAAATCTGGATTAACCTCAGAGCCCTCTCCTAGGCTCCTGTCTTGTCTATAGTATGGCGGGAGATGCTACCAGGCCACCGAACTCATCCTCCCCTTAACTACAGTCTGGCACATAACTGGCCCACTATTTTTAATTTCCCAGAAGCCTTTGAAGTTATCTATGACCATATGACTAGGCTCTCACCAACAGAATATGAACAGAAATGGGATGTGCAATTTTCTGGCCAAAACTTCATTCCTTTATACTTTTTCCCCTTACCATGGGTGAGAGGACAAAGGACAGACAGAAGAGGCTATGACCTGCCTTTGATGAAACAGCCCACAATCCAAGGGAAAGAGAAATAACAAGATGGGAAGAAAACGATCCTTTAATGACCGTGAAGCAAAGACACCCAATGACCAGGAACCTGGACTGTTAAAGGTCTATCTTTAGTGTCTCTTTGTTTTGGTAGCTTAGCTGTTCAACCTAATTCATATACAGTAGGTCCTTGGGTTACGTCGGAGATCCGTTCCTACGGCGCGACATAACGCGATTTTTGCTGTAAGTCAGAACCCACCTACATAAGCACCTACGTCACTCACATGGAGCACAGACACAGCAGTAATAAAGTGAAACAGTAAAAAAAAAAAATTAAAGGAAAGATAACAATTCCTGACCTTTACTTGTGGTAAATAAATAATAAAAAACATAAAGCACATACGTCGAAATGACACACCTTTTTTTTTATAAATAAATTGGAGATGGCAACGTAACCACGAAACGACATACATAGAGTCCAATGTAACCCGATGACTGTCTGTATTATATGTAGTCCTTAGGTCAGTGATGGCGAACCTATGACATGCGTGTCAGAGGTGACACGCGAACTCATTTTTTTTGGTTGATTTTTCTTTGTTAAATGGCATTTAAATATATAAAATAAATATCAAAAATATAAGTCTTTGTTTTACTATGGTTGCAAATATCAAAGAATTTCTATATGTGACACGGCACCAGAGTTAAGTTAGGGTTTTTCAAAATGCTGACACGCCGAGCTCAAAAGGTTCGCCATCACTGCCTTAGGTGAATTCATATAGTTCCATGTCTTTATCATTTATGCATAGTACTTCTAAATCCACATCCAGATCTTGAGTTCTAACCTCCTTCCAGGACTACAGACTTGTACATCCAACAGCTTCGGTGACATATGCATATGGATGTCTGAAAGTTATGGCAAGCTCACAATAGCCAAAAGAGAATTCCTGATTCTTTTACCCCAAACTCTGAGCTCAAAGCTTTCCCAGTTTTTCTTCACTCCACTCACTTATTCAAGTGCTATTTCTACCTCTAAAACATACCCCATTCCCCTCCTCTCCAAGTGAGTTCCAACCTTCTTTCTGTTCCTTGAACACAGGGAACTCATTCCTGCCTCAGGACATTTGTACTACCAGTTCTCTCTAGCTAGAATGTAGTTCCTTTTATCTTTAAAAGGCTGGCTCTCTCCTCATTCAGATCTTAAATACCATTTTGTCAGACAAGTTGTCCCTTTAATGTAAATTGTTTTCCCAGGTCTGCTCCCACATCAGTTTAAATTCCCTGCACAGCACCTATTGCTACCTGATATTTCTCTTATTTTTTTATTCACTTATTCAACAAATATTTACTAAATTCCTAACTATATTCCAGGCACTGACCTAGACACAGATACAGCCATAAAGAAAAAAAAAAAGTCGGCTTTCATTCTAATAAAATACATAGTAAAGTAGATGGTGATAAATGCTATGGAGAAAAAATAAAGTAGGGCAAGGGAGTGCAGGGCCAGTGACTGCAATGTTAAGTAGGATGGCCAATGAAAGCTTCACTAAGATGACAACTGATCAAAAACCTGAGAGATGAGGAAGCAAAATAGGTAGGTATCTGAGAAGTTGTTTCCAGCAGAGAGAACAAGTGCAAAGGCACTGAGGTGGGAATACACGGGACAAGGAGGGCAATATAAATGGAAGAGTGATGGAGGAGAGCAGGAGATGAACCTAACGAGGAAATGGGACCTAGATTATGGAAGCCACTAGAGGAATCTGAACAGATATTTTGAAAATATACTATAGGGGTCTACGATGAAAGAAAGGAAACCAAATTGTAAGCAAAATAATGCTGCTTCCTCAATTTTCATAAAACCAGCTTCCTCGTGACATTTAAACGGAGATTGGAATGGCATCCTCTCAGAGGATTTCCTTAACCACCCAACCTAAATAGAGATGACTGCCTAGACGAGGGTGGTGAGAAGTGGTTGAATTTGGATATGTCCTGGGGTAGACCTAATAGATTCAATAATAAATTAAATAGAGTAGGAGTGAAAGAGAGGTCTACAAATGTACTAAAGTTTAGCCTGAGCAATGAAAAGGCCAGAAATGACATTTATTGAAATGAGAAAAGCAGATGAACAGGTTTAGAAGAACTATATATGGAGTTAAGTTTTAGATATAGTAATTTAAAGATGTATCTAATTATATATATCAACAGTAATAACTAACAATAGTCTATTAATTAGATATCTATTATGCACAGGTATAAAGTGGACTGACAACAGATTAGGCCAGTCTGAATTCAGTGGAGGTGTAAATTTGGGAATCAGCATATGAGTAATATTTTAAAACGGTATTTAAAGACTGGATGAGAGTCCTAAATAAATAAGACCATCTCAACTTCCATTCTCGTCACATTCAGTCTCCAAAACATATCTAGAATAATCTTTTTAAAACATAAAATAAGATCAAGTCACTCCTCTTTAAAATTTTAAAAATATTGTCTCTGCACTTGGAATAAAACCTACACGTGGCCTATAAAGCTCTGAATCATCTGACTCGTCTCCTTCTCTAAGCTTGAGTCACATGGCCTTTCTTTACTTTCTTGAAGGGTACCAAATTTCCTTGCCTCCCCACCTTGGAACATGCTATTCTATGCCTGGAATGCTATTCCCTGGCCTCTACATGCGACCTCCTGCTGATCCCTCAGCTCTAAATTTCAAGACCACCTGCGGAGGCCTTTCTCTAACACCCAACCTAAATGTTTCTTCAGTCAAGTTACCACTTTCAAAACACTGTACTCAACTGAGAGAGAGAGAGATTGACTGTGTACTCTCTCAGTTGACGAAAGCTCCACATCTTGTTCAGTGCTCTACACCGAGGGCCTAGCACAGTGCCTGGCAAACAGTATTTGTTGAATAGAGACAACAGTCCATTGTGCAACACGCAATTTGTCTCACTATACATAAAATGCTCCCCCCCCCCCCGTAAAAATAAATGACAAAAACAATTAACCACTTCAAAACTGTCAGACAGCCCTAGCTGGTTTGGCTCAGTGGATAGAGTGTGGGTGGGACTGCGGACTGAAGGGTCCCAGGTTGATTCCGGTCAAGGGTCCATGCCCAGGTTGTTGGCTTGATCCCCAGTAGGGGGCCTGCAGGAGAGGCAGCCGCTCAATGATTCTCTCTCATCATTGATGTTTCTCTCTCTCTCCCTCTCCTTTCCTCTCTGAAATCAATAAAAATTTTAAAAAATTTTTTAAAAACAAACCTGTCAAACAAATTACACACTTATTAACAAAAAGGTACCTTACTTCCTTGTACCACTTTACTGGGTTTCATTTATTCAGCAGTGTTTTCATTCATTCACCAAACTTTGTATGCATTTAAAAGGAATTCTTTAATTCATAGTCACAGTTGAAGGAAGCCTTTAGGGAACAGCTAATTATCAGTTGACATAGAAGTAGTTACACTGCTAGTAGGCAGAGCTGTCAGGTGAACCGAAGTCCCTGATTTAGTTGAGTGTTTTTCCAAAACCAGTTTTGATCTGGTACATTTTCTCTGAAGCAGCAAGAATTTATACAAGAACCACTGTCATCCCAAGACACTTGTTCACTTTGGATATGTACGTTTTAAATAAAATGCAACGATCCAGTATACACACACAAAATCATGCTGCCTCTACTGAAAACGGGGCATCTACGATTAAACTTGAAAATCAGAAATATAAGTATTTTGTTTATGAAGTTAGCGTTCCAGTAGTTAGTAAACTTGCTAGGTCGTCAAAAGGAGTAGTCTTCTTCCTTTGGGAACTTTTAGCAATTAGTAATGTCATTTTAGGAACAGCAGGACCTCCTTCGCGCAAAAAATTATGCAAACTGGAAAGAAGCACTAGTTGAAAATTTTTTATATGTTGCTTTTAGACAATATTCTGAAAAGTCAGGGACTTCCGCAACAAGGTACGAAAGGAATTTCCTTTTTCTTGATCCACAGTGTAAATACACGCAAGTACGCACACGCACCCGAAAAGCGATTCTTTCTCGAACAGTCATTAACTTGCATACGTTTCCGCAAACAATTGTGGACCCATTTCCAAAAGTGGGCAATTTCCCGGTGACCTCGCGCGAGGAGGCCGCCTCCCCCTCCCCGCGGCCCCGAGCACAGCGAGGCACGC
>NW_005362033.1:2681156-2685927 GCF_000412655.1 Myotis brandtii
CACCTTCTCTCAGAGCGAACCCTAAAGCAGGGCTAATCCCGGCTCAGCCCCTCCCGCTTCTCCGGGTTTGGCTGAACGGCGATGGCGGGCAAGAGCAGCTGCACCCGGACCGCCTTCCCGTGCTCTCCCGGGGAGCCGACCCCCACCCCACCCGGCCGCGGGCTGGAGGCCATGGGTGTTCCGGGTGGAGACTGGGAGGCATAACCTGTTTTAAGCGGCTCCACTGGCACCTCCGTCTGTGACCTTGGTGATGAAAAGGGATGGACTTGCCGTATTCTCAGAATGCAGGCAGCTGAGATTTGAAAGGCGCCTAAAGCGAAAGCCTCGCCATTATTGACCCGGCCAACTCCAGTGAATCATCCTTCAAGCGCTGTTCAGATATCATTTTCCTGTGAATCTGATGACAGTCCATTTATCAGAAACCAGAGCGAAACAAGCCTCCCCGCTTCTAGTGCCCTCACACCCCATGAACTGCTCAGGGACTGGGTGACTGTTGTAACCTTGAGCTCCTGCTGCTAAGAGCTGGGAAATCATAGCAGCTCAGTAAATGTTGAGTGGTTTTTTTAAATTTATGAAGTCCATCAGGTGACGGATAGGGAAACTGAGGTCCAGAGAGAAGAGGCAACTCGTCTACGATTATGCAGTGTGTCAACATTGAGTCTGTAACTAGAACTCAGGCTCTTGTATTTTTCAGTATATGGGTCCTTCACATCCTTTGTTAAGTTTAATCCTACGTATTTTATTCTTTTTTGTTGCAATTGCAAAAGGAATTTTTTTTCTTTTTCTGCAGTTTCATTGTTAATATATAGGAATACAGTGGATTTTTGTACATTGATTTTGTATCCTGCATCTTTGCTGTATTTGTTTATTGTTTCTAACAGTGTGTTGGTAGAGTCTTCAGAGTTTTCTGTATACAAAATCATGTCACCTGGAAAAAGTGACACTTTTATTTCTTTATTATTTAAATATATTTTATTGATTTTTTACAGAGAGGAAGGGAGAGGGATAGAGAGTTAGAAACATCGATGAGAGAGAAACATCGATCAGCTGCCTCCTGCACACTCCCTACTGGGGATGTGCCCGAAACCAAGGTACATGCCCTTGATTGGAATCGAACCTGGGACCCTGGAGTTCGCAGGCCGACGCTCTATTCACTGAACCAAACCGGTCAGGGCAACACTTTTATTTCTTAATCCCCTGTTTGGATGCCTTTTATTTCTTTCTCTTGCCTGATTGCTCTGGCTAGAACTTCCAGCACTATGTTGAATAAGACTAGTGAGAGTGGGCATCCTTATCCTCTTCCTGATTTTAGAGGAAAAGCTTTCAGTTTTTCACCATTGAGTATGACATTGGCTGAGAGTTTGTCATACATATGGCCTTTATTATGCTGACTACTTTCCTTCTGTATCCATGTTATTGTTTTAACCATAAATGGATGATGTGTCTTACCAAATGCTTTTTCCTTTGTCCTTTGTTCTGTTAATGTGGTGTATTACATTGATCAATTTGTGTGGGTTAAACCATCCTTTTGCTCCTAGAATGAATGGCACTTGATCATGATGTGTTTTTTTAAATGTATTGTTGTATTCAAGTTGCTGGTATTTTGTTTAGGATTTTTACATCTGTATTCATCAGAGATATTGGTCTGTAGTTTTCTTTTTTTAGTGTTATCTTGGCCAGGTTTTGGTATCTGGTTTATGTTGAGCACATAAAATGTGTTAGGAAGTATTGCCCCTTCTTCAATTTTTTTAGTTTGATTAGGATAGGTATAAAATCTCTCAAACAAGCAGCATCTGGCATCAGCTCATCCCATTCCTCTCAATAAGAGGCCGAGGCCAGGGACTAGCACCAGCCTGCCTTGTTTCACAGGTGAACCTCACCTGGACACTTCCAAGCCCAATACAAGTAGCAGCCATCTTCAGATCTCTCTGTAGCTCCTGCTGGGTGGCCCCAGGCAGTGGCTGACTTTGCACCTCCCAGGAGGCCCCAGAGCCAGTGCACCAGGTGGAAAGCTCAGACCTCACCAGATTACAACTCTATACATCCACAAGCGACACACTCAAGGGGAAGAATTAGTGAGCACCAAAGCCCCACTGAAGCAAGTCCTGCTCCATAGGGGTGTCTTCCACTACAGATCTTCCACTGTAGTCGAAGTTTGTTCTAGAGCCAATTGGCCTGGAGGTCAATTCCTCCCAGTGATGCCAACAGCCATCAAGGCTCAACTACAACAAGACTGTGCACACAGCCCACACAGCGGTGTACCTAGAGTGCCCAGCTCAGGTGACTGGGGAGGCTGAGAAACTGAGTACTACAGGACACCTACTACAAAGGCCACACTACCAATTCCAGGAGACATAGAAGCTCTCTCTAATACCCAGAAACAAACATGGGGAAGCAGCCAAAATGTGGAGACAATAAAACATGTCACAAACGAAAAAAATGGAAGCAAGCAAACTACTGGATACAGAGTTCAAAACAATGGTTATAAGGATACTCACAGATCTTAATGAGAGCTTTAAGGAACTTAGTGAGACTTTCAAAAATCTTAGTGAGAATTTCAAAGACATGAAAAAGGACCAGTCAGAAATTAAGCATACACTGACTGAAATAAAGAATACTTCATAGGGATTAAACGGTAGAGTAGAGGATTCTGAGAATGAAATAAATGACTTAGAATATGAGGAAGTAAAAACACCCAATCAGAGCAAAAAGAAAAAAGAATGCACAAATATGAAGATAGTGTAAGGAGCCTCTGCAACAATTTCAAGTGTACCAACATTTACATCATAGGGGTGCCAGAAGGAGAAAAGAGAGAGCAAGATATTGAAAACCTATTTGAAGAAATAATGACGGAAAACTTCCCTACCTGGTGAAAGAAATAGACTTACAAGTCCAGGAAATGCAGAGAGTTCCTGTGGGAGCCATATCAGAGTTGCTGGATGCTCAAGGCCAATTAGGGTGTGAAAGGCCCTGTCTACAGTATGCTGGATGGCCAAGGCCACTCTGAATATGGGAATCTTTTTTAAAATATATATATTTTTTAATTGAATTTTTACAGAGAGAAAGGGAGAGGGATAAAGAGTTAGAAACATCGATGAGGGAGAAACATCGAACAGCTGCCTCCTGCACACTCCCTACTGGGGATGTGCCCGAAACCAAGGTACATGCCTTTGACCGGAATCGAACCTGGGACCTTTCAGTCCACAGGCCAATGCTCTATCCACTGAGCCAAACTGGTTAGGGCTGAGCATGGAAATCTTAATCAGAGTGTCCAAGGACTATGCAGGTGCAATCTCACAGTACACTGTGTCCTTCTATAACCCAAATATGATGTTACCATTTGGCAAGAAGCCTCTTTTGTCTAAGTAGTACAATACATGTTACTGACTAGCCAGTGTGCTAGAGAGAGAGCTCAGAGGGAGTTCAGTGTGACTACTAAGGCTACAGAGTGAGAGAGAGCTCAGATGCAGCTGCTATGAGAGGCTGTAAGTCTAGAAGCAGCACACAGCTGCTCAGATAATGGCTATGAGTACAGAGGCTATGGCTTTGTGAGAAAGATGTATTTATTTATCAGCTAGTGTGTGGCTGCCTGTATAGAACTGTTGTGAAGAACTGTTTTGTTTAGTGGCTCCTTATTAGCAATGGCTATATGGCCACTGGCTCCTACAATAAAGACTTTCTTATACACCTACAACTTCTCAAGGCTTCTCCATCTGATACCCGGTGTTCAAGGAGGTCCAGCCCCTGGGAGAAGGCTCGGATACAACAGTCCCAAACAAGAGAAATCCAAAGAGGCCCACACCAAGACACACATAATTAAAATGCCAAGGGTTAAAGACAAAGAGAGAATCTAAAAGCAGCAAGAGAAAAGCAGTTAGTTACCTACAAGCGAGCACCCATGTGACTGTCAGATTTCTCAACAGAAACTTTTCAGGACAGAAGGGAGTGGCAAGAAATACACAAAGTAATGAAAAGCAAGAACCTACAACCAAGATTATTCTACCCAACAAAGCTATCATTTAGAATTGAAGGTCAGATAAAGAGCTTCACAGACAAGAAAAAGCTAAAGGAGTTTGTTACCACCATACCAGCATAACAAGCAATGTTAAAGGGCTATTAGAAGAAGAAGGAGAAGGAGAAGAAGAAGAAGAAGAAGAAGAAGAAGAAGAAGAAGAAGAAGAAACAATAAAATAGCAATAAAACATATCTTTCAACAATTGAGTCTAAAAATAAAAAAAATAAGAAATCTAATGAACAAAATAAACTAATGAATAAAATAGAAGCAGATGCATAGAAACATGGAATAGACTGATGAATCTCAGAGGGAAGGGAGGCGGGAAGAGATCAACCAAAGATCTTATATGCATAGATGCATTATCTATGGACACAGACAATAGGGCGGTGAAGGCCTGGGGTAGGACAGGAACTGGCTGGTGGGGGGCAGTGCAGGGAAAAGAGGGACATTGATAATACTCTCAACAATAAAGATTGAGAAGAGAAGAGAAGATCATAAATATGAACAATAAAATGGTCATAAATACATATCTATCAGCAATTGAATCTAAAAATCAAAATAAACGAAAAGGAATCTTATGAACAAAATAAACTGATGGGGAGAACCAAGATGGCGGAATAGGTTAACGCCGGAGTTTGCTGCCTCGAACAACCACTTCAAAAATACAACTAAAAGACGGAACGGACATCATCCAGAACCACAGGAAGGCTGGCTGAGTGCAAGTTCTACAACTAGGAGGAAAGAGGAAACCATACC
>NW_005362033.1:2686126-2692056 GCF_000412655.1 Myotis brandtii
CTTTGGTCGGAACTCGAATGCAGTTTTCTCTCCCGGGACTCTGAGAGGCAGAGCCCCTGGGGACGGATCTGAGGAGAGCAGCCACTGCTCGCTCCGCTCACCCTGTAGATCCCCTGGGACCCGCCCAGCCCAAGCCCTGCACAAAGGCATTTGCCGGATAGCCGCCTCGCTTAACTAGAACAAGACTGCGCACAAAGACCACTAGGGGGTGCACCAAGAAAGCATAAAAAATGCGGAGACAAAAAAACATGACAGAAATGGAGGATATAGAGCTAAAAAACGCAATTTTGAGGGCTTGCAATAAACTTTTGGAGAGCTTCACGAAAACTAATGAGACCCTCGATGCTATGATAAAGAAACTAGAAATTAAGCATACACGCTCTGAAATAAAGAATATTACACCCAATAGCAGACCAGAGGAGCGCAAGAATCAAGTCAAAGATTTGAAATGCGAAGAAGCAAAAAACACCCAACCGGAAAAGCAAAATGAAAAAAGAATCCGAAAATATGAAGATAGTGTAAGGAGCCTCTGGGACAGCTTCAAGCGTACAAACATCAGAATAATTGGGGTGCCAGAAGATGAGAGACAGCAAGATATTGAAAACCTATTTGAAGAAATAATGGCAGAAAACTTCCCCCACCTGGTGAAAGAAATGGACTTACAGGTCCAAGAAGCGCAGAGAACCCCAAACAAAAGGAATCCAAAGAGGACCACACCAAGACACATCATAATTAAAATGCCAAGAGCAAAAGACAAAGAGAGAATCTTAAAAGCAGCAAGAGAAAAAAAGTCAGTTACCTATAAGGGAGTACCCATACGACTGTCAGCTGATTTCTCAACAGAAACTTTGCAGGCCAGAAGGGAGTGGCAAGAAATATTCAAAGTGATGAATAGCAAGAACCTACAACCAAGATTACTTTATCCAGCAAAGCTATCATTCAGAATTGAAGGTCAGATAAAGAGCTTCACAGATAAGGAAAAGCTAAAGGAGTTCATCACCACTAAACCAGTATTATACGAAATGCTGAAAGGTATCCTTTAAGAAGAGGAAGAAGAAGAAAAAGGTAAAGATACAAATTATGAACAACAAACATGCATCTATCAACAAGTGAATCTAAGAATCAAGTGAATAAATAATCTGATGTACAGAATGAACTGGTGATTATAATAGAATCAGGGACATAGAAAGGGAATGGACTGACTATTCTTGGGGGGGGAAAGGGGTGTGGGAGATTCGGGAAGAGACTGGACAAAAATCGGGCACCTATGGATGAGGACAGTGGGTGGGGAGTGAGGACGGAGGGTGGGGCGGGAACTGAGAGGAGGGGAGTTATGGGGGGGAAAAAGAGGAACAAATGTAATAATCTGAACAATAAAGATTTAATTAAAAAAAAATAAAATAAATAAACTGATGGATAAAATAGAACCAGTGGCATGGAAACATGGAACAGACTGATGAAACTCAGAAGGAAGTGGGGGAGGGTGGGAAGTGATTAACCAAAGAACACATGCATATATGCATTACCAAAGACACAAACAATAGGGTGGTGAAGGCCTGTTTCGGGCAGGAACTGGTTGGAGAGTTAATGGGGGAGTGAGGGGGACATCTGTAATACTCTCAACAACAAGATTTTAAGAAATTAAATTAAAAACTCACAACATCATTTTTTTAGAGAAATAGAACACAAATCTTCAGATTTGTATAGAAAACTCAAAAGACCCCAAATAGACAAAGTAATTCTGAGAAAATAGAATGAAGCAGGAGATATCATACTACCTAACTTCAAATTATACTACTGAGCTATGAAAATCACAACAGCACGGTATCAGCAGGAGAACAGACACACAGACCAGAGGAACAGAACTGAGGGCCCAGAAATAAAACCACAGGTATATGGGCAAATAATTTTTTTTGAACTTGTGACGTTAAATCCACAGAAGTAAAAACCGTATTGCGAGGGGCCAGGGAATGGGGCTACCAAGCAGTGGGAGCCTGACCACTAGAGGGGAGGGCAGGGGTGACAGGACACACCCAGGCTGAGCTGGCTCAGGGGCCACTGGACAGCTCCTGGGAGCTCAGGCCGGCACCAGGCAGGCTCAGTGGTAGGGGCTCCACCAGCACAGCAGAGAACTTGGTGTCACCAAAGGCCTCATTCATCCGAGTCTCAAAGAAGCGCTGCAGGCCGATGATGGACTGCACGTCCGCCTTGTCCTCCGTCAGCTTGTACTTCTTGAGCATTCAGCCCACATCCTGGGCAAACTCTTGGGGGGAGCTGTAGGGGCGACAACTTCTCCTGGAGGCGGCGTGGATCAGGGTCAAGTCTAATGTGCCGCCAGGCTGGTCCACAGCAAAGCTGGAGTCAGCAGCCAGCTGGTGCAGGGCCGGCAAGGCTCCTGGCAGAAAAGGGCCAGCAGGACGGTGCTGTCCCCACCGTCCAGGCTCAGGCTGCCAGCCTCCTTCTTCAGGTCAGGCAGCACGTGGCCGAGTGAGCAACTCCACTCCTCCCCAGGCACATCCTGCAGGACCGGCAGGTGGCAGTCCAGGTGGAAGCAGAACTCACACTAGTTGCACACAATCAGGTCGCCTGGCTTCTGACACACGCGGCAGATGGTGGCGCGGTCATCCAGGCTGGGGCTGAGGGGCCCTGTGAAGCCACCACCTCCAGGCTGGAGCTGGTGCTGCGGCTGGGTGAGACCAGGCAGGGCCCTCCGCACCGGGGCCCTCCCCCAGGGCCATTAGCACGGGCTTGGTGTCAGGGCCCTCGGTGGCAGGCAGGGCACCGATGGCAGCCTCTGTCTCTTCCTCCTTGACAATGGTCATGCCAGGCAGGGGCTGGGCACCAGGGCTGCCCGGCAGCAGCAGCTGCAGCCCCGCGCTTGGGGGACAATCAGGTTGTAGTCCTGGGGGTGCTGCCTGGGAAGACCTTGAAGACTGGCGGCTGACTGTCAGCTGTGAGGTCAAGATCCAGGCGCTCGAGGCTGACCTGGGGCACCTTTCGCATGAGGCCGCTCACTGCACCCTCACCTGAGCGGGACCTGCGGGTGCAGCTAGGCGTGGACACCCCTATCCCTATGCCCGCCGGCTCCAAAGGACAGCCACACTCACCGAAAAGCACACAATGGAGAAGAGCCTCTTCAATAGATGGTGCTGGGAGAATGGGGAAGCCACATGCAGAAGAATGAAACTGATTACAGTTTGTCCTCTTGTACAAAAATTAATTCAAAATGGATCAAAGGCCTAAATATAAGATCTGAAACAATAAAGTACATAGACTACAGCATAGGTACTAAACTTATGGACCTGGGTTGTAGAGACATTTTATGACTTTGACCCCAAAGGCAAGGGAAGTAAAGAGAAAAATAAATGAATGGGACTATATCAAACTAAAAAGCTTCTGCACAGCAAAAGAAACTGACAACAAAACAAAATGGCAACCGACTAAATAAGAGATGATATTTGCAAACAACAGCTCTGAAAGGGATTAATATCCTAAATATATTAAGAACTCATACAACTAAATACTGAACAAACAATCCAATTAAAAAGCGGGTAGAGGATCTCAACAGAACCCTTTCTCAAGAAGACATACATACAAATGGCCATCACCTATATGAAAAGATGTTCAACTTCACTAGCTATTAGGGAACTGCAAATAAAAACTACAGTTATCAACAAGACAGGCAACATCAAGTGTTGAAGAGGTTGGAGAGAAAAAGGAATCTTCCTTCACTGCTGGTGGGAACTAAAAATAGAGTTGCCATATGACTCAGCATTCCCTTTTCTGGGTATTTACCCCCCAAACTTGAAAATATTTATTCACAAAGCTCTATGCACCCCTATGTTCATTGCAGCATTATTCACAGTGGCCAAGACATGGAGACAACCAAAGTGTCCTTTCATAGAGGACTGGATAAGAAGACATGGTACATATATGCTATGGAATACTACTCAGCCATAAGAAAAGATGAAATACTGCCATTTGCAACAACATGGATGGACCTTGAGAATATTATGCTAAGTGAATAAGTCAGTCAGAAAACGCTAAGAACCATATGATCTCACTCATATTTCAGACACAGAGGTTACCAGAGGGAAGGGGTTTGGGGTAGTAAAGAGTAAAGGGGTGAAATGTATGGTGACAGAAGATGGTTTGGCTTCGAGTGGTGGGACACAATGCAACATACAGATCATGTGTCATAGAAATGTACATTTGAAACCTATATGACCAATGTCATGCCAATAAATTTAATAAAATAAAAATGTTAAAATAAAACAAAATATAAAATAAACAAGAATACAAGAATATTCCATTAGCCTAAATACCTAGTTGTGGCAAACTAATACTCTACATTGCATTTCCAAGTTAATTTGTTAGTCACTTTAATTGACATGTAAAACAAAATACATTTTTACAAGAAGGAGTTTCTTTAATTATGATCCCAATTTTAAGGGAATCCTCACAGTCTTTTTATACCAACTGTATCAATAACAACAAATGAGTGAGGTAAGATCAGCAAGTCAATAGATTTCTGGATGTTAATTTTGTATCCTGCAACATTGCTGAATTCATTTATTAAATCTAGTCCCCCAAACTTGAAAATATTTATTCACAAAGCTCTATGCACCCCTATGTTCATTGCAGCATTATTCACAGTGGCCAAGACATGGAGACAACCAAAGTGTCCTTTCATAGAGGACTGGATAAGAAGACATGGTACATATATGCTATGGAATACTACTCAGCCATAAGAAAAGATGAAATACTGCCATTTGCAACAACATGGATGGACCTTGAGAATATTATGCTAAGTGAATAAGTCAGTCAGAAAACGCTAAGAACCATATGATCTCACTCATATTTCAGACACAGAGGTTACCAGAGGGAAGGGGTTTGGGGTAGTAAAGAGTAAAGGGGTGAAATGTATGGTGACAGAAGATGGTTTGGCTTCGAGTGGTGGGACACAATGCAACATACAGATTATGTGTCATAGAAATGTACATTTGAAACCTATATGACCAATGTCATGCCAATAAATTTAATAAAATAAAAATGTTAAAATAAAACAAAATATAAAATAAACAAGAATACAAGAATATTCCATTAGCCTAAATACCTAGTTGTGGCAAACTAATACTCTACATTGCATTTCCAAGTTAATTTGTTAGTCACTTTAATTGACATGTAAAACAAAATACATTTTTACAAGAAGGAGTTTCTTTAATTATGATCCCAATTTTAAGGGAATCCTCACAGTCTTTTTATACCAACTGTATCAATAACAACAAATGAGTGAGGTAAGATCAGCAAGTCAATAGATTTCTGGATGTTAATTTTGTATCCTGCAACATTGCTGAATTCATTTATTAAATCTAGTGGTGTTTATATGGAGTCTTTAGGGTTTTCTATGTACAATATTATGACAACTGTGAATAATGACAGTTTTACTTCTTGCTTTCCAATTTGGATACCTTTTATTTCTTTTTCTTGTCTGATTGCTATGGCTAGCACTTCCAATACTATGTCGAACAGGAGTGGTAAAAGTGGGCATCCCTGTCTTGTTCCTATTCTTTAGGGGAAATGGTTTTAGTACAGTGGGGCCTTGACTTACGAGTGTCCCGACTAACAAGTTTTTTGAGATACCAGCTGTCTCTTGGCCGATTTTTTGCATTGACTTGATAGAGTAATTTGAGTTAACGAGCTCCTTAACGAGCTCGGTCTCGGAACAAATTAAACTCATAAGTCAAGGCCCCACTGTATTTGCCTATTGAATATGATGTTGGCTGTCAGTTTGTCATATATGGCTTTTATTATGTTGACATATGATCTCTCTATTCCCACTTTGCTGAGAGTTTTTATTAAAAAAGGGAATCAGATTTTTTTTCAAATGCTTTTTCTGCACCAATTGATATGATCATGTGGTTTTTGTC
>NW_005362033.1:2692428-2695163 GCF_000412655.1 Myotis brandtii
GGCTTCATAGAAAGAGCTTGGAAGTGTTCCTTCCTCTTGAATTTTTTGGAATAGTTTGAGGAGGATAGGTGTTAGGTCTTCTTTGAATGTTTGGTAAAACTCTCCTGTGAAGTTGTCCAGACCAGAACTTTTGTTTGCTGGAAGTTGTTTTTGTTTTTGTTTTGTGTTTTTTTTTACTGCTTCAAATTCTTTGGTAGTTATTGGCCTATTCAGGCTTTCTGATTCTTCATGATTGAGTTTTAGAGGATTGTATTTCTCTAGGAGAATGTCCATTTTGTCTTGGTTGTCCATTTTGTTGCAATAGAGTTATTTGTGGTATTTTTTTTTTTTTTTACAATCCTTTGTATTTCTGTGGGGTCAGTTGTTACTTCACCTCTTTCATTTCTGATTTTGTTTATTTGGGTCTTCTTTCTCTGTTTCTTGGTGAGCCTGGCTAGAGATCCATCAATTTTGTTTACTCTTTCAAAGAACCAGCTCTTGGTTCTATTGATCTTTTGTATTTTTTTTTTATCTCTATGCCATTTATTTCTGCTCTGATCTTTATTATTTTCTTCCTTCTACTTACTCTGGGCTTTTCTTGTTGCTCTCTTTCTAGTTCTTTAAGTTGTAGGATTAGATAACTTATTACCAGTTTTTTGTTTTTTTGTTTTTTGAGGTTGGCCTGTAGTGCTATGAACTTCCCTCTCAGGACTGCTTTTGCTGTGTCCCAGAAATTTTGGGTTGTTGTGTGTTCATTTTCATTTGTTGCAGGATGTTTTTTATTTATTCTTTGATCTTTGTGGTAACCCAGTCATTGTTTAACAGCATGCTATGTAGCCTCCATGTGTTTGATTGTTTTTTTATTGTTTTTATTGCAGTTGATTTGTAATTTTATGCCATTGTGATCTGAGAGGATGCTTGCTATGATTTCAATCTTCTTGCATTTGTAGAGACTTAGCTTATGTCCTAACATGTGGTCTATATTTGAAAATGTCCCATGTGCACTTGAGAATATATACTCTGTAGCTTTAGGATGAAATGTTCTAAAGATGTTAATTAGTTCCATCTGATCTAGTGAGTTGTTTAGGATTGCTGTTTCTTTGCTGATTTTTTTTCTAGCAGATTTATCCAGTGATGTCAGTGGTGTATTAAAGTCCCCTACTATGATTGTATTGTTGTCGATCTCTCCCCTGATGTCTTCCAGGAGTTTTCTTATGTATGTGGGTGCTCCTGCATTGGGTGCATATATGTTTATCAGGGTTATATCCTCTTGTTGTATTGATCCCTTTAGTATTATGAAGTGGCCTTCCTTATCTCTTGTTATGGCCTTCACTTTGAGGTCTATTTTGTCAGATATAAGTATTGCTACCCAGCATTTTTTTGCATTTTCATTTGCCTGAAAAATTTTTTTGCATCCCTTCACTTTCAGTCTGTGTGAGTCCTTTGTTCTGAGTTGGATCTCTTGTAGACAGCATATATATGGGTCATGTTTTCTTATCCATTCAGATACCCTACATCTCTTGATTGGAGCATTTAATCCATTTACACTTAAAGTTATTATTGATAGGTACTTGTTTGTTGCCAGTTTTATTCTTAATGCCTGTGTTCTTTTCTATTTCTTCTTTTTACAGCAATTGCTTTAGCATTTCTTGCATTTCTGGCTTGGTGGTAATAAATTCCCTTAGCTTTATTTGTCTGCGAAGCTCCTGATATCACCTTCAATTTTGAATGATAGCCTTGCTGAATAGAGTATTCTTGGATTCAGTTTCTTACTTTGCATCACTTTGTATACTTCATTCACTTCCCTTCTGGCTTTATGTGTTTCTGTTTAGAAATCAGCTGATAGTCTAATGGGAGATCCCTTGTAGGTAACCTTCTGTCTCTCTCTGGCAGCCTCTAAGATTCTTACTTTGTCGTTGACATTTACCATTTAATTACAATGATTCCCTCCCATCATTGATGTTTCTATCTATCTCTCCCTTTCCCTTCCTCTCTGAAATCAATTTTTAAAAATCTTTTTTTTTAAAAAAAAAAAGACAGTACCTGACAGTGGTCAGCACCTCAGTACCTAACAGGGAGCCCAGAATTGGCAGACAGAAGAGTGGGGTCCTAAACCAGCTCCCATGGGACATTAAAACTCAGCTGAAGAGAACAACACTTCACTTTTTAATATTTTTTTGCACCCTTTTCTTCCTTTCTTCTCTTTTTTTCCTCCCATTTTTCTTCCTTTCCACGATTTCGTTTTTCTCTTTCCTGATCGATGTTTCTCCCTCATCGATGTTTCTAACTCTCTATCCCTTTCCCTTCCTCTCTGTAAAAAATCAATAAAATATATTCATAAAAACAACAACAACATTGGTGTACAGTTAAGTTCCTGCTTTCATTTCTTTTGGATGCATCTGTAGGAGTAATTGTACTGGATCATATTATAGATAATTCTACTTTTTGAGCAACTTGCAAACTGTTTTTCAAAGTGGCTACATCAATTTACATTCCCATCAGCAATGCACAAGGGTTCCAATTTTTCACCAGCACTTTTTATTTTCTGTTTTTATAAACAACTACTAGCCCGCTGTACAGATTTGTGCACATTGAAAGGAAATTAATTAGAAGAAATATATTTTTTCTTTTTTTCTTAAATATATTTTATTGATTTTAGAGAAGAAGGGAGAGGGAGAGAGAGATAGAAACATCAATGATGAGAGAGAATCATTGATTGGCTGCCTCCTGCAGGCCCCTTACTGGGGATCAAGCCC
>NW_005362033.1:2695791-2696183 GCF_000412655.1 Myotis brandtii
TATAGATACTTTCTGAAGGCAGCACAGACTCCTTCCTTATTTCTTTCCTCTGTGGTTGGAGAATAGGGGACTAAAAGGTGGAGACAGAACTGTGGCCGGGCCTGGGGCTCTTGTAGGCAGCAGAAAGAAGGAGAGGACTGGGGAAAGTCTAGACATCGTTTTCTTCAATTGTCCTCCCCTCACTCTGTTCTTTCCTTGTCGTGGTGGACTCTTGGGCCTTGGACTGACAGGAGCCCAGCGACGGTCAAGTTCAGCCCCCTCACTTCTCAGCTGAACATACAACTGCCTCACATTCCAAGTGGAGCTGTTTTCAAGTAGCTAAAGTGCTGGCAATTCATGCCTCTCGGCCTTTCCCCTCTCAGGTTTCCTCCTTGGGTCAGTTGCAAACTTCA